>NC_142589.1:84417323-84719219 GCF_965207765.1 Zootoca vivipara | reverse complement strand
GCATCAGAGGCCATGAATGCATTTTCCTGATTTGCCACTAGTGGACACTGTGCCATCCAGTTCCCCCTACCCTCTCAGGCAACTTCTCAGCCCTCCATGCAACTGGGAGGTATTCTGTCTACATTGCAAACAACTACATGATCTTGAATCATAGATTCATAGAGTTGGGAGGAACCCTGGGGATCATCTACTCCTACCCCCTGCAGTACAGGAATAGGCAGCTGTCCCTTATGGGGATCGAACCTGCAACCTTGGCATTATCAGCATATCACTCTAACCAACTGAGCTATCACTTAAGGGCAAATCATTACTGTGCCCCCAGAGTCTGATTTGAACCTAGGATTACAGTTGCTGCCTCTTTGGCTAATTGCGTGCATCTCCTTTTTGAATCTGCTGCATGGCGACTTCTGATTTTTCCCAGAGGCATGAAAGAATTGTGTTTGGTTTTTAAAAAGCTTGCCGTTGGTCCCACAGGCACAGATTCCCCCCCCCCCACTTCTTTTGATAGTGTGAACCCCCTCCTGACTCTAAAGAATGGGACTGAAGGCATGTTGGCTTTTTCCTTTTGTAGCCATTCTCTCGAAAGCTGCCGCCTTTAATTTTTCAGCCCCAGGCTGAACCCAGGGAATTCCTGGGTGCTGGGGAGTGAATGTCAGCGGGATCAGCAACGGCGACTTGCAGCAGAGATTGTCGGCGCCTTTGCCGCTGAGCGCATCTCGTACAAGACGGCAAATATTAAAGAGCAGAAAGCGCATTAAAATTTCAGGAGCCCCAACCCTCCGTGCAGCACATGTTAAGCAGCGCTTCCAAAGATGCGAGGAGGGGGAAACAGCAAGAATCTCTTCTCTTTCTCTGAGAGCCACTACGCAAATGGAAAGCTCTTTCCTATAGGGGTCAAAGGGACAATGCTCACGTTGGCTGTATCAATCTCAGGATCACAAACACACCTAAGCCGCCATGGCATGCCATCGCCAGAACGTCATTTATTGCTTTATATAACATCCGTCTCCCACCCTTCCCTCACAAACCGGGACCTCAGAGCTGCTAGCTACCACCCTAAAACCCTCAAGTGCTTGCAAACTAACAAAGCAGCCACAAATGGCAGGAAAAGGACACCAGCAGCACAGTCCAAGTCAAATCAGGTCTAAGAGCAGCACCCTGATGAAACAGGCGTGAGCATAGATTAAATGTGCTTCTAAATATTATGGCCCTAAATAATATTTATTTATAGCCAGCTCAGCCCAGAGAGCTCAGTTGGTTAGAGCGCGGTGCTGACAATGCCAAGGTTGCAGGTTCAATCCCCGCATGGGACAGCTGCATATTCCAGCATTGCAAGGGCTTGGACTAGAACCAGATGATCCACAGGGTCAGGGTGCCTTCCAACTCTATATGATTCTATGAAATACCCACCTATTTAACAGGTGATTTACGGGCTCATTTTTGACCTGGGATAGCTCAGTTGGTAGCACATGAGACTATGGGTTCGATCCACACTTTGGGTGAAAGATTCCTGCATTGCAGGAGGTGGGACTAGATGGCCCTTGTGGTCCCTTCCACCTCTACAATTCCATGATTCTAAATGTGCAAAAGGGGTGGGGTTAGCCAGAAAGACCCTGTCCCACATTTTCTTCCCTCTGCACCTCAGATGGTGGTGGGGGCCCCTGCAACTGTTTACAGGGTCTGTGCTCAAGGGCATAGAGGGCTTTTTAAAAAACACAAGGACTAGAAGCTTAAAGATACCTAACGGTGACTTGGAAACTACAACTAATCCGGAATGTGGCAGCTAGACTGGTGACTGGGAGTGGCTGCCGTGACCATATAACACCAGTCCTGAAAGACCTACATTGACTCCCAGTATGTTTCCGAGCACAATTCAAAGTGTTGGTGCTGACCTTGAAAGTCCTAAACAGCCGTGGCCCTCTATACCAGGCCAGACATTGAGGTCCAGCTCCGAGGGCCTTCTGGCAGTTCCCTCACTGTGAGAAGTGTGGTTACAGGGAATCAGCCAGAGGGCCTTCTCGGTGGTGGCGCCCACCCTGTGGAATGCCCTCCCATCAGATGTCAAGGAGACAAGTAACTATACAACCTTTTGAAGATATTTGAAGGCAGCCCTGTATAGGGAAGTTTTTAATGTTCAATGTTTTATATACGCTGGAAGCCTACCAGAGTGGCTGGGGCAACCCTGTCAGGTGCAGTGGGGTACTACTCCTACTAAAAATAATCATAATAAGAGGCAAAACAGTGCAAGGGCTGTAGGAGGAGGTTGGAAAGGTTATTGAAATGATGGAAGGAGGTGAGCGTAGCAGAAGGGTAACCACCTCTGGCTTCTTTCCTTTCTCAGCTAAGAACACCAAGAGGCTCCCTGTCACCCTGGGTAGCAGCCCACATCTCAGCTGCAGCTCTCTGTCCAACCTGGCCACGTCTGTCTGGATGTTCAATGGGAGCAGCCTGCAGAACAAAGAGCCCAAATATCTCTTCCACGCCAGGGGACTGGTCGTGTTTAACATGACGGCTTCTGACGTCGGGCTCTACGAGTGCCAGTCTGTCGAGACATCCAACGGAATAGAATTCCGCATCTCCATGTCCACCTATTTCCTTTACCTTCAGCAAGAGAGCAGCTTCGCCGTGGCTCCCGAGGGCGATCCATCAAATCGGAAGTGCGCCGTCTCTGCAGCTCCGAAGTCGCAGCCCTTGGTATCTCTCCAGACAGAAGACCTGGCAAGGCTGGAGCGACCCCAGAGAGTCCAAGGGCTCTCGTTCACATTGGTGCTTTGGGGGGGAGCCTTTGCCCTGCTTTTCCTTTCCTTGCTCTCCTGGAACCTTTACGAGGGCCACCTCTCTCTCCCCTGGAAAAGTGTGTGGAGCAGGAGGTCAGAAGCGGTGGATGCCGTTGGGGCAGCAAGTCCTGAGCCAGAGCAAGCAGTCTTGATTCAGGGAAGCTTGGCCGCCTGTCCCATCTCCGGCTCGGCCAGCGAATCAGCCCTGTTGGTAAGCTCACCCCAAGAGGCATGCAGCGCAAAGGCAAAGCAGACCACCAGCTTCGCCGTGGGCAGGGCAGCCTGCTGTTCTTCAAAGTGCCTGGTCAGCAAAGTCCAGCTCACTGACGAAGAAGGCCTTGCAGCATGACGGCCTTGGCAGAGGGTCTGCACCATGGAAACACTACGAACTGTCCCATTGTGTGCTCAGGACCCCCATTTTCAGAGGGTTTGGAAAATAAATGAAGAAGTAAAGTTTATGCCAAGCTGCCTTTCTTTAATGTTAACTCGGCGGCTTGATTCCCACTTCATCAGGCTGCCGTCGCCGCGTCCGTTGGACAAAACTGTGACTGCTTGTCCCTTCCTTTGGCAGGATTCCTTTCTTTGTTGCTGCTGGTCAGCGCAGTTGTCAGAAACTTAGTGGCACATGGGGGGGGGGAGCGTGTGAGTCCCGGAGCACTCGTTGCTCATTCTAATAGCGAACACAGCTGAGTGCTGCCAGGATCGCCCCCAGAACAGGGTAAGTGAGAAATGGGAGACAAGTGTCAGCATGCCAGAGAGAGGGAACTACAAGGTTTGCAGTAGTAAACAAAACACATTTCTTAAAAGCAAAACATTTAAGGTGGGTACCTGCTTAAAAACAAAATCACCTTGCAACCTGATGGGGACTGAGCATGCCCAGTAGTCCAGAGTTGGGAAAGTTGCCTAGCTCAGTGTGGGGATAATGGCAGAAAGCCCAAGCAGGAGCACACTTGTTTTTGGAGGGTGGATGCAGTGCAGTCATTTGTTCAAGTAGTTTGTTTGGTGAGCTGTCTCCATTTGCGTCCAAACACGACCTCCTTTTAGGAAAGTTCTGCACCATCACACATTCATTTCTTCTCAAACGGTTTCCAAAGTGTGCTTATTCCTCTCTCACACACCAAATTAAATTTAGAAACCACTCCTTGCACCTGAGTGTGTAGGAAGAAGAGAAGTCCATCCTTCATAGAAGAAACCCAGAGCAGACATTCATGCAGGGGTGCAACTGGGGACCTCCTCCTGGCAGGCTCCTGGCAGGCATCGATTCTGCTGCATCTCTGTATCAAAAGTGACAGATCCAGTTACCCCAGATGCAGAGACATGTCAGAGCTGCATACCTCCGCAGTGGAGGCTCATTGGAAGAAGAGAAAGCCAGAGTGCTGGCGGCGGTTCATGCAGGGATGCAATTTGCAGCCTCCTCAGATAAGTACTTCCTCTGTGTGTCTACATTGGGAATAACTGAATGAGCCAGTGCCACCCATTTTATTTTGTAAAAGTTACATACCACTTGCCTGTAAGGGGGGGGGGACCTCAAAGTGATAGAATTCAGAAGCAGGGCAAAATCACCTGCCTTTCTCAGCAGAGGCTGATAGGGAAGAGGCAAAGCTGGAACAGGGACTTGTGCAGAGAGAGAGAGCATGCACACTCCTGCATGCAAGAAGTTTGTTGAACTTTTCTCAAAGCATAGACATTGGTGGATAAAGTGAGTTATTTTAAGGAAGGTGTGATTTGGCAAGCGCTTGGACAGTGCCATGCTTTGTTGCATCATCACCCGTTTTCTTTTTTTGCTCCATCCTTCCTGTCCTTTTACCACCACCATGGACAAATAAGACAAAATTCAAATGCTGCTAAAGACACCTTAGAAAGTAGGGCAAGTAGGACACCCTCAACCTGCCTTGAGGCTCATTTTAGAAACTAATTATTGGGCACGAGGCAGATTGTCTTAATTGGGTTGGCGGGGGCTGGAACGGGACGTGGGCAAATTGTGGGCCTTGATCTGGGAGCACTGTTTATGCGCCTTGTCCCATCTTGCTGGGATCAGAAGTGCCTCTCCCAAACGTTCGACAGGAAAGGAAGGGGTGCTTTTTATTTGGAGCATTAATCACCCAGCCGTTCACAAGTTTCCACATGAGGATCTGACTCAGAGCCCTGAGACGCTCCTGCTTGGAGAAGGAGGCTGCGCCCAGGGCAGGGGTGCTGGGTGCTGGTGCTGCAGCCAGCTCAAGAGGAGTCCCTCTGAAAGGCTATCGGATCCCTAACTTCTGAAATGAGGACAGGTGTCTTTTTAAAAGGGAGAGGAAAAAATAGCAAAAAAAGAGAAAGCAAGCACTTTCTATAAACCTAAGTAAATGAATGGATGTTCTCTGCTGGAAATATACCAAGGCAGGTCCATCTAGTTCTAACTTAAGAAACTTCCCCCTGCACGCATCCCCAAGGGCTGCTGCCAGCCATTGTTGTTGTTGTTGTTATTATTATTATTATTGGTGGTGGTAGTATTAGGAGTACCCCACCCTTCTGACTGGGTTGCCCCAGCCTTTCTGGGTGGTTCCCAACAGATCGAAGAATGCAATAAAACATCAAACATTGAAAACTTCCCTATACAGATCATGCAAATCGTGGGAGGGAGAGAGGTCATCTTGTGCTTCAGTTCTGCTTGAGGGTTTCCTATTGGTGACACTCGTAGGATTGAAGCGTTGCAAAGGTACACCAAGGGTCATCTAGTCAAACTCCTTGCATACAAGACACCATCTAGCCGTCTTAGGGGCTCCACTCCAGATTTGTGTAGGGTTTAGTCCTACACAAGGCAACAGAGGTTTAGGATCAGAGTTTCCTTTCCCTCTTCAACCTGTGCAGGAACTCTTGGTCTCATCGGCTCAATCTACTGGAGCTTGTCTTCACATGCAGGAGAAGTCTTTAACGCCCCGAGGGCGCTTGAGAAGCTGTTCCAGGGATTGTGGCCTCTGTCGCCTGGTGACGGCTTCCAGGAGCCACTGGAGTGCAGGGTGGGGACCAAAGGTGGTCAAACGACCCCAGACAGAGCACAACATGCCCCCCCACCAGAGGTACCACCCCTCCCCTAACACATCATACACCCCAATAGTAATAATAGCAATGACAAAAATAGCAGTATGATAGAAACATAGAGCATGTGGCCCCTGGAAGGCTCCCTGGGAAGGTGATACGGCCCTCAGGATGAAAAGGTTCCGCCCCTCCCCATTATATATGTATTAAAAACACAGCTTAAAAAAAAAAAACCAGCATCGGCTGGGATGCCCTTTCCTTTCCTGTCCTTGCGGCCACTCCGCCCCCAAATGTCCCCAGGGGTTCCTGAAAGTGACCCTGCGCCCCCGCAGGGGGTCTGCAAGCGAAATGCGCGCCAGAGTCTTCCAGCAGGTGGCGCCCAGGAGCCAACAAATAGGACACTCCCCCCCCCCCCCCAGCCCTTGGAAATAACTCAAAGAAGAAATGTGACCGAGAGATGAAGCAGAGAGTTGGTGGAGGAAGGAAGAGAATTTTTTTTTAATAAAAAAAGGAGAACAAAGACGTTGTCAAGCTACCCTACAAAAGGCCATAGAATCGGGTAAGGAGACCGACTTTGATTCTGATTTATTTGCAAATGTTTGCGGTCGGGCTTAGAGAAGGAGAAATATTTGCAACAAACACGGGGCGGCGGGGGGGGGGAGAGAAAGCCAGCTGACAACCTTCCTCTGTTTCCACCCTCTTCCTCACACACACACACACACACACACACACACATCTGTTCAGCAGGAGAGGCAAAGTTCTTCTCACTGGGATCCCTTCTTGGGTGTGGGGGACCCCTTTTTGCGGTCTGCGGGGAGAGAGAGGGTGGCCGCTCCGATCTGGATAATCTGCCTTTTGCAATGCGTGGCTCCATACTAATATATTTCAAATCTCTCTCCCTTTTGTCCGCACGCATCCGCCCTGCCACCCCGCTGCCTGCTGTCCCCCCTCCTCCTGCTTCCCAACTACAGTGGATTCCCCAAAGTGAAATTCCGGAAATTTGAGGAGGATCCGGATCCGGAGAGAACGAGCTGAAGAAAAGAGGTGGGGAAAGCAACGTGGAAAAAGGATCAAAGGGAGATCTGGAAGAAAAGAGACCTCCGGGAGAAGAAGAAGAAGATGGGGTGAGAAGCAGCTTTTGACTTTTACATGGCATGCACAAAAAGAATTGGGGTGATGGTGACAGTTTGCCACTTTCTAAAACAAAAAAACTATGTGTGTGCGGTTGTTGTTTTTTAAAAAAGATTTTGCTTCCCATGAATGAACAGATTTGCAACAAAGCCAGACTGCTGAAACGCTGGAAAGTTTCGAGGTCCCAGGGAGGAGGCTCCCCTCCCCCTGAAATTCTCTGTTAGGAGGTTCTAATTTGGAGCAAATGGATTCTGGTCAGGGCAGCCCCTGCTGCAAAAGGGGAGGATTTATTTTCTGCCTAGCTTGCTGCGGGTGACCTTTTAAACTGATCCTGCCACATGCTTTCTTCCTCTTTCCCCTCCCCAGCCAGCCCCCACTGCTTCTGGCCATCACGGGGTGCAATAAGTTTCATTTTAAATAATAACAATAGCAATAACAACAACAACAACGGGGAAAAAGCGGTCCTGTTTTCTGTTTAGTCAAAAACGGCCACCCTCTCTAGCTCTTCTGTAGGGCACCTCACTCTGCTCAATGACTAGTTTCACCTGACCACCAGTTTTGGAGAAAGTGGGGTCAGCCGCCCTCCACGCCCCCCTTCCCACCCCACCATTACCTCCACAAATTCCATCTTGCAACCCCCACTGGTGCAACGGCCTGTTGCTCCTCAAACCTCTCTTTCCTTGGATGCAGGGGTGTACTTAGGGGTTGGGTGTAGGCCCAGGGCCCCCGCATAACCCCACCTCTCCATGGTGGCTTGGAGTGGCTAGGATCCTGCCCGCTCCCCTGGCTGTTCCTCTGCTGCTCTGGGCAGCCAGGTAAGGTGCGCAGGCTCTTCTGGCAAAGGCGCAAGGGGAAAGGGGGCATCGATATGACTCCTTTGCCAAGGGCGCGAGGGAACATAGGTGCGCCTCTGATTGGATGCAAAATGCAGGGCAGGATTTGAACCTGGGACATCAGCTGTTGAACTCTCCTAATCAATTTGGGGTCTGAGCAGGCAGAGCGACCCAGCGATGCTGTTCAGGAAGTGCGCCAGGGTAGCTGTATATTCTAGGCGTCCTTCTTTAGCATGCATTCGCGATGGCTTGCGCTCGTGATGGCATCGGGGCGGTTATGTGTGACCTGGCTTTCAACACTATTGGCACCTGGAGGACTTTTGGGTTGGGCATCCTGCAAATTTTCATATCCCCAAAGTTCGGGGTTTGCTTGCTTGTTTATTTTCCTCCCGACTTTGTTGCAATATCACTGCAACGCTGGGGGGAGCAAGTTATAATGCAGAACAATGTGTCAAGGATAACCACCGCTAAAGGCCCTATTATTGTGCCAATGGCATTGCCGTTTTGGGCCCCTTGAGTGAGGAAATAATAATACTGCAGAAATTTGGGGACTCAGGCCCCAAATTACCTTAAAAATTGCTTCCTTCCCTACAGACCCTCTTAGGTCCTGAGACCAGAGGCAGCCTCTTGCTCTCATAGGTGGGGGGTGGCCCAGAGAGATCAGGCCTTCTCTGTGGTGGCCCCTAAGCTGTGGAAATCCCCACAGAAGGACCTTCATTGTCAGGCTTTTGGAGAATGTTAAAGACTTCCCTCTTTATCCTGGCTTTCAATGCTCGAGGTGTGTGTATCTAAGAGCCACCTTGTTTTAAATGGTGGTAATTGTTTTTGTGTTGTTTAAAATAAGGTGGTACTACCTCGGTTTAAGAACAGCCCTGTTTACTAACTATTCGGTTTACGAACTCCTCAAAACTGGAAGTAGTGTCCCGGTTTGTGAACTTTACCTCAGTCTAAGAATGGAATCTGAACGGTGGAAGGGCACCGTTTAAGGTTTAAGAATGGTTTTGGTTTAAGAACGGACTTCCGGAATGGATTAAGTTTGTAAACCGAGGTACCACTGTACAGGCAGCCCCCTGTTTATGTGGTGGTTACGTTCCTAGGCACCTTGCACCTCGCGTATAATTGAAACCCATTGGAAAAGCTGGTAAGCACCCATTCTGCCCTTTCAGTGACGTTTCAGTGATAATAATAATAATAATTTATTATTTATACCCCGCCCATCTGCTGGGTCAACCCCGCCACTCTGGGCGGCTTCCAACACACCTCAAAATACATTAAAATATCACAGACTAAAAACGTCCCTAAACAGGGCTGCCTTTAGGTATTTTCTAAATGTCTGGTAGTTGTTTATCTCCTTGACCTCCGATGAAAGGGCGTTCCACAGGGCAGGTGCCACTACCGAGAAGGCCCTCTGCCTGGTTCCCTGTAGCTTTGCTTCTCGCAGTGAGGGAACCGCCAGAAGGCCTTCGGCACTGGACCTCAGTGGTGTCTTATGATGTTTCTGGGTCACTTCTGGGTTCGGTGTCCCAGTTTCTGATTTGATCCTGGAGTGTCCTGCTTTTCTTTAGGACGTCCCTGTTTTCATGGGGGAAATGTTGGAGGGTCTGGAGTTATGTGACCCCCAAGCCAAGGAGTTAAGTAACTATGCAACCTTTAGAAGACACCTGAAGGCAGCCCTTTAGAGGGAAGTTTTTAAAAATGTTTAATGTTTTATTATTGTTTTATATAGCCTGGAAGCTGCCCAGAGTGGCTGGGGAAACCCAGTCAGATGGGCAGGATATAAATAGTAAAATTATTATTATTAATATTATTATGGAATAAGACGTTCCTATTTTCATCGGAGAAGTGTTGGAGGGTCACACACATATTGAATGCGCATATACTGGGGGCTGCCTGTATTGTGTTTTAACCAAGCCTGGGACCTTTGGGTGAAGGGTGGGTAATTAATACACCCACAAAAAACTGCAGAAATATAACACAATTGAAGCTAACCAGCAGAGAGGCTCGTCAATGCAAGAATAGTTGGCGCTGTAGGTTAAACCGCAGAACCTAGGGCTTGCCAATCAGAAGGTTGGCGGTTCGAATCCCTGCGGCGGGGTGAGCTCCCGTTGCTCGGTCCCAGCTCCTGCCAACCTAGCAGTTCGAAAGCACGTCAAAATGCAAATAGATAAATAGGAACCGCTACAGCGGGAAGGTAAACAGCGTTACCAGGTGCTGCTCTGGTTTGCCAGAAGCGGCTTTGTCATGCTGGCCACATGACCTGGAAGCTATATGCTGGCTGCCTTGGCCAATAATGCGAGATGAGCGTGCAACTCCAGAGTCGGTCACGACTGGACCTAATGGTCAGGGGTCCCTTTACCTTTACCTTTAATGGGTTTATACAGAACTGTCCACACATCATTGTTGTTCAGTGGGGCTCCATCAACTCCACACCCCAGTTCTGCAAGGCCCTTGTAGACCCCATCAGTTTCAGCATGTTGGAAAAAAGAAAAAATGAAATACGTCCAAAGCTGAAGGGTAGTAGACAGGGGCGCAGATGCAGACCGCTCTCTCCCTGGTCATGAAAAGAGGAGACTGGAAACCAAGCCTGATGAGGAACAGTTGAAGGAGCTGGGTATGTTTAGCCTGGGAAAGAGGAGACTGAGAGGAGATAGGAGAGCCATCTTCAAATATCTCAAGGGCTGCCACATGGAAGAGGGAACAAGTGTGTTTTGTCTATGGAGGGGAGGACTCAAACCCATGGATTCAAGATACAAAAAAGGAGATTCTGACCAACATCTGGAAGAACTTTCTGAAAGTAAGAGCTATTCAAGAGTGGAGCGGTCTCCCTCGGGAGGTGGTGGCCTCTCCTTCCTTGGAGCTTTTTAAGCAGAGGTTGGATGGCCCTCTGTCATGGTTGCTTTAGCTGAGATTCCTGCATTGCAGGGGGTTGGACTAGATGGCCCTTGGGGTCCCTTCCAACTTTGCAGTTCTAGGAGACTGATCATTTGATAAATGGGGACAGTGCTTCTGCTTGCACCTCATGGGAACGTGGGGAATGTAAAAAAGAAAAGAAAAAAGGACCAGCCACGTTTCTGCGAGAGACTAAGAAAGTGAAAAGATTTTCTCTCTTATTATTATCCATTCATTCATTGATTCATTCAATTTTTATCCTGCCCACCTTCCCAAAGGAACCTGGGGCTGCATGCTACATTTATAGTGATGTTAGAACTTGGGTTCATGGTCCTTCCTGTGGAAGTGCATAGAGCTATGGAACTCGCTGCTGCAGGAAGCAGCAATGGACACCAACCTGGAGGGCTTTAAAAGATTGGGCAAATTCCCGGCAGCTACTAGCCACAATGGCCCTGCCCTGCCTCTATGTTCGGAGGCAGCCATGCTTCTGAATGCCGGTTGCTGGAAACCACAGGAGGAAAGGCATGGGTGTAGCCAGGGAGCAGTGGGGGCAACTGCCTCTCCCAAATCAGGTAAATAAAAATACTGTACTCAAAGTAGAAATCATCAGAATATTTGCAATCGAAATGCTCGCTGAGGTCAGTTGGATGGTGTTGTGGTGGCTTCTACAAACTGACCAACAGTGTTGCAGGTCGCTTGGTGCTGCCCTCGCCAACACAAATCCTGGCCACGCCCATGAGGGGAGGGGGCTCTCATGCTTATCTAGATGGGCCCTTGGCCTGATCCTGCAGGACTCTTCTTAGGTTGGAATGGAACTTCCACGCCCAGAGGCAGTCTATCTGAAGTTCTAGAGGGCATTTTGCTGCTATGAGGAGTAGATGGGCCCCCTTTGGCCTGATCCACATGGATGGCGACCATAGGAAGCAGACTGCTTCCAGGCATAGCTGCCAAGTTATCCCTTTTTTAAAGGGATTTTCCCTTATGCTGAATAGGCTTCCTCGCGAGAAAAGGGAAAACTTGGCAGCTATGCTTCCAGGTGTGCTGACTTCTGGCGCCAGAGGCTGAATTAAGGGAGCGCAACTGCTTTGCTTGCACTGGGCGTGGAGCTTTACGGGTGCCACAACTATAATGCAGAATGGAAGGCGAGAGGTGGGCTGCATGCAAAAGTTTGGCATTGTGCAGGACGCTGCTGAAGTTTGAGACCACCGCTGGCACCACCCTCTTCTAGCTGCTCCAAGCGGAATTGTCACTGGCTCTCCACAACGTCCGAAGCGTTGCGCTTTTTCCTGCATGCATGAATCCCACCCACCCCGACCTTGTTCCCTACAGGCACCGGTGAGCCATCAGTGAGCGTTCACCGCAACCCCTAAACAGATGCTGTTTTACAACCTGGTTTGACATCGAGCTCTTAAACGGTGCTAATAGAACTAACTCACGATGATGATGATGATGTGTTTTTAATGACTTTATTTTTATTTAAAAACCCAAACCCTTTCCAGTCACTCTCATTCGAGCACTGTAGTTAATGGCACTAATCGGAAAGGCTTCTCGTTCTTCCTTTTTTGAATCATTGGGCCAGGCTTCCTCAACCTCGGCCCTCCAGATGTTTTGAGACTACAATTCCCGTCATCCCTGACCACTGGTCCTGCAAGCTAGGGATGATGGGAGTTGTAGGCCAAAAACATCTGGAGGGCCGAGGTGGAGGAAGACTGCATTAGGCCACGGGTGAGAACAATGGCTTCAAGTAACAAGAAACTCACCATTAGGAAAAAGCTTTCTGGCAGTAAGAGCTGAAGGACTCTCCTTCCTTGGAGGTTTTTGAGCAGAGGTTTGGGGGCCATCTGTAATAATAATAATAATAATAATAACAATAACAACAACAACAACAACAATAATAATAATAATTTATTATTTATACAACAACAACAACAACAACAACAATAATAATAATTTATTATTTATACCCCGCCCATCTGGCTGGGTCCCCCCCCCGCCACTCTGGGCGGCTTCCAACACACATTAAAATACATTAAAATATCACAGATTAAAAGCTTCCCTAAACAGGTATTAATGTCAGGTAGTTGTTTATCTCTCTGAACTCCTTTGGGAGGGCGTTCCACAGGGCGGGTGCCACTACCGAGAAGGCCCTCTGCCTGGTTCCCCGTAGCTTTGCTTCTCACAGGGAGGGAACCGCCAAAAGGATGCTTTAGTTGAAATTCCTGCATTGCAGGGGGTTGGACTAGAGGAGCCTTGGATCCTTTCCAAGTCTATGATTCTACGATCCTATGCTTCTAATATCTGTGACCCTGCATTGGGCCGAGAGTCCTCACTAACTTCAGTCCCTGGATTTCAACAGGTCTGTTATTGAAAAAGCTTTCCTCTCTCAGGAATGCCTCTCTCAGGTTTTCAGACTCCTCCTTAGCTGTACCTGGGAATGCCAGGGCCTGAGCCTTATATCTTCTTCCGAATTCTGCTCACCTGTTCTCCCATATAACCTTTCCCCTATAATCCTTTTTATTTTCAAGAATGAAACAGCCCACATGAGATTGTCCTGATGTTTCTCTAAGGGTTGAGTGAGATTCCTCCGCAAGGTGCGAGCTCTGTAGACATAGTGTGGGGCTCCTGCCGTTCCGTTTGAGACAGGATGTGTGCCGCCACCACCTCTGACCCAACCATATTGCCTGCATGGGGGGTTTGGGGAAATACCCTTCTCATTCTACGTTTCAGGGCAATGTGCATGAAGCCATGTGAGCTATAAAAAGAGAGAGAGGAGCAAACTCTCACCTTGATCTGTTCAGCTGAGCTGACTCAGTATGTCACTGGGCTGGCTGCCAGCTCTCTGCTGATCTCCGCCGCTGCCTCATCGGATGTGAGGCAGCCGCGGGAAGTGGAGGCAGGGAGTTTGCAAAAAAGGCTGGCCTCCTCCTCGGAGAACCCATAGAGGTCCAGGGCTTACAGGGTCCCCAAAGGCCCATTCCCAGCAAATTGTTGTTGTTTAGTCGTGTCCAACTCTTCGTGACCCCCATGGACCAGAGCACGCCAGGCCTTCCTGTCTTCCACTGCCTCCCGCAGTTTGGTCAAACTCATGTTCGTAGCTTCGAGAACACTGTCCATCCTCTCCTTGTGCCCTCCATCTTTCCCAACATCAGGCTCTTTTCCAGGGAGTCTTCTCTTCTCATGAGGTGGCCAAAGTCTTGGCGCCTCAGCTTCACGATCTGTCCTTCCAGTGAGCACTCAGGGCTGATTTCCTTTAGAATGGATAGGTTTGATCTTCTTGCAGTCCATGGGACTCTCAAGAGTCTCCTCCAGCACCTCTAAATAGGATGTCCCTGTTTTCATCAGAGAAATGTTGCAGGATATGGAGGAAGCCTTTTGTGCATTAGGGCTTCCCGGGATCTCGAACCCCAAACCACCCCGGCTTCCTGCCTTTGGCCTTGTTTTGATTCCCAGATGGGGTTGCCAACTGACCAGGCTGGGCTACTCCTCTTTGCCTTCCCATCCTTTTTTAAAGAGCAGCCTGGCATAAAGAAATCAGCAATGGGAGATCGTTTCTGGCATCGGAGCAGGAGCCATTGTCTGCAGCCTGAGCGGCTGGTTGGAAGCATCTTGTAAGCATGCCAAAGAACGAAAGAGAGAAAAAGGCAGCATGCAGACTGGTGGTGGGCAGGGGACATGGCTTGCTGCTGGAATGTGCGCCTGTCATGAAAGTCTCGGTGTGGGAGTCACACAGTCGGCAGAACGGTCCCTGCCGCTTGGGACCTCCAAACCCTGCCTCTGTTTTTGCCCTAAGCCAGTGGTTCTCCAAGGGTGTGGTGCACCAGGAGAGGGTGACAAGTGTGGTGGGAAGATCCCAAGACGATCAGAGAAACATTTAAACATTTCAGGGTAGCATAGTCTAGTACAGTGGTACCTCGACTTACGAACGACTCAACAACCGTATTTTTCGACTTACGAATGGGGCAAATGGCCGCACGCTTACCAATTTCTTGACATCCGAACGGAAACCGCAGCGGTTTTAGATAGGGTTTTTTCAACTTACGAATTTTTAGATGGGGTTGCTTTGACTTACGAATTTTTCCGTTTCCAATGCATTCCTATGGGAAATCTCGTTTCCAGTGGCGCTTTTCGACTCACGAATTTTTCAACCTACGGAGGTGCCTTCGGAACGGATTAAATTCGTAAGTCGAGGCACCACTGGAAACGAGATTTCCCATAGGAATGCATTGGAAACGGAAAAATTCGTAAGTTTTTATTTATTTGCAGAATGTGGGTCAGAATCTTTTCAAAATAAGAGAACAGATATGAAATATCAGAAAACAGAAAGGCTTCTTTGTGTTGATGAGGAGATGAGTTTGTTTGTCTCAAATTAGACTCACATTATTATTATTATTATTATTATTATTACTGCTGCTGCTACTACTACTACTAAATACCACCCTTCATCAAAAGATATCAGTGTGGTTCACAGAAGAAAATAAAAGATAAAACACAAGAAAATAATTAAACCAAAACAGCAAGACAATAATAACCCCCTTCCCACAGAAGGATATTAATGAGCCAAAGGCCTGGTATCACTAAAAGATACCAGCGTCATCAAGTCTAGTTCCAGATTTGCCAGGCTTGTGACTGGGGTTGTCTTGAAAACAATGGTTCCATTGTATCATCTTGGGTTGGTTTGTGGTTTTCTGCTCCTCTGATTCCTGAATGTGCTTTGCTGTGTTAGGCTGCAAGGGACCGGGTCTGCTGCCCACACCAAGCCTCTCAGCAGATGTTCAACTACTGTTGTTTTCTATTGTATTTTTATGTTGTGAACAGCCTTGAGATGTGTGTATGAAGGGGCTGCATGCAAATTCAATAATATTTAATAATAATAATAACCTACCATTAAAAAAAATGCTTCCATGCAGCAAAGGAGGCAGAGACGCAACATTTGTTTGTGTCGCTAACTCTTGATGCATTCGCCTCTCTAGGTGTCAAGAAATCTAAAGCTCCCTGAGACATGGGAGCCCAGTATATAGGGATTGCAAAGATTGATTCTCTCTCTGTCTGTCTCTCTCCCCGCTTCCTGCTTCCTCCTAAGTGGCCCAAAATCATTACAGATTAACAGCTCAGAAAACCTCTGGCCCGCTCTTGCTCAGCAATATTGCTTTCCGCCTCGGTCCCTTTTCTCTCCAGGGCTTACAGGGTCCCCAAAGGCCCATTCCCAGCAAATTGTTGTTGTTTAGTCGTGTCCAACTCTTCGTGACCCCCATGGACCAGAGCACGCCAGGCACTCCTGTCTTCCACTGCCTCCCGCAGTTTGGTCAAACTCATGTTCATAGAATCATAGAGTTGGAAGAGACCACAATGGCCATCCAGTCCAACCCGCTGCCAAGCAGGGAACACCATCAAGCTGTCAAGCCTCCGCTTAAAGACATCCAAAGAAGGAGACTCCACCACACTCCTTGGCAGCAAATTCCACTGTCGAACAGCTCTTACTGTCAGGAAGTTCTTCCTAATGTTTAGGTGGAATCTTCTTTCTTGTAGCTTGAATCTGCCCAGCCATCTCGTCCTCTGTCATCCCTTTCTCCTTGGGCCCTCAATCTTTCCCAATATCAGGGTCTTTTCTAGGGAGTCTTCTCTTCTCATGAAGTGGCCAAAGTTTTGGAGCCTCAGCTTCAGGATCTGTCCTTCCAGTGAGCACTCAGGGCTGATTTCCTTAAGAATGGATAGGTTTGATCTTCTTGCAGTCCATGGGACTCTCAAGAGTCTCCTCCAGCACCATAATTCAAAAGCATCAATTCTTCGGCGATCAGCCTTCTTTATGGTCCAGCTCTCACTTCCATACATCACTACTGGGAAAACCATAGCTTTAACTATACGGACCTTTGTCGGCAAGGTGATGTCTCTGCTTTTTAAGATGCTGTCTAGGTTTGCCATTGCTTTTCTCCAAAGAAGCAGGTGTCTTTTAATTTCATGACTGCTGTCACCATCTGCAGTGATCATGGAACCCAAGAAAGTAAAATCTCTCACTGCCTCCATTTCTTCCCCTTCTATTTGCCAGGAGGTGATGGGACCAGTGTCCACGATCTTAGGTTTTTTGATGTTGAGCTTCAGACCATATTTTGTGCTCTCCTCTTTTACCCTCATTAAAAGGTTCTTTAATTCCTCCTCACTTTCTGCCATCAAGGTTGTGTCATCAGTATATCTGAGATTGTTGATATTTCTTCCGGCAATCTTAATTCCGGCTTGGGATTCATCTAGTCCAGCCTTTTGCATGATGAATTCTGCATATATGTTAAATAAGCAGAGAGACAATATACAGCCTTGTCGTACTCCTTTACCAATTTTGAACCAGTCAGTTGTCCCGTTCTAACTGTAGCTTCTTGTCCCACATAGAGATTTCTCAGGAGACAGATGAGGTGATCAAGCACTCCCATTTCTTTAAGAACTTGCCATAGTTTGCTGTGGTTGACCTAGCAAATAGATGCAGCAGATCATGGAGAGCCTTTGGGGAAGGGTAAAGGGAGGAGGGCTGGGCAATATATGGATATATTGTCCAAAGCCACTTCAAAGCCCATATCTTGATATCTGTTTCATAGTTTTTGACCTGACAATATATTACAAATCATGATGTGTGTATGTGTGTGCTATGCAAAAATCACAATATGGGAAAAACTGTGAAGCCAGCCAATGCCTCTATATAGTTCCATGCAGTGCTTCTTTTCTGGGGGTACGCAGGGGTACATTTTGTGAATCTAAGTTTGGCGTCATTGAGGGGCATTTTTTCAATATGAGTAGGAAAACAAGAGTACCCCTAAACATTTTTTTAGAAAAAAAGCGCTGGTTCCATGCTTACTTCAAACATTGTTTAGCTGGAGCCCGGAGACTGGGGTCCATCTCCAAGCGCCTTCTGGTGGTTCCCTCCCTGTGATTAAGTGAAGCTACATGGATCCAGACAGAGGGCCTTCTCTGTAGTGGCTCCCGCCCTGTGGGAACGCCCTCCCATCAAATGTCAAGGAGATAAAGAACTGTCTAACTTTCCAAAGATGTATGAAGGCAGCCCTGTTTCAGGAAGTTTTTAATGGTTGAAGTTTTGTTGTGTTTTTAATATTTGGTTGGGTGCCACCAGAGTGGCTGAGGCAACCCAGTTGGGTGGACGACATATTATTATTATTATTTATTATTATTATTCCTCTAGCAGCACCGTGACCAGACACTGGGTTTCCCCAAACCCTGGTCCTCGGGCCACAGAAGTATTTCTTTATATAGGTAAAGGTAAAGGGGCCCCTGACCATCAGGTCCAGTCGTGTCCGACTCTGGGGTTGCAGCGCTCATCTCGCTCTATAGGCTGAGGGAGCCAGCGTTTGTCCGCAGACAGCTTCCGGGTCATGTGGCCAGCATGACAAAGCTGCTTCTGGCGAACCAGAGCAGCACATGGGAACACCGTTTACCTTCCCGCCGGAGCGGTCCCTATTTATCTACTTGCACTTTGATGTGCTTTCGAACTGCTAGGTGGGCAGGAGCTGGGACCAAGCAACGGGAGCTCACCCAGTTGTGGGGATTCAAACCTCCAACCTTCTGATCAGCAAGCCCTAGACTCTGTGGTTTAACCCACAGTGCCACCCGGGTCCCTATTTCTTTATATAAATGGTGCAATAGCTCAGTTATAGTGAGAGTGTGGTGCTGATCATGCCAAGGTTGCAGGTTTGATCCCCGAAGGGACAGTTGCATGTTCCTGCATTGCTGGGGGTCGGACTAGATGATCCTCAGGGTCCCTTCCCAACTCTACAATTGTATGATTCTATGATTTTGTGCTCCATGTTGGAATTTCACCCATGTCGGGATGTGTCTGCCACCCCCCCCCAAGCTGTGGCATCTAAGGAGAGGCCCTCTCAGGCCAAGGGCAGGGGTGAAATCAGTGAAGAGCGGAGGAAGGGGCAGAGGCACACAGACGTGGGGAGGGTGTGCTAGCAGGGACCTGGTGAGGCAAAGGTGCAATTCACCAAACCTGAAAAAGAGGCAGGTTTTTGAGGTTGCAGAAAAGATGGTACTGAGGGAAGATTTGCAGACTGGAGGTTGCAGGAGAGGGATGAAGGGGATGAATGCACAAGATCTGTTCAGCCCACTACTGGTGGTTTCCACCTTCTCTTGCTGTCCTTCTTCCTAGCAGCCCCCCCCCCCCCCCCGGCCATGCAAAGCCTCCCATTGGATGGGCGAGGTGGTCAGCAGAGACCAATCAGAATCTCCTTCCTCCCCTCACGCCCCCTTTAGATACAGCAGGGAGGGGTAGTTTGGAAATTGCGGGGGTGGGGGGGAGAGAGGAGGAGAACTATTTTAATAACTCATGTGCTCAGGGATGCTGATGGGCACCTGCTTAAAAGTTGGAAGGGGGGGAGGGAGAGAGAGAGAGAGAGAAAGAGAGAGAGAGAGGTTGTTGGGAACAAGAGCCCAGCGACCCCCTTTCAGTTTTTTTTTTGCAGGGAAGACTAGGTCAGATCATACTGGATGTGCAAGAAAGCCTTCCTTCCTTTCTCCAAGGGGGATTTACTGGGGTCAAAAAGAATAGAATGAAAAAGCACTTCCCACGAGACCAGGCTAATCTGTGGAACTAGCTGCCACAAGGATGTGCTGGCGGCCACTCGGTTCGATTGCTCTAAAAGCGGATTTGGTAAATTCGTAGAGGAGGAGAGATCTGTTGGTGACTATTAGCCAGGGCAGCTGGATGCGTCCTCCATAGGCAGAAGTCAGTCTGCCACTCATAGACTCATAGAATTGTAGAGTTGGAAGGGACCCTGAGGGTCATCTAGTCCCACAACCTCCTGTGATTCAGGAATCTTTTGCTCAATGTGGAATGCAAGTTGCTGGAGAAGGTGGCAAATTCATGTTGGATAAAGCTATCTGCGGCTTCTAGCCACAATGGCTCGGCTCTGCCTATTCAGAAGGAATGCTTCTGTTCTGGATATCAGTGGCTGGAAACCGCAGGAGGGGAGGGGGGAAAGCACTGCTAGCAGGTCAGCTACTTTGAGAACAAGACCACTGGACCAGATGGCCTGATCCTGCAAGGGTGTTCTTAGGCACCTAGAGATTGCTTTGCATCCCTTTTGCAGAGAAGTAAGCAGAATTTAAAGCATTTATCCATTGCAGGGTGTGACCCCCCAAAAGGCTGTCAGGACAGGAATGTGGCCCCAGGGTCCAAAAAGACCTGCCCACTCCCAATGGGCTCTCTCTCCCCCCCCCAGTTTGAATCCTAGAACTATAGAGTTGGGAGGGACCCCCAAGGGTCATCTAGTCCAACCCCCTGCAATGCAGGAACCTTTTTGCCCAAGGTGGAACTCAAACCACCAACCCTGAGATTAATAATCTCTTGCTCTGCCAACTGAGCTATCCAGTTCCATCGGAGGAAGGCCAGGATACAAAAGCAAGGCTCAACCCTCTGCTTCCAGACCCGGCGGACAGAGTGGCCCATTTCTGCCTTTGGTGCTGGGCATGCAAATAGGGCTCGGGTGGGGAAAGGGATTTGGCGTGGCAGCTGCTGATGTCTGGGGGAAGGCAGCCAGGAGAGACAACCTTAAACAACTCCTCACCCACAATAATACAACCACCAGACTTAACATGGACACTGGTACCAGAGCCTGCAATAAACCCAGACGCCAACTTTGCTGCCACATACACCCAGACAACACCATTACTGGCCCCAACAACATCCAACATACCATCTCAGGACTATTTAATTGCTCATCTTCTAACATTGTGTATGCCATCAAATGCCAACAGTGCCCTTCAGCTCTCTATATTGGACAAACAGACCAAACCCTACGCCAAAGGATAAATGGACATAAATCTGACATCAGGAACCATAAGACTGAAAAACCAGTAGGAGAACACTTCAATCTCCCAGGACATTCTATACAAGATCTCAAAGCAGCTGTTTTATTACAGAGAAATTTCAGGAACAGACTGGAAAGGGAAGTTGCTGAATTGGAAATCATTACCAAGCTTAAAACCATGGAAGCACCTGGGATGAATAGAGATATCGGATTCTTATCTCATTATGCATGATCAAGCTTTCTTTAGCACCTCAGCCCAGGACTAATTGCAGCCATCAGCAGCCATTAACACCCATCTACAGGTTTACCACTCCCATCAGCCCATCTCCCATTCCCACCCACCCCCACCACCCTCTGTATATATATAGGGTCTGACACTTCTGTTTCTAGTGTATCTGAAGAAGTGTGCATGCACACGAAAGCTCATACCAAAATATAAACTTAGTTGGTCTTTAAGGTGCTACTGAAGGAATTTTTTTATTTAGCCAGGAGAGAGGCAGAGTTAATGAATTTTTTTGGGGGGGGGAGGAAGTGTGGACAGGAAGAGATGCAGTTACACACCTGGCTCAATGGCAGAGGTTGCTGTAGTCCTTTCTGTACTTCCTCCACTCTTTCATCTCTTCCTTTTTTTACCCATTCCTGTTTTTAAAATAGTCGCTTTGTTTGAGAAACCTGAGGGAACCAGGGCGAGGGAAGATTTGCCTGTGGAGTAGCTGTGCAGTGGATTTTTCTCTGCAAATGGCATTTATTTCTATGTGGTAGGATGGAAATTTCACACACACACACACACACACACACACACAGAGAGAGAGAGAGAGAGAGAGAGAGAGAGAGAGAGAGAGATATTCAGCAGCAACAGCAAAGTCAGGCATTGTCAGCAGCTACTGCTGCGAAGCCTCTGAGCTCAGAGAAGGAAACGGGGAGAAGGAGAGGCGCCTGGCCTGACCTGAGAGCGTTTGGAGGCTATTTTTAAACAGGCTTGAAAGTTACCATGGAAAAGGGAAGTGCATTGCCATAGAATCATAGAATTGTCGCGTTGGAAGGGGTCCCCGAGGGTCATCTAGTCCAACCCGCTGTGTTGCAGAAATCTTTTGCTTAATGTGGGGCTTGAACCCACAACCGTGAGATTAGGTGTCTCCGTTGGTTAGAGCATGTTGCTGATGTTAATGCGAAGGTTGCAGGTTCAATCCCTGTATGGAACAGCTGCATTGCAGGGGGTTGGGCTAGATGACCCTCAGTGTCCCTTCCAGCTCTACAATTCTATGCTTCTATCCCAGTTTTGCATTGGAGCGCTTCACCGGGAAGAAGACCCCTGTGGCAGGATCAGGCCAGTGGTCCACCTAGCTCAACATCCTGTCGTCAAAGTGGCCTACCAGTTGCCCCCATGGGAAGCCTGCAAAGAGGACCTGAGTGCAACAGTATCAATTCTGGGTTTACTTTTTTGCGGGGTGAGCAACCTGCACCCCCAAAACCACATGCCATCCCTTTCGTGTATGTGACAAGGAAGAGAGGTGCAAGGGGCAGCAGAAAGAGGGTGTGCCAGAGACCAATGCACAGCACTCTCAGGGGATGACCTCCAAACCATCCTAAATATCTTTGCAGAAGCTAATGAAAAGCTTGGCCTATCACTCAACATCCAAAAAACCAAAGTACTGCACCAACAAGTACAAAATAACCCCTCTGCAGCGCCACAAATCCAACTCAGTGGTGTAACGTTGGAAAATGTTGATCACTTTTCCTACCCTAGGCAGTTACCTTTCCAAAAGGGCCAACATTGATGCCGAAATCCAGCATCGCCTGAGCTCTGCAAGTGCGGCTTTCTCCCAATTGAAGTGCAGAGTGTTTGAGGACCGGGACATTCGCAGGGAAACCAAAGTGCTTGTTTACAAAGCTATTGTACTACCAACCTTACTTTACCCTTGTGAAAAATGGACCACTTATAAACACCATCTCCAACTCCTCGAAAGATTCCATCAATGGTGCCTCCGAAAAATTTTACACATCATTTGGGAAGACAGGCGAACTAATATCAGTGTACTGGAAGAAGCAAAGATCACCAGTGTTGAAGCAAATGATTCTTCAACATCAACTTCGTTGGACTGGTCATGTTGTGCGGATGTCTGATGATCACCTTCCAAAGCAGCTACTCTATTCCGAACTTAAAAATGGAAAGCGTAACTGGGAAACACTGGCCTGCGAGTGCTCCAGTTGGAGAACAGTCTTTACCAAAGGTGTCATGGGCTTTGAAGAAACTCGGTCTCAGGACGTAAGGGAGAAACGTGCTAAGAGGAAGGCATGCTTGGCAAATCCACACCGTGATCAACTCCCGCCCGGAAACCAATGTCCCCACTGTGGAAGGACGTATGGATCCAGAACTGGACTCCACAGTCACTTACTGTTAAAACCATGTTTATGGAAGACAATCTTACTCGGCTACGAGTGATCGCCAAAGAAAAAGAAGAAGATGCATTTATCCTCCCAAAAAGGAATCATGGGAACTGTAGTTTTCTAAAGATGCTGGGAGTTAAGGTCCCATGAGGGCATGTGCTACAGCTCCCGGAATTCTAGGGTTGGGACAAAAACATGCTTTGAATGTGTGGTGTGTATGCAGCCAGACAGAGAAAGGGGGCCCTGTGCCTCTTGGCTCCATCCACTGTAGCGAGGCAGCCCCCAGCAGCAAAAAACTTGCATGCTCCAACCGGTTCCCCCTTTGTGCTGGGGGAAGCAGATGCCTCATCTTTCCGCGAGGCTGCTTTTTATCAGCATGTCCTCCCTCCCATTCCCATCTCCTCACTGTCCTTTGTCCTGCTCCTTTTATATCTAAAAAGAGATCCATTCATTTCTCTTTGCTATGCTCCCAGCATCCTCGCGCTCTCTCTCTCTGTGCAAACAATCAAGCACCAATCTTGCACGCTTCAAGAGCCCCGAGGAGCCGGCATGCGGAGGAGAATGCTCTCTCGCATGCACGCACGCGTGCACACACCCCTCTGCCCCAGGACATGCACACCCGCTCACATGCGGAGACGCCCTGCTGGTGGCCGGCTGGTTTCTAAGTGCCTCTTCAAAGCCCCCTGCAGCCAGTGTGTGAAGCTCTCTCCCATTGCCTCCAGGCAAGCAGAGGCCGCTGGCTTGCTCCGAAGAACGTCCTGGGCTGAGCATGTCGAGACTGCAAAAGCTGCAATCCCAGCAGCTGCTTCGAGTGACGTCCACCTGCTAACTGGTCCTCTTGCTCTGTACTCTGTCAAGGGCCACTTTGGAGGCAGACTTCATTAGCTACAAACCTCGAAGTATGGGATCACCTCGAAACGGGTGGCAAAGCTTTGCAGTTGTTTTGCAGCGAAAACCTCATGTTTGTAGGGTCTCGCAAAACGCAGGGGTTTTGCTGCAAAAATGACTGCAAGACTTCGGCACCAGATTCGACAGGATCCCAGATTTTGGAGTTCATAGTTAATGAAGCTTCACAGGCAGATCAGAGGGAGTGCAACCGCCGAGCCGGGGGGTGGGGGGGGTGGCACTGCAACTATGACATACTAGGCATGTAGAACGGGAGGTTGGGGCATGGTGAATTTTGGACTTGCCGAAATTTGAAAGTCCAAAGTCTGCCCCTGGTCACTTTCAGATTGTTGCTCTTTTGCAGGGTAATGTTGATTGAATATTGACAAATTCAGGTGGTGTAATAATAATAATAATAATAATAATAATAATAATAATAATAATAATATTGCGATTGCGATTGTTGTTGTTGCTGCTGTTGCTGTTATACCCAGCCCATATGCCTGGGTTGCCCCAGCCACTTTGGGCAGCTGCCAACATACATAAAAACATAATAAAGCATTAAGTACAGTGGTACCTCTGGTTACAAACTTAATTCGTTCCGGAGGTCCGTTCTTAACCTGAAACCATTCTTAACCTGAGGTACCACTTTAGCTACTGGGGCCACCCGCTGCTGCCACTTGATTTCTGTTCTCATCCTGAGGTAAAGTTCTTAACCCGAGGTTAAGACTTCTGGGTTAGCAGAGTCTGTAACCCAAAGTGTTTGTAACCTGAGGTATCACTGTATAAGGCATCTACCTATATTCCTATATTTTACATTCCAACTGTCATGGAAAGAAATGGGGTGTCCCATTTTTAATTGCGAGAGCATGGCAGCGATTTGGGGCTCCGTGCTCTCTTGTGATTTGGGGATATGATCCTGAAAAAAACTCTTTTTCCAGGTCTCAATCTCACACAGGTTCTGTGCTTAACAAGATGGGAGGTGCAGGCCTGTCCTACATCAATGTTTGCATATCCAGTCTGAACATTTGTGGGAAAGAAGCAGGACTCCCCCCCCCCAAGTGTCCCTATTTTCCAGGGACAGCCTCGGATTTACAGAAGCTGTCCTGGTTTCTGATTTGATCCTTGAATCGGGTGAATGACGGCTAACCGACACCCGGGGCGGGGCAAACCTCTAGATGCCTGGAATGTCACTCTTTTCTTTTGTTGTTTAGTTGTTTAGTCGTGTCCGACTCTTCGTGACCCCATGCACCATAGCACGCCAGGCACTCCTGTCTTGCACTGCCTCCCGCAGTTTGGTCAGACTCATGTTCGTAGCTTCAAGAACACTGTCCAACCATCTAGTCCTCTGTCGTCCCCTTCTCCTAGTGCCCTCAATCTTTCACAACATCAGGGTTTTTTCCAGGGAGTCTTCTCTTCTCATGAGGTGGCCAAAGTATTGGAGCCTCAGCTTCACGATCTGTCCTTCCAGTGAGCACTCAGGGCTGATTTCCTTCAGAATGGATAGGTTTGATCTTCTTGCAGTCCATGGGATTCTCAAGAGTCTCCTCCAGCACCACTAAATAGGATGTCCCTGTTTTCATCAGAGAAATGTTGCAGGATATGGAGGAAGCCTTTTGTGCATTAGGGCTTCCTGGGATCTCGAACCCCAAACCACCCCGGCTTCCTGCCTTTGGCCTTGTTTTGATGGGGTTGCCAACTGACCAGGCTGGGCTGCTCCTCTTTGCCTTCCCCTCCTTTTTTAAAGAGCAGTCTGGCATAAAGAAATCAGCAATGGGAGATCGTTTCTGGCATCGGAGCAGGAGCCATTGTCTGCAGCCTGAGCGGCTGGTTGGAAGCATCCATAAGCATGCCAAAGAACGAAAGAGAGAAAAGGGCAGCATGCAGACTGGTGGTGGGCGAGGGACATGGCTTGCTGGAATGTGCGCCTGTCATGAAAGTCTCGGTGTGGGAGTCACACAGTCTGCAGAACCCTGCCGCTTGGGACCTCCAAACCCTGCCTCTGGTTTTGCCCTAAGCCAGTGGTTCTCCAAGGGTGTGGTGCACCAGGAGAGGGTGACAAGTGTGGTGGGAAGATCCCAAGACGATCAGAGAAACATTTAAACCAGGCATCCCCAAACTTTGGCCCTCCAGATGTTTTGGACTACAATTCCCATCATCCCTGACCACTGGTCCTGTTAGCTAGGGATCATGGGAGTTGTAGGTGAAAACATCTGGAGGGCCGCAGTTTGGGGGTGCCTGATTTAAACATTTCAGGGTAGTATAGTCTAGTACAGTGGTACCTCGACTTACGAACGACTCGACAACCGAATTTTTCGACTTACGAATGGGGCAAATGGCCGCACACTAACGAATTCCTAGACATCCGAACGGAAACCGCGGCGGTTTTAGATAGGGTTTTTCCGACGTACGAATTTTTAGATGGGGTTGCTTTGACTTACAAATTTTTCTGTTTCCAATGGGAAATCTCGTTTCCAATGGCACTTTTCGACTTACAAATTTTTCGACCTACGGAATAGATTAAATTCGTAAGTCGAGGCACCACTGTATCAAAATAATTTATTTATTTATTTGCAGAATGTGGGTCAGAATCTTTTCAAAATAAGAGAGCATCTAGTGATACTGAGAACAGATATGAAGTATCAGAAAACAGAAAGGCTTCTTTGTGTTGATGAGGAGATGAGTTTGTCTCAAATTAGACTCACATTATTATTATTATTATTATTATTACTGCTACTACTACTACTAAATACCACCCTTCATCAAAAGATATCAGTGTGGTTCACAGAAGAAAATAAAAGATAAAACACAAGAAAATAATTAAACCAAAACAGCAAGACAATAATAACCCCCTTCCCACAGAAGGATATTAATGAGCCAAAGGCCTGGTATCACTAAAAGATACCAGCGTCATCAAGTCTAGTTCCAGATTTGCCAGGCTTGTGACTGGGGTTGTCTTGAAAACAATGGTTCCATTGTATCATCTTGGGTTGGTTTGTGGTTTTCTGCTCCTCTGATTCCTGAATGTGCTTTGCTGTGTTAGGCTGCAAGGGACCGGGTCTGCTGCCCTCACCAAGCCTCTCAGCAGATGTTCAACTACTGTTGTTTCCTATTGTATTTTTATGTTGTGAACAGCCTTGAGATCTGTGTATGAAGGGGCTGCATGCAAATTCAATAATATTCAATAATAATAATAACCTACCATTAAAAAAAAATGCTTCCATGCAGCAAAGGAAGCAGAGACGCAACATTTCTTTGTGTCGCTAACTCTTGATGCATTCGCCTCTCTAGGTGTCAAGAAATCTAAAGCTCCCTGAGACATGGGAGCCCAGTATATAGGGATTGCAAAGATTGATTCTCTCTCTGTCTGTCTCTCTCCCCGCTTCCTGCTTCCTCCTAAGTGGCCCAAAATCATTACAGATTAACAGCTCAGAAAACCTCTGGCCGGCTCTTGCTCAGCAATATTGCTTTCCGCCTCGGTCCCTTTTCTCTCCTGTGTTTTGTGTGTCAATTAACAGCCGTCATTTTCCATTGCTAGGAAATGAATCGCCCGCCAGACCCCAGCCAAACTGGGAATTTCGCCCAGGGACAGAAAGGACTACCCTGATGGTTGATGGCCGCTTAAAGACCCCTCTCCCAGCCCCCACTTGTCACCTAACCACCTGCTTCGGTCAGAATTAACCAATGTCAACAATTAGGTAACAGCCTTGCCTTAATCTCCACGCGCTCTGCTTCCCCTGTGTCTGTGTGTTAACATTCGAACTAACAAAGACCAAGACTTTGAAATTCCTCTTTTGATTTTCAGCTTTGAGCTGCCATAAATCGATCGTTGCTTGGTGGGGAGGGGGTGGGCGGCTTCAGTTCCCAGGGAATGGGTATAGCTTAATCGTTAGAGCTGGGGAGATCAGCCCTCCGATTCCTATCTCCTTATAGCCTTTGATTCAGAAGAATGAGGACTAGAAACTTAGCTTTGTTTTTAGGGAAAGGGACCAAAGGGTGAGTGACAAGAAGGGAGCTGGTCTAATTTCTCTAGGAGTGGAGAGTTCCAAAGCTGTCTGTGAGCGACCGAGAAGCCACCGTCCTGAGAGGGTGGCGGTACCAAGAGAGGACCCTCTGCCCCGAGATCTCAGAGCCCAGGCAGGTTCATTGGAGGGAATATGGTCTCTCAGATATAGCCTGGCGCTGAACAGAAGAGCACATGAAGTGGGTTGGGTGGGTGGGTGGGGAGACGGCCTTTTAGGGGACAGCAATTGCTGGCTGCCAATCTCAGCCGCTGCTCAGCACCTCCTTCCTCTCCCTCCCTCCTTCGCAGGGAACAGCCGATCTTCAGCACCAGGGCACACATCTTCCAGATCGACCCCGCCACCAAGAGGAACTGGATCCCCACCAGCAAGCATGCGCTGACCGTCTCCTACTTCTACGATGCCACACGCAACGTCTACCGGATCATCAGCGTGGGAGGCACCAAGGTGAGCAGAGCCGTCTTAGGCGCATCTGGCACCCCGTGGTGCGAAGATCCCTCTGGCGCTCCCCCGCCCCGTTTCCCAGCATGGCTGTCTGGTGGGCACAGCAGCGCGGCACCCGCTGGCGGCCCGCACCCTGGCGCATTGCGCCACCCAGCCTTGCCTTAGAGCCAGCCCTGAAGGTGAGAGAGGCAGTGAGAGCAGGAGAAAACAAACCCCATTATAGGCTTGCATTTTGGGGGGAAAAAACCTTTTTTGTTTTGTTTTTAAGAAATAAACTGTAGAAACAGAGCACAACCATCGTGGCTCGTAACCTTTGATAGCCCTCTCCTCCATGCAATCCTCTTTCAAAGCCAAGTTGTTGGCCGTCACCGTGGCAGGGAGCTCCTCTGTTCAACTCTGTGTTGCATGAAGAAGTATTATTTTCTTTCACCCGCCCTGAATCTCCCATCCCTCAGCTTCCTTGGGTGTCTGCAAATTGTAGTGTTCTGAGAGAGGGAGGGAAGCTTTGAAATAGCCACTGTCTCTTGACCTAAGGCTGAATGAGACCCTTAAAAGGCTTGCCTTTCTCTGCTCCCCAAAGGCCATCATCAACAGTACCATCACCCCCAACATGACGTTCACGAAGACCTCGCAGAAATTTGGCCAGTGGGCCGACAGCAGGGCAAACACCGTCTATGGCCTGGGATTTGCTTCTGAGCAACATCTCTCCCAGGTAAGAACTGGGGGGCAGGATAAGGAAAGGAAGGAACGGTTTTTTGTTTTTTGTTACTAAACTTAACACACCCTGCAAAGCGACATACTACTGTTATAACACTACCCTAATCTCTGAGAATTGAGAAACTCCAGGGGGGTTCCAATTGCTCGACCAGGGCTGTGTCGTTGGAAGGAAGGTTGGTGGAGACTGCAGTGTCCTGAGGATATATGGTTTTATTTGCACATGAGTATGACCTGAGCATTGTAAGGGGAGCTCAC
Source organism: Zootoca vivipara (assembly GCF_965207765.1). Lineage (NCBI taxonomy): Eukaryota > Metazoa > Chordata > Lepidosauria > Squamata > Lacertidae > Zootoca > Zootoca vivipara. The sequence continues at coordinate 84,690,051 of NC_142589.1, read as the reverse complement.
AGCATTCACACCCCAAGAGATCTGAGCAAGTTTGCAGATGACACCAAATTGGGAGGGGCGGCTAATACCCCAGAGGACAGAATCACACTTCAGAATGACCTTAAAAGATTAGACAACTGGGCCAAAGCAAACAAGATGAATTTTAACAAGGAGAAATGTAAAGTACTACACTTGGGCAAAAAAAATGAAAGGCACAAATACCAGATGGGAGACACCTGGCTTGAGAGCAGTACATGTGAAAAGGATATAGGAGTCCTGGTAGACCACAAACTTGACATGAGTCAACAGTGTGATGCAGCAGCTAAAAAAGCCAATGCAATTCTGGGCTGCATCAATAGGAATATAGCGTCTAGATCAAGGGAAGTAATAGTACCACTGTATTCCGCTCTGGTCAGACCACCTGGAGTACTGTGTCCAGTTCTGGGCACCACAGTTAAAAAAGGATACTGACAAGCTGGAACGTGTCCAGAAGAGGGCAACCGAAATGGTCAATGGCCTGGAAACGATGCCTTATGAGGAACGGCTTAGGGAGCTGGGTATGTTTAGCCTGGAGAGGAGAAGGTTAAGGGGTGATATGATAGCCATGTTCAAATATATAAAAGGATGTCATATAGAGGAGGGAGAAAGGTTGTTTTCCGCTGCTCCAGAGAAGCGGACATGGAACAATTGATTCAAACTACAAGAAAGAAGATTCCACCTAAACATTAGGAAGAACTTCCTGACAGTAAGAGCTGTTTGACAGTGGAATTTGCTGCCAAGAAGTGTGGTGGAGTTTCCTTCTTTGGAGGTCTTTAAGCAGAGGCTTGACAGCCATCTGTCGGGAATGCTTTGATGGTGTTTCCTGCTTTGCAGGGGGTTGGACTGGATGGCCCTTGTGGTCTCTTCCAACTCTATGATTCTATGATCTTGGTTAGTCACAGCTTTGGGTCCAGCACAGAGCTTCCAGCTCAGCTCTCACACAACTCTTTTGTTCTCCCACTTAGCAGCTTTGGAAACTTTGGGGGGAAATCTAATAAAAATTTTAAATTATAAAAAAACGAGTTAAAGGGTGCTGTAAAGCTAGCAAGGTAGAAGAGGGTAGGGCCTCTTTTTTGACCCATTTTACAAATATCCAAGCTGGCGGCCGAACCACTCCGTTTTTTTACCCTGCTTAGTTTGCAGAGAAGTTTCAGGAGGTGAAGGAAGCCGCTCGCCTGGCAAGGGAGAAGTCGCAGGATAAGACGGAGCTGACCAGCCCAGCCCTCAGTTTGACGTCCCACCAGGTAAGCAGGCCAGATTTCCTGTTCCCCAAAAAAACCCTGCAGCGGGGGATGGCCAAGCATGGGGAACCTCTGAAAATGAGGCCCGGCAGGGTCCGAATTTGGCCCATGAATCTGTTTCGACCCTGCCCACCTGACACCATCACAGCCAATGTCTCATTTGAAAAATAAGACTTTAGAGCTGACTTGCCCCCAAATGGCAAATGGACATTTTGTTTTGGCAACTGCACCCTTGGTCTAAGGACCCATTTTTCCCCTAGAGATTATATACCTGAGTTTCTAACATGGCTGCTTACGTTCTTCGACTACAATGGCTTGTTGGCTTCCGCCGTGCAGAGGTGGGATTAGATAAACTCCTTCTGCATCTAGGCTTTAACAACAGGATTCTGTATCCAGGCTCGAGCAACAGATTTGGAGTCCCCGTCTGGCCCCCCGTGTGCCAGCACTGGCGAACTAGGGGAGCAGGGTGGGGTGGGTGACAGGAACCTGGGAGAGATGGGCAGGGGTCTGTTTCCCTCCTGGGTAACAGGGACAGGCAGGTGGATCTGGGGGGTGGAGGACGCCATGTTCCTAGGTCTGGGCACAGATGGATCAGCAGCACATGCGGAGGAGGGAGTGTGAACAGTCCCTTGGCCTGGAGAAGGAGGAGGAAGAGGAAGAGAGAAGGGAAGCTTCGCATTGAGCAGGGAGGTTTTTTTTTAAAAAAAATAAAGCCACCATTTTAATACTTAGCAAAGCTTCCGAAGCGCTAAGCGACAGTTCTAGTTGAATTTTTTAGCACCCAGTGGCATGGAGTTCCAGAGGAGCATAAAAAAGGTTACGGTGAGGAAGAGAGGAGGTTCTTCTAGGTTTGGATAGCAAGAGAACCACCTGGGGTTTTTGGAAGGTTTGGGATTTCCCAGTGTGGTACGGGGACTCGACCCCTCGGAGGGTGCGTTTGTCCATGCGTGAGATCCCACCTTCCTGGAATGCTACAGGTGGCTCTTGAGGGCACCTGAAATTGGACTCTGCTTCACCTGCCCCCTCCCCATGCTCTCCTGCCCCACAGATCCTCCCCAGCCCCATCATCAGTTCCAATGGACCCGGAGACGACAAGCTCTTCCGCAGCCAGAGCGCCGACATGGAGATGACGACGGAGAGGGAGCGGATCAAGAAGATGCTCTCCGAAGGGTGAGGAGGGCGACGGAGGGGGGTTAGGGAAAGGGGCTCCCGAATTGCGGCTATTTTATTCCTGTTCAAATCTTGCTCCCTAGCAGCTGGGAGAGCTCAGCTGGTAAAGCGCAAGCCTTTGAGGCTCATGGGCTTGAGCCACATCTGGGCAAAATATTCCTGCCTTGCAGGGGGTTGGACTAGATGGCCCTCGGGGTCCCCCCCAACCTTACCTTCCAAGTCCCGGGACTGCAGAATCCGGGATTGGCAGCCGTGTGACACCGGAAGTTGCGTCGACGTAACTTCCGGTGTCGCTTTGCCCTTCTATGGGCACCAAAAATGGCCGCCGCCGGCTTGAAAAGTAGCTTCTACGCATGACCGGAAGGGCGTCAACGCAACTTCCGGTGTCGCCCCGCCCATCTATGGGCACCAAAAATGATTTGTGCCCATAGAAGGGCAAATCAAAAAGGAAAAAATTGCCTGCCGGCAGGAGAAAATAACGGAGAAAAACGGGAGACGAAGTGATACGGGTGACCACCGGGAAAAGGTAAGTAAAAACGGGGGGTTTCCCGGGGAAAACGGGGTACTTGGCAGCTATGCCCCCAACTCTGCAGATTCTGGGATTCTTGGCAAAGTGGCCGTTGGCATCCACCACTGACCCTCTCTGTCTCCTTCCCAGCTCTGTCTGCGAAGTCCAGTGGGAGGCAGAGTTCTTCACCCTGCAAGACAACAACAACAAGCTGGTGGCCGCCTTGAACGAAGCCAACGCCAACGTGGAGCAATGGAAGAAACAGCTGGCAGCCTACCAGGAGGAGACAGAGACCCTGCGGCAACGGGTGAGGGGGGGACCTTTGGGGAGGGGCCTTTGGTGTGGGAGCCTGGTTGAGGGGCTGACCGAGACGGCCGCCATCTTTGCAGCGCACTTCACCGTGGTCGTGATCTCAGGGGGCCATTATGTTCTGCTCCAGGTGATGCTCTTGGTGGTGCAGGGATTGCAAACTCCAAGGGAAGTTTCAAGGCAAGAGTTTTGCTTAATCTTTCATCATTCTGCTGCTTGTATTTCAAACCCTGCCTGCGGCGACTTCATATATGGGGGATAATTTGATAGGTAATCCATCTTTGGGCTCCATTCTTCCTTAGACACTTTGTCATTATGTCCTCTTAATTTGGCAGTCAGTTTTGCCATTTCAGCAGAGTCCCATCCATTTCGTAAGCCATTCCTGGCTGTTAACCAGAAGGTTCGTGGTTCGAGCCCACCCAGTGACGTCTCTGGGCAGGATTCCTGCATTGCACGGGGTTGGACTAGATGACTCTTGGGTTCCCTTCCAACTCTACAGTTCTATGACACCAATAGGCACCAATTCTGTGGGAGTAAGAGAGGCTGTGGTTTTGCTGTGAATAGTAATATTAATAATAATAATAATAATAATAATAATAATAATAATAATAATAATAATTTTATTCTTTATACCCCACCCAAATGGCTGGGTTGCCCCAGCCACTCTGGGTGGCTTCCAACAGATATAAAAACATTATATAACATCAAACATTAAAAAGCTTCCTGATACACAGCTGCTTTCAGATGTCTTCTAAAGGTTGTATAGTTTTAAATCTCCTTGACATCTGATGGGAGGGCCGGCGCCACCACCGAGAAGGCCCTCTGCCTGGTTCCCTGTATCCTCACTTCTCGCAGGGAGGGAACCACCAGAAGGCCCTCAGAGCTGGACCTTGGTGTCCAGGCAAAACAATGGGAGTGGAGACGCTCCTTCCGGTATACTGGGCTGAGGCCGTTTAGGGCAGGGGTCAGCAAACGTTTTCAGCAGGGGGCCGGTCCACTGTCCCTCAGACCTTGTGGGGGGCCAGACTATATTTTGAAAAGAAAAAGAAATGAACGAATTCCTATGCCCCACAAATAACCCAGAGATGCATTTTAAATAAAAGGACACATTCTACTCATGTAAAAACATGCTGATTCCCGGACTGTCTGTGGGCTGGATTTAGAAGGTGATTGGTCCGCATCCGACCCCCGGGCCTTAGTTTGAGCACCCCTGGTTTAGGGCTTTAAAGGTCAGCAGCACCAACACTTTGAATTGTGCTCGGAAACGTACTAGGAGCTGGTGAAGATCCTTTAGGACCGGTGTTATATGGTCTTCAGAGCGGAAGCCTCTGGACTTTGACCATGCAGCCAATGGTGGAGCTTCATGCTCCGGCACGGGGGGGGGGAGGGAGTGGAGAGCAGGCAGGGGTGGGGCTGGTGTGCGTCCTGGGGGCGGGGCACGCCGCCTGCAGGGGCGGGGCGCCCAGTGCACGGGAGGGCAGCCGCGATGGCACCCTGCCAGGATCGCGCTGCCGGGGGCAGTGCGCTCCCCCCGCACTCCTCTTCCTCCGCCAGTGCATGCAGCCTCCTTGGCCCAGGAGATGCTGGCTGCGCAGGAGTGGTTGGATAAGTACCTCTCTAATCCCTCACCCCCCCCCCGCAAAAAGAGAGGCCCCACTGACAGCCTCCTCTGAGGTCAGATGGTTCTGCAGCATCTCTGGGTAATAGCAATGGCACCTAGAACAGGGACAGGACAGAACTGGCCACTCCCCAGCGGAGGCTGATGGAAGGGAGGTGAGCAAGCCCTGATCAGTAACTTACACAAAGTAGTTTTGGAGGGCCTTCAAGAGACTCTCTCTTGTTGTTTTGTTTGTTGCCAATATGTGGCTGAAAGATCATGATGGGGCAGTTTGTATTTCCTCTTCTAGTTTGCGGTTGACTTCTGTGGGATAACTCAGTTCTCAGAGCACGGGACTCTTAATCTCAGGGTTGTGGGTTCGAGCCCCACGTTGGGCAAAATACTCCTGCATTGCAGGGGGTTGTACTAGATGACCCTCGTGGTCCCTTCCAATTCTGCCATTCTGTGATTCTACTGGTGCATGGTCTGTGATCTGAATGTTGCTGATATGTGTTGTTTTGACCAAGCGGATCACGCCTGGGGTGCATAGGATAACAACAACAACAACAATTTATTTATACCCCGCCCATCTGGCTGGGTTTCCCCAGCCATTCTGGGCGGCTTCCAACTGAATATTAAAAACAGTACAGCATCAAACATTAAAAACTTCCCTAAACAGGGCCGTCTTCAGTTGTCTTCTAAAAGTAAAATAGTTGCTTATTGCCTTGACATCTGCTGGGAGGGCGTTCTACAGGGCGGGTGCCACTACCGAGAAGGCCCTCTCTCTGGTTCCCTATAACCTCACTTCTCGCAATGAGGGAACCGCCAGAAGGCCCTCGGTGCTGGACCTCAGTGTCCGGGCTGAACGATGGGGGTGGAGACGCTCCTTCAGGTATACAGGACCGAGGCCGTTTAGGGCTTTAAAGGTCAGTACCAACACTTTGAATTGTGCTCGGAAACGTACTGGGATGCTCTCTAGCCTCACCTTGTGCCGTGGCGGCTGGACTGGAATGTGTAGTGGGTGTCGCCTGGGTTCTCTCCCCCCATATAGATCAAAAAGGCTTCCGCCTTTTAACATTTTTAGTAGCCGGCAGGAGACTTTAGTCTGTGCAGCTCCCTCTTTGAGCAACTCATCTGCACGTAGAGCTCTGGCAGAATCCGCCCCCATTTCCCAGCAGAAGCTGACTCTTTGGGGATAGGTCCCCACAGAGGGTAGTTTAATCAGGATACGCCCCAGACGCTCGGAGCTTGGGGGAATCGGCACCAGATCCACTGCTCATCTCTGGGGAAGTATTTCCATGTGGCAGGAGGGAGAGAGGCAGGCGTGTAATTTCTCTCCCAGCTCCGCTCCCAGAGGTCGCCATGCACACGTCCCTGGTTTCATTGCAGCCCCTTGGCATGGCGAAAGACGCTCTGTGCTTGCTAATATTAGCTCACAACCAAGGTCTCGTCAGGTTAGATGGGGAAGAGGGAGAGGGAGAGGGGGGAGAGAGAGAGAGAGAGGGAGAGAGAGAGAGAGAGAGAGAGAGAGAGAGAGAGAGAGAGAGCAGCCGCCTCTTGTCAAGGCCCCCCCCCCACTTCAGTCTTTGCGGACAAAGGAGAGGTCACTGCCCCACCCTGACTGGTACAAGTCTTTTTTTGCGGGTGGAGGGGGGGGGGCGGAACTAGGAAATACACAATGCCCTCTGTCTCATTCTCTCACCTTCCCACCTCGCTTTTGGGGCATTATCCGTGCATGCATAGCTCAGTTGGTTAGAGCATGGTGTTGATAAAGCCAAAGCTACAGGTTCGATTCCCGTGTGGGACAGCAACGTATTCCTGCCTTGCGGGGGAGTTGGACAAGAATCAGACCCAGGTGGCGCTGTGGGCTAAACCACTGAGGCTAGGGCTTGCTGATCAGAAGGTCGGCGGTTCAAATCCCTGTGACGGGGTGAGCTCCTGTTGCTTGGTCCCAGCTCCTGCCAACCTAGCAGTTCGAAAGCACGTCAAAATGCAAGTAGATAAATAGGAACCGCTACAGCGGGAAGGTAAACGGCGTTTCCATGTGCTGCTCTGGTTTGCCAGAAGCGGCTTTGTCATGCTGGCCACATGACCTGGAAGCTATACGCCGGCTCCCTCGGCCAATAATGCGAGATGATCGCGCAACCCCAGAGTCGGTCACGACTGGACCTAATGGTCAGGGGTACCTTTACCTTTACCAGAGGTTCCCAAACATATTTTGCCTACTGCCCCCTTTTCAGGAACAACAACAACTCAGCGCCCCCTCCCCCCCCCCGGGGAAAGCTACCTTCTTTAAGCAAACAAACAGAAAAATGCAGCAACAAATTTGTGTTCTTTTTTATGTACCTGTATTTCTGCCTATGCCCTATGGCATAGTGAAGAAAGATGTTGTTGTGAATATGACACCTTGAAGCTCGGAAATTATAAAATTATTTATTGAAATCAACCCTAGTAACATTCGCATTACATACAGAAAAATTAAGATAGTGAAGGATAATATTAAAAATAATCCTAATGAGAAATAGGAACCTGGTGCGCTGCTATCAATTTACTATTTTATTAATTTTTATTCACTCCCCCCCAGTTGCACCTGGGGCTGCTACCGCCCCACCCCCCCAGATTGTTCCAGCACCCCACAGTATCGCCCACTTTGGGAAACGCTGGACCAGATTAGCCTCAGGTTTCTTCCAATTCTGTGATTATCTGGGAAAACCTTTACAGTGGATTCAGTGAGCGCGTGATTTGAATATCTCATCATACAGGAACTGGGGAATCTGAGCCAGGCCACTTGTCCATCTAGCTCAGTATTACCCGCACTGACTGGCAGCTGCTCTCCAGGGTTCCAGGCTCAGAAGCCTCTTCCAGCCCTACCTGGAGATGCCATGGGGGCATTGAACCTTCTGCAGGCAAAGCAGATGTCCTGCCACCATTGCTGCCAAGTTCTCCCTTTTTTTAAGGGAAATTCCCTTATGCTGAATCGGCTTCCTCGTGAGAAAAGGGAAAACTTGGCAGCTATGCCTGCCACAGAACTTCGGCATGGTTCATTGAAATAAACCAAGGATCTAGCCCTCAAGCTTCTGGTTAAGGGGTTAATTGAACTAGGAGCCTTGTGCCGTCAGACCCAGTGAACCCTCCCTAGCTCCGCATTAGTGGCAGAATCTCTGCTTAGTCTTAGGCAAGTGACATTCCCCGCCCTACCTGGTGATGATGAGAACTGAACCCAGGATCTTATTTGTGGAAAACATGGGCTCTGCCACTGAGCTACAGCCCTTTCTCATTTCTGGGGGGAGGGGGAGGAAGGGAGTTCCCCTCTTTTTGCCTCTGATACACACACACGAACACACACACATTCCTTCTCCCTCTTTCGAAATGGTAACCATAAAAAACTGAATTTTGTTAGGGCTGCCATATGTCTGGATTTTCCCAGACATTACTGGGATTTCAAAGGCAGAATTGACATCCGAGGGGAATTTCCAAAAGGTTGCGCTTGGTCCTGGATCTTCGGCAATCGAAAAATCGCGTGGTGGTTTTTTTTTGGGGGGGGGTGTTTTCGTAAAAAAAAAAAAGCAGCTCAGCAACTTTGGGGGTGTCCTGGTTTTTACATTTTGAAATATGACAACCCCAATTTCGCCCACAAGCACCTCGAACAGAGAAAGGTGAGCTGTCAGCGTTTTAAATAAATCGACTTAAATGGAGACACTGGAGATGAAATTCCTTTGCTGGTGGGGTGGGGAGAGAACTGGTGGATTCTGAGGGCAATTCTCTGTAAGGCAGCTTGGCTTTCAGGAAATATCAAGGTGATCTCTTCTGCGTTAGTCATACTCTGAGCAGACTCAGTCGCCTGAATGACTCGAGCCCATCAATTCCAGTAACGTCTATTGTGGCGCCACTCTTTGATTGATATATGGTGTTTTTTTTTAAATTTCACTTTGGTATTGGGCGGGGGGAGAGTGTTAACATTTCCAGTGGATCTGGAATATTGTGTTTGTTATTTGTTTTTTTTTGCATGCTGGAGGTTTTGGGAGTCGTTGTGTTTCGAAACCCTGAAGCCTTTTGCAAGGCTAAAAACACAACCGTAATATGGAACGGAAACAAATTTGTGAGAAACAAATTCGGGAAAGCCCAAACACCCCTCGAAAAACAACAGGCCACACTAAAAGCCCTGCTCTGAGTTACTGCAGCGTTTGCGCGTCTAACATTTTGGGGCCTTGGAAAAGAAACCTTCATGCAGAACACAGTGACCGACTGGGTCTGGATCTGGCCAAAGGGGCCCAGCTAAGGCCAGCATCCTGTTCTCACAGTGGCCGGCCAACTGCCCCACAGGGAAGCCCCCAAACAGGACATGAACCCACAAACAAAACCTCATGAACCGAAATGTCATGATTGCCCTTGCCTCCTTCAGCTTGTCTCCACCGTCATGAGGGCTAGAATCTTCCTTTCCTCAAACGTCTGAGGTTCCAAATTTGCCACTGGGATCTCGCTCTCTTCCACCCCACCCCAACACCCTTCCCCAAGGCTCGTCCTGCCAGACTCCCCACCCCGCCGCTCCCTGCCTTTCCAAAGCAGCAGCTGCTGGCTTGTAGAATGCACTTCTAAAAATGTAACCCTCCATCTTGATGAATAATTGACATTCCCTCTCTCTCGAGCCGACCCCGTTCTGCACGCAGCGTTATTCGGAATAGAGGCGGGTGCCTGGCTACCTCTCTGATGGGTTGTTGTCATGGTTTTTGGGGTTTTTTTTGCAACGGTGCTTAGGGCTGCCAGTACCGCTTCCAACGACCCAGGCCTGAGGACCCGGCCCTGTTGTTGGACTTGTTCCTACGCTTTTGCATCAGCTGGCCTGGCTTTGCAAGGAAGGGCAGGAGGAGGAGGAGGAGGAGGAGAGAGGACACACGAGGTCACCTCCTTTGTGCTGCTAGAAAGGGAGCACCGAAGCATGGCTTCTGTCTTAGGAACATGGGCAGCTGTCCTGATTGGCTCTCCTGATTGGCAAAAGACTTTGTCTTTGGGAAGATGGCTTTTGTTGCGTAAGACCCCCCCACAAATTGGCTATAACTGATCAGAGGCGATTGATCCCGATTGAAGCGCAGAGTGTTTGAGGATCGGGACATTTGCAGGGAAACCAAAGTGCTTGTTTACAAAGCTATTGTACTACCAACCTTAGTGTATGCTTGTGAAACATGGACCACTTATAAACGCCATCTCCAACTTCTCGAAAGATTCCATCAACAGTGTCTCCGAAAAATTTCACACATCACTTGGGAAGACAGGCGAACTAATAATTAGGAAGAACTTCCTGACAGTAAGAGCTGTTCGGCAGTGGAATTTGCTACCAAGGAGTGTGGTGGAGTCTCCTTCTTTGGAGGTCTTTAAGCAGAGGCTTGACAGGCATATGTCAAGAATGCTTTGATGGTGTTTCCTGCTCGGCAGGGGGTTGGACTGGATGGCCCTTGTGGTCTCTTCCAACTCTATGATTCTATGATTCTAATATCAGTGTACTGGAAGAAGCAAAGATCACCAGTGTCGAAGCAATGATTCTTCAACATCAACTTCATTGGACTGGTCATGTTGTTTGGATGCCTGATGATCGTCTTCCAAAGCAACTACTCTATTCCGAACTTAAAAATGGAAAGCGTAATGCTGGTGGTCAACAAAAGAGGTTTAAAGACTGTCTCAAGGCAAATCTTTAAAAATGTAGTATAAACACCGACAACTGGGAAACACTGGCCCGCGAGCGCTCCAGTTGGAGAACAGCCTTTACCAAAGGTGTCATGGGCTTTGAAGAAACTCGATCTCAGGAGGCAAGGGAGAAACATGCTAAGAGGAAGGCACGCTTGGCAAATCCACACTGTGATCAACTTCTGCCCGGAAACCTACGTCCACTGTGGAAGGATGTGTGGATCCAGAATTGGCCTCTACAGTAACTTATGGACCCATTGTTAAAATACTCACCTGGAGTACTGTGTCCAGTTCTGGGCACCACAGTGCAAGAAGGATACTGACAAGCTGGAACGTGTCCAGAGGAGGGCAACCAAAATGGTCAAAGGCCTGGAAACGATGCCTTATGAGGAACGGCTTAGGGAGCTGGGTATGTTTAGCCTGGAGAAGAGAAGGTTAAGGGGTGATATGATAGCCATGTTCAAATATATAAAAGGATGTCATATAGAGGAGGGCGAAAGGTTGTTTTCTGCTGCTCCAGAGAAGTGGATACGGAGCAATGAATTCAAACTGCAAGAAAGAAGATTCCACCTAAACATTAGGAAGAACTTCCTGACAGTAAGAGCTGTTCGGCAGTGGAATTTGCTGCCAAGGAGTGTGGTGGAGTCTCCTTCTTTGGAGGTCTTTAATCAGAGGCTTGACAACCATATGCCAAGAATGCTTTGATGGTGTTTCCTGCTTGGCAGGGGGTTGGACTGGATGGCCCTTGTGGTCTCTTCCAACTCTGTGATTCTATGAGGTGTGTGGCATCCAGCCCTGCCCTGCACCCCCTAAGCCAGGCTCCTGCCCTCCAGTGCGATGGAGGGCTCTGCAGCATCCGGCTCCCTACCCCTGTTGGCGTCAGGCCTTGGGGAGTTGGGGTGCTGTCTCTCCCTTTGTCTCTTCTGCCCCTAAACCTGTCTCATCATCTTCCTCAGGTGGCCGAGCTGGAAGCCCAGAGAGGCCACGAATCCTCAGGGGAGGCCAAGGAGGAGCCCAGTCCTGCCCTGGAAGAACTGGAGCAGTTGGTGAAAGCCAGAGACGAGGTAAGGGGCCGGTGTCACCCTCCTGGTGGCTCAGAGGCTCAGCTTACGATTTCCTGCTGTGGCTTTTCCTATAAATTTTCATCAACACAAAGAAGCCTCGCTGTATTCTGATCTTATCATATTTGTTCTTGGTACCTTGCTCTCATTTTGAAAAGGTATCTTCCCACATTCTGTAAATAAATTTTGATACTATGCTATATTACACAGAAATGTTTAAACGCTGCTTTGGTTTTCCTGGAACAGGCATCCCCAAACTTTGGCCCTCCAGATGTTTTGAGACTACAATTCCCATCATCCCTGACCACTGGTCCTGTTAGCTAGGGATCATGGGAGTTGTAGGCAAAAACATCTGGAGGGCCGCAGTTTGGGGATGCCTGTCCTGGAATCTTCCTGCCACACCAGGGTGGAGTCTTGCCTCATCCTTTGAGAGCCACTGTCGTCTCATGGTCTTATTGCTGGATGCTGAGACATAGAGACAGTCTCTCATATCCCGCTTGCACATTCCCTCTCGACTTGGCACAGGGCTGCCCCTGTTGCCCTAACAGACCAACACCCCCCCCCTTCACACACACACCCCACCCCACGACAGATTAGCTGTAGTTTCCCCATTCCTCCTTGCCCTGCCAGCCCTCCTCCATCGCTCTCCTTTCCGCATCAGCAGCTTCCAGGAGCCCACACTCCACCTCTGCTCTTGCTTGGGCGCCAATTAAATTAACAGTTTAAAGCAGAGTTTTAATTACAGGGCATGCGCCTGCTCTAGACGCAGATCCGCCTTTCCAGGAATGCTGCGCAAGGCAGAAACTCGTGTGCTGGCGAGAAGAGGCTCTGTGCTGCGTTGCTTTTCTCTCTACTCCATGCCCCCCCCCCGGACTCATAGCACTAAGAATTAGCATTTCTGTAAAGCAGGGAGTGGGCTAAGCTGCAGCCTCTCAGGATCTATGGCAGTGGGGTGGGGGTGGGGGGCTTTGTTGCAATTTGCTAGGTGCCTGAGGTGTCCCGCCCCCCCCCCCCCCGGGCACTGCTGTGGTTCAGCCCTGGGGGCGTAAATGAAGGAGCGCGAGTTCCTCTGAGCATGTGCTGAGCCCCGGGATTTGAGACTAGGTTAATATTTTATTAGAAGAATTTCATTTATAAAAAAGAGTGAGAAGGAAAGAATGAAAAAAATTGAAAGGCAACGAAAAAACACTGTTACATTACCATACATTAATATACAGATGTGTATATTCTTATTATGCCAATACATCAAACTCATGAGTAGGCATCAGGGAGAAATTGGGGTTGTGTGTAGAAAAAAATAGCACTGGGGTCAAGTATTCCTAAAATGGCATGGTCAAAATAACACACAATGGGGGTTATATTAGGGAAAATAGGCTATTGCATGCAGAAATGTGACTATCCAGACAGCGGCGTAGCTAGCCGCTGGGGCACCCAGAGCGGCAACCCGCTCCATACAGCGTATGCGCAGCACCACTCCATACAGCGTATGCGCCGTACGGAGCAGGTTGCCGGCGCCGGCGCTCCAGCACCAGCGGGATCGCGTCGCGAGCAAGCCATGGAGCGAGGTTTCTTAAATAGCCTCACTCTGCAGCTTGCTCGCTCACCTGCTTGGCACACACTTTGCTTCTTCCTGCTGGGGCAGAGGCGAGGGGCAGGCCAAGGAGGGGCATCAGTGGCCGCCGCTGACATCCCTCTCTGGCCTGCCCCTCGCCTCTGCCCCAGCAGGAGGAAGAAAAGCGTGCCGGCCCAGCAAGTGAGTGAGCAGCCAGCCGCCGAGCGAGGTTTTTTACCGGGCAGCGGCTGGCTGCTCGCTCACGGGGGGGGGGGCTGAGTGTCACCCCCCTCCAGGGTGGTACCCGGGGCGGCCCGCCCCCTACGCCCCCCTTGCTACACCGCTGTATCCAGAGGGGCAGGTGCATTAATGGCCTCTGTGCTCCTGGCATCGGCCCTCTGAGTTGATTCATTGCTGCCTGGGGCTGTTGGGAGTTGTAGTCTAAACCGCCCAGAGGACGCCAGGTTGGCGATTGGGCTCGTTTAGCCTCTCAGCCATTGCATTTTGCAAGGGGGAGAAAAGTTGGTTAGAATGTATCCATTTTCATTTTAATAGTTGCAACCAAACCTCGTTTTGCAAAACAAATAATGGGGTTTGGGGGGGGGAGGGCTGTCTGACCAAGGCTGTGGACACATACCCTCCAACTTCTCCCCGATGAAAATAAGGGTGTCCTATTCAACAACAACAACAACAACAACAACAACAACAACAACAACAACAACAACAACAACAACAACAACACCCTGCCCATCTGGAGACCCGGCCAGATGGGCGGGGTATAAATAATAATAAATAATAATAATAATAATAATGATAATAATAATAATAATAATAATAATAATAATAATAATAATAATAATTAGAAAACATGAAACATTTAAAAAACTTCCCTATCCAGCCTTTGGATGTATTCTAAAGGCTGTATAGTTACTTATTTCCTTGGCTTGGGGGGTTGCCTAGCAGTCCAATATTTCTCCACTGAAAAGAAGGACGTCCTAAGGAAAAGTGGGATGCTCCAGTATCAGATCAGCTTTTGTAAATCTGGGACTGTCCCTGGAAAATAGGGACACCGGGAGGGCCTGGAAACATATCCCAGGTAAAGCTTGTGAATCCCCTTGCCCAGAGGATCCTGGGAACTGTAGTTTGCTAATGGTGCTTGGGGTTTAGCTTTTGTTAACAGTAAACTACAGTTCCCATGCTCTTTAAAGGTATAGTTCTCTTTTTTGTTTCATAGAATCATAGCATTGCAGACTAGGAAGGGCCAAAAGGAACATTCTTCCATTCCTGTTTGCATGTTTTTTTTAAACGACACAGGAACTACGGCAGCTAAAGGGGCAGAAAGGAGGAAGCTGGGATACGGATGAAGAGTGTGAAGACACCCGTCAGAAGGTGCAGGTAATGGGGGGGGCAGGAGGGGAGGATTAGGGGCAGCTGCAATGGTGACTCAGCCAAATCTCCCTGAACAGAAGCACCAACTTTTCCCCAACCCCATTTGCTCCTGATTTAAAAACATTTGTTTGCCACCCCCTAAGTGACTTAGGCCTGCCTGCCAATTCCTGTAACAACAATTATTTTATTATTTGCACCCCACCTTTCTGACTTGTTGCCCCAGCCACTCTGGGTGGCTCCCAAGACACATCAAAACATAATGAAACATCAAAACATTAAAACTCCCCTATACAGGGCTGCCTTCAGATGTCTTCTAAAGCTTGTATAGTTCTTTATCTCCTTGACATCTGATGGGAGGGCAGGCGCCACCACCGAGAAGGCCCTCTGCCTGGTTCCCTGTAACCTCATTTCTCGCAGGGAGGGAACCGCCAGAAGGCCCTCAGAGCTGGGCCTCCGTTTCTGGGCTGGAAGATGGGGATGGAGACGCTCCTTTGGGTATACAGGGCCAAGTCTATTTAGGGCTTTGAAGGTCAGCACCAACACTTTGAATTGTGCTCAGAAAAGTACTGGGAGCCAATGTAGGTCTCTCAGAAGTGGTATTATATGGTCCCGGTGGCCGCTCCCAGTCACCAGTCTAGCTGCCACATTTTGGATAAGTTGTAGTTTCTGAGTCGCCTTCAAAGGCATCCCCACAGAGAGCGCAATGCAGTAGTCCAAGCAGGAGATAACCAGATCATGCACCACTCTGGCGAGACAGTCCACGGGCAGGTAGGGTCTCAGTCTGCGTACCAGGTGGAGCTGGTAGACAACTGCCTTGGACACAGAATTGCCCAGCGCCTCCATGGTCCAAAATCACCCCCAGGCTGCGCACCTGGTCCTTCACAGTGACCCTATTCAGGACCAGGGAGTCCTCCACGCCCGCCCGCCCCCTGTCACCCTGAAATAGCACTTCTGTCATGTCAGGATTCAACCTCAGTCCATTTCAACCATCCATCCTCCAACCACCTCCAGGCACTCACCACACAAGACCCCCTGCAAAAGAAACATGGATTGAACATTTCTGGGGAACTAATTGAGAGGTGGTCTGTGTGCAACCCAAGTGCTCTTCCCCGGGGGGTGATGGTCCTGGGGTGGCCAGGAGCAGGGATCCCTCATGATCACAGGGAGACAGAGAGTTCCAGGCCCCTGAGGCCGTTCTCCTCTCCCCCCTTTTTCTCGCCAGGACTTGGAGAGGCGCAACACAGACTTGGAGCAGCGCCTTCGCCTGGCTGAGCAGTCTCTGTCGGAGACACTTTCTGAGCGGGAGAAGATGTACCACGAAGTGGCCAAGGTGGCGGAAATCATGGACATGAAGATCTTCGAGCTGAGCGAGCTGCGGCAGGACTTGGCCAAGCTGGTGGAGAGCAACTGAGCCTGGCCATAGGTGGGGAGGCTGCCCCGATGGTTCTCCTCGAAATGGTTGGCCTGGCGGAAGCGGACAGGCGACGTGGCTCTAAAGTGGGTAGCTGGTGGGGCACATTTTTGGTCCTCCACAAATGTTCCTCCAAGAGGATGCTGGACATCGCAGAATCGTAGAATTGGAAGGGAGCCTGAGGATCATCTAGTCCAACCCCCTGCAATGCAGGAATACGCACCTGTCCCATAAGGGGATCGAACCTGCAACCTTGGTGTTCTCGGCACCAGGCTCTAACCAGCTGAGCTATCCTGGCTGACACCTTCAGGCTTCTTTTTCCTGGCCTTAGTTCCCTTTCGGATGCTTCCATTTCTACAGACACAGTTATCCTTTTTCTAGCCAAGTTAGTATGGTGGTTCCCCCCCCCTTTCTTTGATCCAGTAGGTTTTTGATAGAGAACTCTTCTCTCCCCCCCCCCCAGCCTTACCAGAACCAGCGCCTGATTCAAAAACCTTTCTTGTAATCCTCCTAGCTGAGTCTTTTTCACAAGCTTGCTTTTTACAGATTACCAGAGACCTCCCCTTCAAAAAAAACAAACCCCAGAGGGAACCTTGACTCTCTTCCTGGAAGTAAATGGAGCTATTTTCTTCTCTCCGCCGCCCCCCACTCTCCTCCCAACAACACCCTCCTTCCATTGTACGTTTGGTTTTCTTTTTCAAAGCGAGCAATGGCTTTGTCTTAGTGGGGTAATGCGAATGTGGGAATGAATATTCAGCTTGGGAAAACTGGCGGGGCAAATTGGGGTGTGTGCAGGGGGGGAGGGGGGTTTGCTAATGTCAGAGGGGGGAAAGGCTATTTCCAGGGGGCCGGTGGGAGAGGGGCAGCGAGCCAAGCCAGCTGCCAATCTGGCAGGTTGCCCATTTCTGTAAATATTGTGCGGAACCAAGAACCTAACCCTCTCCTGGTTTGAGAAGGAAGCGCAGTTTGTTCAAGGAGTATTCCAAGAAGTCAGGCAGGGGGTGTGACTCATTGGCAGGAACGTAGGTCCTCACCTGCTTTGCTCTAGCCCAGGGGTGGCCAACTCCCAAGAGACTGCGAACTACTTGCAGAGCTAAAAACTGGCAGTGATCTACCCTTTTGGGGGGGGGGTTCAGGTGAAAGTTGTTGAGCTTTTGGGGGGAAGGAAAGCCCTGTTTTTTGGGTTCAGGGTGAAGTTGTTGAGCTTTTTAGGGAGGAAGAAGGCCTGTTTTGGGGGGGGTTCAGGGCAAAAATGTTGAGATTTTTTGGCAACCCAAAGTTGTTGAGCTTCTTTGGGGGGAGCCAGTGATCTGCCAGTGATCTACCACAGACACCCAGTGATCTACCAGTATATCACTATCTACCTGTTGGACATGCCTGCTCTAGCCCAAAGGTGATGGGACCTCTGGCCCATGAACCGAAAATATTATAATTATTATTTGCAGTCCTTTTATTCTAGAAAAAAAAGGTGCCGGTACACACTATGAAGTTGTTACACTAAGTGCCACATTTTAAACCAGGGCTTTTCTTCTAAGGAACCAAGGGCCAGTACTGCGTACCCTTGAGTGCCCCCTGGGGAAAAAAGCACTGATTATTGGTTACATTTGTATGCCGCCCTATATACCCGTAGGTTTCAGGGCGGTTCACAAGATAAAATCACAAGATAAAAACACAAAATGCATATTAAAAACCCAGTAATCCCCGCTCCCCAGCATATTTTAAAAGGGCATCGGGTGTCAATCAGCCAAAGACCTGTTACAGGTAGTAGCCGTGTTGGTCTGACGTAGTCGAAACAAAAAAAATTCCTTCCAGTAGCACCTTAGAGACCAACTAAGTTTGTCATAGGTATGAGCTTCCGTGTGCATGCACACTTCTTCAGATACACTGAAACAGAAGTCACCAGACCCTTTTGTATAGTCAGAGGGTGGGGAGGGGTATTACTCAGAAGGGTGGTGGGAATGCGTGATAGGAGTGGTAAACCTGTTGACGACTGTTAACGACTGCAATTGGTCTTGCAGGAAAAAGCAAGGGGTGAGCTGGCATAAGAAAGCTTTATCATGTATAATGAGATAAGAATCCAATGTCCATATTCAGACCAGGTCTCTCCATGCTTTTAAGCTTGGTAATGAGTCGCAATTCAGGAACTTCTCTTTCCAGTCTGTTTCTGAAATTTTTCTGTAATAAAACAACTGCTTTGAGATCTTGTATAGAATGTCCTGGGAGATTGAAGTGTTCTCCTACTGGTTTCTCTGTCTTGTGATTCCTGATGTCAGATTTATGTCCATTTATCCTTTGGCGTAGGGTTTGGCCTGTTTGTCCAATATAGAGAGCTGAAGGGCACTGTTGGCATTTGATGGCATACACAATGCTAGAAGATGAGCAATTAAATCGTCCTGAGATGGTATGTTTGATGTTGTTGGGGCTAGTAATGGTGTTGTCCGGGTGTATGTGGCAGCAAAGTTGGCATCTGGGTTTATTGCAGGCTCTGGTACCAGTGTCCATGTTAAGCTCACCCCTTGCTTTTTCCTGCAAGACCAATTGCAGTCGTTAACAGTCATCAGCAGGTTTACCACTCCTATCAGCCAATCACCCATTCCCACCACCCTTCTGAGTAATACCCCTCCCCACCCTCTGACTATACATAAGGGTCTGGTGACTTCTGTTTCAGTGTATCTGAAGAAGTGTGCATGCACACGAAAGCTCATACCAATGACAAACTTATTGGTCTCTAAGGTGCTACTGGAAGGAATTTTTTTGGTTTCAGCCAAAGACCTGGTTGAAGACGAACGTTTTCACCTGGCACCTAAAGGTGTATAATGAAGGCACCAGGCGAACCTCCTTGCAAAGAGCATCCCACAAACAGGGAGCCACTGCAGAAAAGGCCCTCTTCTTGTGTTGCTACCCTCCAGACCTCTTGAGGAGGCACACCGAGAGGGGCCTCAGAGAGAATGATTGCAGGGTCCGGTGGGTTCATATGGTCCACAGTGCTGCAATGTGGTTCCCCAACCTGTGCCCACCTGACGATGGCAGTGCCAGCCCTCTCCATTGCAATTTTCAATTTGCATGTCTCCGTTAGGTTTGAACCGCTGCACCCAGACTTCAGAGGCGATTGCCGTAACTGCCAGTCCGCAGTTACGGCAAGCGCTTTTGAATGCGCTCTCTCTGCACCGGTCAGCCGATGGGTTGTTCCTGGTGTGATCCACTGGGAAATGGATCTACAAAAAAGAAAGAATGTTTGAGCAGTTTGCCTCGCATTTGAGCTGCGGCTGGAAGGAAGGGACAAATCAGCTCTCTAGAGCAAAAGCCCTCTCTTTCTGCCGGGCCCTTTCTTTGACATTGGACAGAGTTGAGGTGGCAGCCTCAGGCAGCAGGTGTGGGGGGGGGGGCAGGCGGTGGGCACAGCTGGGTGTGTGCCAAGCTGCCCTTGCCTTGCACCTGCTAAGCTAGGGGGCCTGCCCCATTACCTGCGCTCAAAGAGTCAACTGTGTGTCCAGTCAAGTTGCACACATGGAATTTGGAGGCAAGGGGGGCTAATACTGGTCTAGTGCACCCAAGACGTACAAAATTAATGTGCCCAGGCTTAGTCAAAGCTCAGTGCCAGCTTTTCTTCTCCTTTTTTTTATTTTAGTGGTTAAAAAAGGAGAGGAAAACGATTGGAACGATGGCCTGGGAACTTGCCACCCAGTTGCCTGCACCAGACAGACTGATACACACACACCCCATGTGAAATTTGGCGGATTTGGAAACTCCACTCTCATTTAAGGTTCTAGTCCTCCTGACTTTGAAGATCCCAAGAAAGAGACCATGCTCCTGGGAGGGCTCAGATACAGGCCCTTGAGGCTTGCTTGTTTTCTCTGAGCATCCAGGTACGCTGCCTCTAAGACTGGAAGCTCCATTTGTCTCGCCATACCTATTGTACAGCGACAGGGCTATTTCCCACAAACCTGCGCTTTTCATGAAGTTCTGAAACCACCACCACCCCCGCAAGCAAAACGAAAACATGGCCCTAATCGGTTTTGAAAATCTGATTATTTGTTGCATGAAGACGAAAGCTTGGACAGATTCGGGCAATGCCTAGTGAAAGCTCTAGAAAACAGGTGATGCTGGAGGGGAGGGTGGGTGGTTGGGGGTTGAGCTGGAATTATTTAGAGTGGGGCTACAACCCCCTCCGTATTTAGCCAAAGCAGATTATTGTTGTGTCTCTCTAAGACTAAGTAGACAAGAGTTTTAGCCTGGTGATGAATTCAGAATGTCCCCATGTCGCAGAAAGAATGTATTCAAGCAAACCTGTGGATTGTAGGCTGTGTATAAGCGCGACCTGATGGTTTTCGGGTTTTTACTAGAGGTGTTTAATAAGACAAAGCAATGGTGGAACCGCGACCCGGGTGTTTCTGTGCCCTTGCCTTTCTCTTTCCCTCCTCTTTAATTGGGAATTTAATTGTGAACGGGGGCCTGGCAGCGTCAGCCAAATCAGCCAGACTGCTCTTGATCTTGCAGCCACCCACTGCTGGGCTGTTCAACACACACGTCGACCAGGTTCCAGCCGGCATCCGTTTCAAAGCTCGATCATGAAATGGTGCAAGGTATTTCTGGATGCTTTCACTTTCCGCAACTCTACTGTGGAGGGAGAAGGGCTGTCTCCCAGGCTATGCCTCCACGGTTGGAGGCAGCCATGCTTCTGAATCCCAGTTGCCGGGAAACGGAGGAGCTAAATAAACCCGGATGGATGGATGGCCATCCAACTTTCCGTTTGAAAACCTCCAATGAAGGAGAGTCCATCAACGTCTGAGAATCGTAGACTTGGAAGGGACCCCCAAGGGTCATCTAGTCTAACCCCCTGCAATGCAGGAATCTCAGCTAAAGCATCCAGGACAGATGGCCACCCAACCTCTGCTTAAAAAACCTCCAGGGAAGGAGAGCTCATCACCTCTCGTGGGAGTCTGTTCCACAGCCAAACAGCTCTCGCTGTCAGAAAGTTCTTCCTGATGTTTAGTTGGCTCTCAGCCTAGCCTACCTCGCAGGGTTATTGTGAGTGTAACATAGAATGGTAGAGTTGGAAGGGACCCTGAGGATCATCTAGCCCAACCCTGTGCAATGCAGAAATATGCAGCCGTCCCATACGGGAATCAAACCTGCAACCTTGGCATGTGGGGGGGAGAGGAGGACTATGGATATCATTCACCTCCTTGGAGGAAAAATGTGGGATATATCTGTACATACACACACCGGGGGGGGGGGGGCTCATGACAGCGATTGCCTCTAGCACTGCTTTGCCATGGGAGTCTTCCCCCAGAAATTTCTCCATTTTTGCTGCCCCTCCCCCCGTCCCTCCTTCATGTCTGAGTGACAAAGTGTGGGGTGTGTGTGCAAAGGATGAGGTGTGGGGCTTCGGGGGTCGGGCGACAAGCCTCCTAGCTGCAGCAAGCGGAGGAAGAGGGGAAGAGGAGGAATGTGCTGAGAAAGCGGATGGTTTAATGTTTGACAGAGAGGCGCAGCCGGCAGGCAGCAGCCGCAGAGGCCGAGGGATTGACACGTCCGCAAGGGGATGGGTGCCAGTCAGATCCGAAACTCCTGTTTAGAGATTGGGGGGGGGGGAGTGAAGAAAGAGAGACCCGCCGTCTCCAAAGCGGGTGGCCTTGGCCCAAGCCCCGACCCCCCAGAAAGGCTGCTTGCTGCATAGAGATGCCAGACCCATAGAGTTGGGTGTGTGTGAAGCACTTCTTATGCAAACGCCAGCTGGGCTGACACCTTAATTCAGAGTGGGTGCCTCTACGGTTGGAGGCAGCGAATGGTTCTGAATCCCAGTGTCCGGAAACCGCAGGAGGGGAGAGAGTTGCTCTTGTGCTCGCGTCCTCTTTGCAGGTTTCCCATTTGGGCATCTCTCTGCCACAGGCTCTCCCCGCTCACTAAACCCTGTCGCCGTTTCAGCTTCCAACCCCTCCTCTTCCCAGTCTTCTTCCTCTGACCACTCATCTTCATCCCACCCTCCTCCGGGCTCTGAGTCTCCTTCCCTTGGGGGCTCCCCAGCTGGTTCCTCCTACCACTCCTCTGCTCCCCCCCTACCAGTCCATGACACCAATCCAGCACGTTGCGAAACTACGGAATCCCCCCCCCCCACCTACCTATTTGAAAGGCTTCAGATTCACTCTACTGATGGCTACTAGCCAGGGTGACTCTGCCTCTAGGGCTGGAAGCAGCAATTGCTTTGGACCAGGGGTCATAGAATCATAGAGTTGGAAGAAGAGACCACAAGGGCCATCCAGTCCAACCCCCTGCCGAGCAGGAAACACCATCAAAGCATTCTTGACATATGCCTGTCAAGCCTCTGCTTAAAGACCTCCAAAGAAGGAGACTCCACCACACTCCTTGGTAGCAAATTCCACTGCCGAACAGCTCTTACTGTCAGGAAGTTCTTCCTAATGTTTAGGTGGAATCTTCTTTCTTGTAGTTTGAATCCATTGCTCCTTGTCCGGGTCAGCAAACTTTTTCAGCAGGGGGCCGGTCCACTGTCCCTCAAACCTTGTGTGGGGCCGGACTTTATTTTTTGGGGGGAAATGAACGAATTCCTATGTCCCACAAATAAGCCAGAGATGCATTTTAAATAAAAGGACACATTCTACTCATATAAAAAAATGCTGATTCCTGGACCGTCCGTGGGCCAGATTGAGAAGGTGATTGGGCCGCATCCGGCCCCCGGGCCTTAGTTTGGGGACCCCTGCTTTGCAGTAACAGCTGCTGGAAACCACCGGAGGGGAAGGGACCCTGCGGGTCATCTAGTCCAACCCGCTGCAATGCAGGAATAGGCCGCTGTCCCATATGGACGTCGAACCTGCCTCTTGTGCGCGGATCTTGCTTTCGGGCTTCGCCACTGTGAGGACAGGACTTCTGACGATGGGCCATGGGCCTGATCCAGCAGGGTCTTTGTATGTTCTTCTCCTCACCTTGCAGGAGGCAGGGGCGAAACTAGGCTTTACTTCACCCCGCTCAAAGACACAGACACACACAGGCTGAGAGAGGCTCCGTGGTGCCCCTCCGGAGGATTCACCCGGGGCCCCCCACCCCCCGTGGATTGCCTCGCCTCCACACCCAGCCTAAGCCTATGGGGTCCTGATCCTGCAAAGACAAGGTGGGAGGAAGCTTGGTGGCTGGATAGGGGGGGACGTCTCAGCAGTAGAGGTCACCCCCAAATTAAATAAGAAGCCTTGGTGTGAAGAATCCGTCCAAGAGGACCGGGGGGGGGGGGAGCTGCGCCTTCTCTTCCCCAAGTGGGCGCTCGGGGCATTTAATCCAATCTAGCAGCTGTCAGGGTGGGGGCAATGCCAGAATTCGAGTCTCCGCAAGCCAACTGGAGCTCCAGCTGGGAGGTGTTACCTTCTGCTGGCGTCCCTTCCTCACGGTTCCCTGCCAGTTGTCCCTGAGCCCAGAGAGAAGGTTGAGAGAGCAGGGCTGTCAATTGAAAGGAAGGGGGCGCCCCCCACCTCCCCACCACCGCTCACGGGTGCCAACACAGCTCTAGTTCAGATGGGGTTTTTTGTTGTTGTTGGGGCAGGTGGCGGGAGATGGCTGAAACTGAGTCCTCATAAAATTGTAGAATTGGAAGGGACCCTGAGGGTCATCTAGTCCAACCCCCTGCAATGCAGGAATAGGCCGCTGTCCCATATGGAGGTCGAACCTGCAACCTTGGCATTATCAACCGACGGGGCTCTCTCCAGGCCTCCCTTGGCAGCGCGGCAGGGTCTATGAGTCTGTGACTCTCCTTCCTTCCTTGGAGATTTTAAAGCAGAGGCTGAATGGGCGTCTCATGGATGCTTCAGTTGAGATTCCTGCATTGCAGGGGGTTGGAATAGATGGCCATCGGAACCCCTTCGAACTCTAGAATTCCACGAGGACTAGAGTCGTGGCTTTATTTTCAGAGGAAGGACCGTAGCCCAGTGGCAGGCAGCAGCACCCTGGCGCAAAAGGAGAGCAACACCTTTTCCTGCCTCTTTTTCAGCATCCGCATCCCCCCTGCAAGCAAGGTCACTTGCGCCTGTCATGCCTCTTGCACATCTTCTCCAGGGAACCTCGCTCAAGCGGACGGACAGAGGACATTTGGCCCCCCTCATCCACTCGGGGCACGCAGCAGCAGTCACCCCCCCCTCAGGCCTCTGCTGCCAGGAAGTCAAGAGGGGTGACCTTCATCCTCCTCAGCCTCGGACACCAACGTCCGCAGGGAGAGGACGCCCCTCCCTCATCATCCTCGCAGCGTAAACATTCTCCAGGGGAGAGGATCTTGCTTCTGTAGGAAGGGCAGAGAAGCAGAGAGAGAGCTGCTGCTGCTTCTGGCTTCCTTGCATAGCCCCAAAGCCGAGTGTATCCCTTGAGAGCAGAGAGAGAGGCTGCCATGCCCCAGCTCTGCGGGGTCATCGTTTTCCCAGGGCAAAAAAGAGGAGAGGAGCCCAGATGGATCTTCATAATTCGCAGGCTTTCGCCTCCTGCTCTCATGTCTGTCGCTGGCTTCAGTTTTTGCTCAGCTTGGGGAGGGGATTGGGAAAGAGAAAGCATGGAAAAGCTCCCTCACTCCCCTGTGGGACTCCCTGCCAGCGGATGCTGGGGGCAGCTTTCAAAAGGGGGCATCCCAGCGGAATGGTTGTGGGGTGAGGTGTGGCGCCTAGCCCAGGGGTGGTGGGGATTCCTGTGGCCTTCCCAACTCCAGTCCTCCCTGACTCCTGTTGGCTGCTGGGGGAGTGGAGGGCTGATCATATCTGGAAGGACGCAGCTGCTCTCTATTCCCTGTTCCAAGGAGAGGCATTCCTCCATCTCTTGCATGCAGCATGGAATGCCTCTCCTTAAATTGGGGGGTGGAAGAGTAGGCTCTTAGTAGGAGAGGAGAGTTGGAAGGGACCCCCCCCCCAAGCCTTGGGGTGGGGGGAGAGGGCAGTGGAGGCAGATGCAGAGTGGGAGGGGGCAGCAAATGTTAATTTACTCCCCCCTCTCTCCGCTTTCCTTCCAGGTAATCCAGAGGCAGGAATCAGATAAAAGGATCTCCCTCCTCCTCATTCAGCCCCCACAACAACAGCCCTGTGGTGTAGGTCAGGCTGAGAGAGAGACAGTGACCGGCTTCTAGGTTACATAGTGGCAGCTTCGAGTGGGGCGGGATTTGAACCCTGGTCTCTCCCAGGTCCTCGTCCTAGACTCTATAACCACTGTACAACACTGTCTTTAGATGCTAACGTGTACTAGTTCCAGGCCTCAATCACACATACCTGTACCTCTCCCCCCCCCCCAGGCTCCTGCCCTGAACAAGGGGCACAATCTTAATCTGTGCGGGGTTAATTTCCTCGGTGGAAACCACAGATGCGTGCAGGAATGAAGCCCAAAGCAGAAAATGAGAGACATAAAACGGCTCAACTTTTTTTTTTTTAAACAGTTAATTGATTAAATGTCTGGCTTCCCACCAGTTTGTCACACTGGAGTGGAGCATTTGCCTCTTTGCAAAGCCTCGCGCGAGGAAAGGCTGCTTCCCTCTTTGAACGGCATAGTAGCATTTTCTCCTCCATCCAAGGTTGAGAGGACGGAGCAGCCCACACACCTCTGGGGAGAGGATTGGCAGCGCCTGGCAGGTTTATTTTCTTTCCTCCTGCCTTGTCAGCCCTACACACTAACTGCACAGGAAGAACCTTAGAAATACAGTAATAAAGAAACCTGCAATTTAGAACATGCACTTGTCGATTCCACTAGGAAGGAGAGCAGCCCTGGCTTCCTGGGGGGGGGGGAACAAACACCCCCAAACATTTGATGATGTAGAGAGCAAGGGTGGAGGAACTTCGCTTCCAGAGGCTGCAAAAGTGGAAAGAGCAACAGGTGTCTTTCATTTATTAAAATAAATAATTTTTAATAATACATTTTATTTATGACTTTTTAAAAAGGCTTGGCTCGTTTCTGCGCTCCTCTTTGTTCTCCTTCTAGGAGGTGAGCGAGAGTTGGGATCAGAGCTGAAGGAGACATTTCAAGCCAGGGAAAAACTGTTCAGCGTGACAAGAGGGCTGGTGGAGGGGGTGGGCTAAGGAGAGGGGGTGGTGGTGGCCTGAGGACAGTTTCGAGAGCCAGATAGAGGGGCTTGGGGGATGGCATTCGGCCCCTGCACTTGACATTGCTCACACCAATTCTAGAAAGCCTTTCCTCTGTTCCCATAGAAGCCATAAATATGACTTGGGGGGGGGGGCCACGAAGCTTGCGGCTTTGGGGACTAAGCCTCTCTCAGCCCATCTCTTGCCAGCTCAGCTCATTTCTGGCGCTCCCTCGTTCTCTGGGTCAACACATAGGAAGAGAACCAGGCAGGCAAAAACTACTGATCGCTTTGG
Source organism: Zootoca vivipara (assembly GCF_965207765.1). Taxonomy (NCBI): domain Eukaryota; kingdom Metazoa; phylum Chordata; class Lepidosauria; order Squamata; family Lacertidae; genus Zootoca; species Zootoca vivipara. Next base: position 84,663,773 of record NC_142589.1, on the reverse strand, counting down.
AAAGGGTGGTTGAACAGGCAAGGAACAGGCATTAGGCAGCCCCCCCCCCAACACAGCCATCAAATTCTCTAGGAGAGGAATAGCTGGGATTCTCACCATGGATCATCTGAGGAATGCTTTGATGGTGTTTCCTGCTTGGCAGGGGGTTGGACTGGATGGACCTTGTGGTCTCTTCCAACTCTATGATTTGGTCCAACCCCCTGCAATGCAGGGTTCAGCCAAAAGATCAGCCGCTTCCGACTCCTCCTCTCCTCAATATTGTCACCCATGCAGGAAGAATTATGCCATGCAGAAGCGGCGCTGTCACTTTTGCTCTTTCCACTCCTCCTCTCTCCCAGTACCTTTTCCCTTTAGTGACATGTCTTCTTTTTTTTTAGAGAGAGAGCACCAGCTTTCCCACTGATATTTGCAAGCTTGCCTATGAGGCTTTTTCGACCTGAAAAATGCTTCTAAGCTGATAAATAAGCATCACCAAGCCCCAGGGGCGTAGCCAGGATCAGAATTAGGGGGAGGGGCAAGGGGTGGGGGCCAAGGCATGGGGGAGGGGCCACAGTGGGGCAAGGAAAGCCATGGTCGTTCAGGGGCGAGGGGGCGCCAGGATCAGCCCGAAATCGGGCTGCTCCGATCCCCTCCTCCCCCTCCGCGATCGCCGGGGTGGGTGGAGGGAAAGCTGGCTTTCCCTCCACCCGCCCCACAGCCAGCAGGGGAGAAGGGAGACGTCCCTTCTAGCCGGCTGGCTGTGGGGCAGGTGGAGGGAAAGCCCCAGAGCTGCGCAAAGCGTTTTGCTGGCTTTCCCTCCGCCCGCCCCACAGCCAGCAAGGGAGAAGGGAGATGGCACCGGGCGGCGGCGGGCAGCGGGGCAGGCTGGCCAGTGGCCCTGCTTCTAGGGGGGGCAACTGCCCCCTCCTGCCCCCCTGCCTATGCCCATGCCAAGCCCTGAGGTTTGGGGGAAGGTGAGAAGGCAGCGAGTGGGTGGGGAAGGGCCTCTGCAGCAAATTTCTGGCAGGCTTGTAGAGCAAGACAACGAAGGCCGATGCAAAGCAGGCAAAATGAGGTCGGAAGGTGGGGGGTAGAGGAAGAGATTTACTGCCTGGCCCAGGATCAGCAATGGAAGCCAAATGGAGTCAGAGCCAAGATCTTGAAAGGGCTTGGATTTGCCAGCTGCACCAGGGTCTCAGGCCTCAGCTGGGGGGGGGGGATTCCTCATCAGTGGAGGCCCTGGTCTTACACCAAACCTTGGGGGGGGCGGGGCGGTGGCCAGGTTTGCCTCCCACCTTGCCCTCCATTGTTCGGACTGTGACCTTGGGGCGGCTCCGGACCCCCTGCTTTGGTGTGACTGCTGGCAAGCACCACCCCCGGCCCAGCTCCTCAGTTGCCCCATGAGAACAGGCAGCGTCAGATTTCGGGCAATGCAGGCAGTTCCCCCCCCCCACGGGGTGCCGAGCTGAGGGGATGCCAAAACCAAGACGCTCCATTATTGAGGTGGTCCATTTGGTGAGCCTGTCGCGGACTGGCTGGGCAAAGGGGAGTGTGGGAGGCACCAGGAGGGGAACCCCCAAATGAGGAAGGCTCTGAGCCTGGGGGTTGGAGGGGGGGGGGACACTGAGGAGAGGCAAGAGGGAGAGGGTTGGGAGGAGGGGTTGGATGCTGAAGGGGCAACAGGATTTAGTGAGCAGGAAGAGTCGGTGACAGGGAGCAGTTCAGACTCCAGGCTGAAGCAGAGGAGGGGAGTCAAGAGGCTGCAGAAGAACCAGGGAGTCTCCCTCTCTGGCTGCAACAAGCTCTCTCAAAGAACAAGCAGAATAAGGAGGAGGGCAGAACAAGGGCCAGAGGTGCACAGACACAGACTGCTTGGGAAACATCTGGGAGAGGAGGAGTCTTAGAGAGGGTGGAGGGCAGGGACCTTCACTCCTGGCAATAGCTCCATGGGGCAAGGACTGCTGGGAAGGGTTGGGTGAGACCACTAGGCTGAGTTGTATGTTCATTTCCAACTTCACCGTGAGTGATGAGCGCCGGGGGTGAGAGGTTATTGGGTTGTTGTCTTTATTTTGATTATATATTTTTGTGGTTTTCTATTTTGATTTTGTTCGGTGAACCACTCTTGAGACCTCTGGGTATAGGGCAGTATATAAATTCAAATAATAATAATAATCTACTTCCTTTATTGGTGACCTGCGTCTGACAAACAATTTTGGCCTTGCTCAGGGAGCCATGTTACTGAAGATTACTGCAGCCCCTTCGCTGCCTCCGATTCTTAGTCCTACCTCACAGGGTTGCTGTGAGGATGAATGGGGAGGAAGAGAGCCAAGCCAGCCACCTTGAGCTCCTTGGAGGAAAATGTTGGGGTAAAATGCAGTAAATGAGCAAACAAGGTAATAAGCAAGGCCCCCAGTGGCTGGTGGTTTAATGGGTGGGAGCAGTTGCACCTTGAGTGTTTGCCCACTGTGAAGTCAGTCCTTGGAAAGCGTTCGCTGCTGCAATCCTTTTGTTGCAATGGGTGTGTTTCTTTTCTTCTCCTGGTTGTGGCTGGCGCACCCCGGCAATGGAAGGGGAAGAGTTGAGAGAGGCGTGGATGGAGTGGAGTTGCTACCTTGGGAACGGTGTCCATGGCAACTGAATCAGGGAAGCCCTCCAAGAAAGAACCTCAGCTGATGGAGAGCAGGAGAGCGAGAACATGTGAGCGGCAGCGGAGGCACAAAGGCGCAGCCTCAATTTAGGGAAAGGGACGTTGTAGTCAGAGCACCTGCTTCTCACCCAGAAGGTCCCGGGTTCAAGCCGCCAGGCTGGTTGCTGGCATCAGTCTCTCTTAAGAGACAACAGCGTGTGCCGCCAGGGGTGAACTCAAATGGCTGCAGGACCCAAGAGACCTCTCCGGGATACAGGCCTGGGCTGTGTGTCTCTCGGCCTCATTGAGGGGGTCCAAAGGAAGCAGAGATAGATGTTTGGCACCTGCTTGGCTGCAGGAGTTGCTGGAAGGAGGAGTGCAAGGCACCTTCCAACCGCCTTAGGGACTCTGGATTTGTGGAGAGTTTGCTTCTGAGCCTTTTCTTCTCCCAAAGATATACTGCCAGGTAGCAGAGCTTCAGGATCAGAGTTTCCCTTCTCCTAGATGGGCTCCCTTCCCAGGTGGACGAGCCCCATTTGCCCCTCACTTCCCTCTATGGCACAGGTAGAAACCGCCTTCTTGACCATTGGACCCCCCTCTTGGTCTCATCCACTTCAGCCACCAGAGCCTCTCTTCACATGCAAGGCACATCCCTAACTCGCCGAGGGTTTGAGACCCATAGGCTCCCCTCACCTGGTTTAGTCGGCCAAAGCAATTTCTCGGGATTGTGGCTGCTGTCGCATGTCGAACAGCTTCTAGAAGGTGTAGGTGAGAGCGGGGTGCAGGGTGGGGACCAAAGGTGGGCAAACTGCCCCACAAGGAGCACAATGTCTCCCCTGACAGAGGTACAGTGGTACCTCTACTTACAAATTTAATGCATTCCGAACACACATTTGTAAGTCGAAAAAAATTGTAAGTCGAATCCCATAGGAATGCATTGGGAGAAAAAAATTGTAAGTCGAAGCAACCCTATCTAAAAAATCGTAAGTAGAAAAAATCTAAACCGCATCCAAGATGGCAGACGGAGCTCCATTTGTAAGTAGAAAAATTCGTAAGTAGAGTTATTTGTAAGTAGAGGTACCATTGTACTGCCCCTCCCCTAATACACCTGTTTCTCCATCTAGGGCTGGGGAAACGAACCCCATTCCAAAACCCTGGAGAGCCACTGCCAGTCAGTGTAGATAATATTGAGTTAGAAGGGCCAGCAGTCTGATCTGATAGAAAACAGCTCCCCAAGGCTTCCTGCTTGAAACCAGCTCACAACCATGAGGACTAGCACCTTAAATTTCAAGAAAGGGCTGTGGCTCAGTGCTTTGCGAGGAGAGAGGCCCAGGTTCAATTCTCAATGGTGTATCTAGGTCAGGCTGTGAGACCGTGTCTGAAAGAAACCCTGGAAAGCTGCTGCCAGTCAGTGTAGCCAGTATTGAGGAAGATAGACAAGTGGTCGGATTAGACAGAGAAGGAAGTTCCCTGTGTCTCAAAATTCACAGTTATTCTGGCATGGGTGGTGTTGGTGTTTCAGCTCCCCTAGGAAGAGTAAAAAAAAAATTAAAGTCATGAATATGCCTCCCTCTCTTCAAACTTGAGCGCGATATGCAGGGAACACAGGGAGCTGCAAGTTTGTTCAAAAACCACGATCAAACAGCATCACTATGAGCCGTCAAGTCAGATCGGAGATGCTAGAATCCCCACAAGTCTTTGCGCTTCTGCTCTTTTCTTGAATAGCTGAGAGGGGAGGTTTGGGAGTGGAAGGGGGGGCTCTCTGCTTCAAAAAAAGCAACACCTTGAAAGGTAGCGGCAGGTCATAAGGAAAACGAAGGCTGCCTGCCAACATCCCATCTCTTTAATCTCTGCCAAGGCAGAAGCATGATGTGAGATCAGAGGGGTGTTTTGGCAGGTGAGGAGCAGCTGACGGCAAGACCAGAACAGCAATATTCCTCTGGCAATCTGCCTGCTTCTTCAGCAAATGGGGTTCCCCCCCCTCTCATTGTCGGTGCTGCGCAGCTACTCTGGAGGGGTTGGACCAGTCTGCTAGGTGAGGGTGAGGCTGAGCGACACACGCGGATTTGAAAAGTTCAGAACTGCGCTGAATACTAAAGCTGCCGCAAGAAAAAAAAGACGCTCAGGGAGAAAGCACAGATCCTTTGGAGGGGAAGGAAATTCTTGTACTCTGTCAGAGCTAAGGAAAAGCTCACATGGTCTGCAGTAGGGCCAGACAATATCCGGTTTTCAACATCGAGACATATCACTGGCTAAACATCACATTATACTGAGATACCACAATGTCTGAAATAGGGATGCAGCTATATAGTGGCACTGGCTGGCTTCATGGTTTTCCCCACATTGTGATTTTTGCATAGTGCGCGCACACATCAAGATTCACAATATATTGCCAGGTCATAAACTATGAAACTGATATCATAATATGGACTTCGAACCGGTTTTGGGAGATATACTGTATCACCCAGCCCTACTCTGCAGTTTGAAGCAAGAAGGCAGATTCTACCAGATTTAGGATGGCGTTCCTCCTCATGCAAGACAGCCATATTATTATTAGTACAGTGGTGCCTCGCAAGACGAATTAAATTCGTTCTGCGAGTCAATTCGTTTTGAGAAAAATGTGTCTAGCGAATCCCATAGGAATGCGTTGAAATTTTTTATTTGCCCGTAGGAACGCATTAATTGAATTTCAATGCATTCCTATGGGAAACCGCGAGTCCCTAGATGAATTTTTCACAAAACGAATTCGTCTAGCGAGGCAACCTCCGCTTGAAAAATCTCTTCGTTAAGCGAAAAATTCGTCTTGCAGGGCATTCATCTAGTGAGGCACCACTGTAGTAGTATTAGGAGCACTCTGCCCATCTGACCGAGTTTCCTCAGCTACTCTGAGTGGCTTCCAACATATATAAAAACACAATCAAACACCAAGCATAATTTTTTTCCCCTATACAGGGCTGCCTTCAGATGTTTTCTGTAAGTCATATAGTTCTATCTCCTTGACATCTGATGGGAGGGCGTTCCACAGGGCGGGTGCCACTACCGAGAAGGCTCTCTGCCTGGTTCCCTGTAACCTCACTACCTGCAGTGAGGGAACCATCATAAGACCCTCAGAGCTGGATCTCCGTGTCTTCCTCCGTCTGGCATCCTTTGGGTGTTGCTTGACTACAACCTCCGTCAGCTCCAGTGCTCAACAATGACATATAGCCACCTGGAGGATGCCAGGTTGGATGCAGAAAGGTGCCTTCGGGAGAAGCTGCAATTGCCACTCCCAGGAATTCATCTTCCCCTGCCACCTTTCGAGACTTTCGAGACAGGGCTGCATTGCGAGCATGAAGGCTATGACCTTGGCTCTTTGGTTTGTTGTTGTGAATGCCAAACTATCCAAGGCCAAATCATACAGGTGAAACTTGGAAAATGAGAACATCTTCGAAAAGTGCATTTATTTCAGTAATGCAACTTATTGTTTTTCATTTTTCTTTTAATTTTTTACAAATGCTTTCTTTTGGAAATTCCACAGTAATAAAACAAATAGTTACAATACAAAAATAAACAAAAATAAACATCGCCATTACATTTCATTAATTACATTCCATTTATAACTGACCCGCCTAACGACAAATAATTAACAGTTACAACAAATAAAGGCTTGACATATCTTGCTTTGCATGTCATGCATATATCTCATATATTGGTTTCGCCTTTTAAGTTGCGTTGCTGAAATAAATGCACTTTTCGACGATATTCTAATTTTCCGAGTTTCATCTGTAGTTCTAAAAATTCACTTTTATTAAATGATCTGCATGTCTGCTCCCCCTGGATTAAAACTGAAGGCATGTTTCAACTGTACCCTGATTTCCTTCACCCTTTCCCCTCATGAAAAGAAATGTGTGTAAGACAAAGAACCACCTGCTCTCTATCCAAGAAAGAGCGGAGACTCATACAGAGAGGCACTTTGGGTAGGTTGGACTCGCCAGAATTTGTATTTATTGACAGAGAGTTTGGGGGTTACTGGTCTTAGTTGTTAAGGTTAGAGAGCACCCTTTCCAACCTTGCGCCCTCCGACCACGCAGGGCAAAGACTCTGCAGCAGGAGGAGTTGTTATCTCACAATTTTTCATTTTGGCCTATTCCTGACAGCTTTTTGGTCATGGGACGAGAACCCTGAGAATTTGTTGAGAGCTTGCAATTGAACACACTGGTGGCAGGTTTCAACTTCTCGTCCTGAAGAACTTAACAGCCCAACTCCCAAGTGGAGGTGCAGCCACCCCAAATGAGATCTAGACAGAAACGCTGATATTTCCTCTTCCCCGTGGCTTATAATTTATAGGAGGCACCCTGTTTTTCCCACCAGCTGGTTTTCTGGGGCTGCGAGACCGTCCATCGCTGCAGTCTTAAGGATGCCAAACCACAAAGGACCCAGGAAACGCTGGGTGGTGCAACTGTTTTCGGAATCTGTCAGCAGAGGGTGGGTACGAGAAGAGAGTAGACACATCGAGGTGGTCCTGTAACTAAGGAATTCGTTTGAAGGTGATCCTGTAATGAAGGGACCAGTTTGGAAGCAGACTATCTTGAGGGGTCAAAAGCAACTGGAACAAAAGTCCGAGCTGTGTGGAACGAGAGATACTCCTGGACAGGCAAGAGAGGAACCACGGTAAACTGATGAAGATAAGGTGCCCAGTTCTGTACTCAGATTTCCTCAGAAACTGGATTCCCAGTGATCGCCCAGGGTGAGAGGCTTAGAGAGAGAGGGATATTCCCAGGGGAGAGTTGGGAAGGCTCACCTTTCTCTGTATAAGCTATAGCAGCGAGAGAGGGCTTTGTAGTCTCCTGTCTCCTTTCTTTTCTTCTAATTTCTCTCTTGTTATTAGACTTTGTAGATTAGTCCGTTCTTTTTATTGTATCATGGAAAATTTCAATAAAACTGGATTCCCAGCATCCTCCTGTCGTGTCCGCAGTTTCCCCCCAGAAGCTTCTCCCCCCCCCCCAACCCTAAGAAATGACTTTTGATGGAGCCCGTCTTGGCTCTGGGGTGCCCTTCTCAGCCCTGGTGGGCAAAGAGGTGGAAACACGCCACTTATTCCCCGGAACAGATGGAAGGCACAAGAACCCTGGGTGGTGAGGGGTCGGCGGGGAGGCAGCCTCACTTCTCTGCTGCTGGCTGCTTCTGCCGCCGCTTTCGTTTCCGTAGCTTCCGATGGAGGACAACCTGCTTCTTGTCTTCCAGGACCTGCTGGACTCTGCTCCGAAACTCGACATTCTTCTTCCTGATCTTTGCCAGCTCAGCTTTCCGCTGCGCCTCCAGGTCGGGGTCCTGGTGAGCGAGGAGGAGAGAAGGCAAGGAGACTGAGAAGCAGACCCTCTTGGCCAGAGGTGCACAGACCAATCTCCCACTGCCCACAGGCATTGTTTTGACACCTGACCAGGGCTGTTCTGGCTGGGCACACCTGCTGGAGGCTGTGCTGTACCTGCCGCTTACTGAGGGAGGGCATGGAGCAGTGTTTGCTCAAGGACTAGGGGCTGGGTGATGTCAGCTTTTCAACACTGCGATGTATCGCCAGCCAAACATCGCAATCTGGTGATACATGGCTGCTTGCTGCTGTTGAGAGCAGGGAGTGGTGAGCAGGGGCAGGGGGTGTGGGTTGTGAGATGTATTGCCAAGAGACCCTAGGTGCCTTGAAGGGAGCGGAGACTATAGAGTTGCTGCAGATGTGGCGCTCTTAAAGATAACTTAAGGCAAACAGATGTGGTGAGAGGGGGAATTGCTCCAGAGAAGGGAGGGGCACACAGGGCCATTCCCTGCCCCGAAATGATCGCACCTTTCCTTCTAGGATCATCTGTTTCCGTTTGTTTATTTCCTTCTTCTCGTCAAAATCGGTCGCCTCCAATCTCTAGGAAGAAAAGAAACATAAAGGTTGTTTTAAAGCAGTGTGTTCCCAGAGTGGGCAGTGGGGGGGGGATTACCTACAAGGACACTGGTGGTGTAAAGGACTACTGGGATTTGAAAAGCTGGTATGGCTGGAGCAAGTGATTCCATCAGTTTTGCTGAATTAATTAAACTAAAAAGGTTTTAATTAGATTTTGAACAAACATGAAATTAATCAATAAAAAAAATTCAGATATGAAAGCATGCACACAAAAGTTCATACCAATGACAAACTTAGTTGGTCTCTAAGGTGCTACTGGAAGGAATTTTTTTTAAATTTTCTGTTTCGACTACGTCTGACCAACACGGCTACCTACCTGTAACTAGTACTATGAAATTAATTTTGAGTGTTTTGAATTTCATTGTGTTGATGTCTTGCTTAGTGGGTCATGCAAACCGCTATGCTGAATAATGCTTTTTTTAAAGGGCAGGGGGCGCTGGGGGGTGAGTTGATGGAACCACTGTTTTCAAAGCATATATGTATCCTCAGGCTTCCGTTCTGCTTTACCTGGGGAGGCAGGGAAATGGGAGGAGGCTAAAACATTGATCTTGGAGTGGGGAGATCAGAGTTCAAATTTGTGCACCCCCACAAAGTTCACTGGTATTCCCAAACTGCAGGTAAGCCACCTCCGGACTACAACCTGGCCCACCCCAAAGCCCTCACTCACAATCTCGCATTCCCGTCGCACAACGTTCACTTGGGTAAGGATGTTCAGTACGGTGTGTTCCTCCACAGAGAACTCTTGAAGCTTCATCTCTGCAAGGCAGAAAAGCACGGGGGTGTTCCTAAATGCTCCCAGCACATTTCTGAGCACTATTCAAAGTGTTGGTGCTGACCTTTAAAGCCCTAAATGGTCCCATATACCTGAAGAAGCGTCTCCACCCCCCCCATCATCCAGCCAGGGTCCAGCGCCGAGGGCCTTCTGGCAGTTCCCTCCCTGCGAGAAGTGAGGTTACAGGGAACCAGGCAGAGGGCCTTCTTGGTGGTGGTGCCCGCCCTGTGGAACGCCCTCCCATCAGATGTCAAGGCGATAAAGAACTACCTGACGTTTAGAAGACGTCTGAAGGCAGCCCTGTTCAGGGAAGTTTTTAATGCCTGATGTTATATTATGTTTTTGTATGTGCTCAAATCCACCCAGAGTGGCTGGGGCAACCCAGCCAGGTGGGTGCGGTATAAATAATAAAATTATTATTTTTAGGTGCCAATGGGGGGTGCCACACAGCGCTTCCGGAATTGAACTGGTGGCGCAAGGGTGATGAGGTTGCATCTTGGGCAAGGATTTGAGACAATTCTTAGCACCTCCATCGAACCTCCTCAGGCTTTTTAGCTTTCTATCTGGTTGCTGTTATTGGCCGGTTTTATTGTAACTGAACACGTATATGTTGCTTAAGGTCAGAGCAGGTTTCTAAGGAGCTTGCAAGTTTAAAACAAAAATTAAGTAAAGTGGTACCTCGGTTTACAAACTTAATCCATTCCGGAAGTCCGTTCTTAAACCGAGGTGCGCTTTCCCTAATGAGGCCTCCCACCGCTGGTGCCCTTCCACCGTTTGGATTCTGCTTTTAGACTGAGGTAAAGCAACGGGACGCGGGTGGCACTGTGGGTTAAACCAGAGCCTAGGGCTTGCCGATCAGAAGGTTGGTGGTTCGAATCCCCACGATGGGGTGAGCTCCTGTTGCTCGGTTCGAAAGCACGTCAAAGTGCAAGTAGATAAATAGGTACCGCTATAATAATATAATAATTTATTATTTATACCCCGCCCACCAGGCTGGGTTTCCCCAGCCACTCTGGGCGGCTTCCCGCTACAGTGGGAAGGTAAACGGCGTTTCCGTACATTGCTCTGGTTCACCAGAAGCGGCTTAGTCATGCTGGCCACATGACCTGGAAGCTGTACGCCAATAATGCGAGATGAGCGCCGCAACCCCAGAGTTGGTCACGACTGGACCTAATGGTCAGGGGTCCCTTTACCTTTACCTAAAGTTCGCAAACTGGGACACTACTTCCGGTTTTGTGGAGTTTGTAAACTAAATCGCTCTTAAACAGGACTGTTCTTAAACCGAGGTACCACTGTACATGCAAACAGAGGGTCAGCGGTGGCAACCAGGAACGGTGTGAAGAACCAGGTGAGAGGAAGCAACTGCAAAACGAGTGGTTTGCCAGTGGGATGGGAGGCTTACAAATGTCAGTAAAGCTGACTAGGGCTTGACTGCAGCCTTCCCCAACCTGGTGCCCTGCGGACTTCTCGGATTACAACTCTGTGCTGGGTGGGTGCTGATGGGAGCTGTTCCCGCCTGGAGGGTACCAGGTTGGAGGGAGGTTGTGTTGCCGCGTCAGCCCCTTCCCAGCCTCTCTTTCTTAGGTGGCCGGAGGAGCCGCCAAACCGATAACTTGGCAGTTCCTGTGCGATGGGCTGTCACTCCCAATCTCTCATTCCCGACTCACTGATCTGCTCCTCGATGGCGTGGACCAGGTGGATGTCATATTGCGTCACCAGCGTGATGGCGATGCCATTTCGACCTGGGGAAGGGTGGAGAGAAGAAGGGGGTTGCATGCACACAGGACAATTCTCTTCCCCACCAGGGACCCCCAATGCGAAAGAAAGGGCTGCGTGGTCCATCCATGTGGGAGCCAGTTCCTACTCTGATAATGGTGGCTAATCGGCAGCTTGTAGCAGCCGTCCTTACCTGCCCGGGCAGTTCGGCCTACCCGGTGGATGTAGATTTTGGGGAGCCCCGGTGTGTTGTGGTTGATGACCACTTGGACTGTGGGGATGTCGAGGCCCCTAAATTGAGAGAGATGAAGAAGAGAAGGGCAGGGTTAGAAGTTGGGAAGAACCGCCCACCCAACACTGTCCCCACCAAAAATTAAAAAGGGAAAAATATACATTTAAAAGCATCAGAGAGGGATAACAAACTCAGATATCCTCAAGAAGGAACTTAATCTTTCTTTGTACGTGACAACAGCAGCAAGAATCTATGCACAAAGGCGGAAAGACCAAGAAATACCAACCAAAGAGGAATGGCAAAATAAACTGATAGAATATGTGGAGTTGGCGTGAATGACAACAAAAATTAGGGATCAAGAGGAATGATTGTTAAGGGAGGAGCGGAACCCTGTGCAGAGTATTTGAAGAAGTTAAGCAGTCAGATAAACCTACAAGTAGGACTTGAGCTGTGAGCAGCAGCGAAAAATAATTAGGATATTAAATATAGATGGAAGCGGGTGGTTAAGAATCTTAGGCAGTACCCACCTGGCGGCCACATCTGTAGCGATGAGAATCCTAAAGACGCTGGATTTGAACTTGGCCAGGGCTGCAAACCGCTGCTTCTGTTAGAAAGAGTGGAGAGAGACAAGGGGGGAAAGGCAGTCAGAGCAGGGAATTGTAGCAAGTGGCTGGGCTAAGTGTCCAGGTGAATGGGGAGGCAGAGACCCCTGCCTGTTGGCGGACCCTTTTTTAAACTGGAGGTGCAAGCGGTGAAGCCTGCATGCAAAGCAGGTGCCCTCCCCACTAAGGTACGGTCCTTCCCCATCCACTGGGGGAAAGCAGAGGATGGAATGACCAACCCCAGCAAAAATTCCCCCTGTGGGGGAGGGAGCTCCTGGCAAAACAAGGAGGGACCACGGAGTCTCTCAAACCAAAGAATCCACACAGCAACGGTGTCTTGCTTTAAGAAACATCAGCATGTGGCTCCGCTTGCTCCCGCCTCCTTTTCCCCTTGTGTGTTGTCCCTCCAGCTGTTAGTGCAAGGTCTCCGCCAGCCTCTGGCTCACCTGCTTCATCATGGAGTGCAGAGCCACCGAAGGGAAGTTGAACCTCCTGAGCATCATATTCAGGATTTGGCAGTTCCTGCAAAAAAACAAGAGATTTAAGCCCTTCCTCTTGCCTGCCCCCAGCCCGTTGTCTGGAGGGGGAGAGGATCAATCTTGGCACTTCAGGGGAACTCTGCAGCTGATTGGAAACCCTTTGCCACATCCAGGGGGCCAAGGGTGTTCTGTTATGGTTGTTGCTTCCGTTCTCTGTGGCCACAAATTACTAATGTAGGACCTGGGCCACAATTTACTAACGTAGAACGTGTCCAGAAGAGGGCAAGCAAAATGGTCAAAGGCCTGGAAACAATGCCTTATGAGGAACGGCTTAGGGAGCTGGGTATGTTTAGCCTGGAGAAGAGAAGGTTAAGGGGTGATATGATAGCCATGTTCAAATATATGAAAGGATGTCATATGGAGGAGGGTGAAAGGTTGTTTTCTGCTGCTCCAGAGAAGCGGACACGGAGCAATGGATTCAAACTTCAAGAAAGAAGATTCCACCTAAACATTAGGAAGAACTTCCTGAGAGTAAGAGCTGTTTGGCAGTGGAATTTGCTACCAAGGAGTGTGGTGGAATCTCCTTCTTTGGAGGTCTTTAAGCAGAGGCTTGACAGCCATCTGTCAAGAATGCTTTGATGGTGTTTCCTGCTTGGCAGGGGGTTGGACTGGATGGCCCTTGTGGTCTCTTCCAACTCTATGATTCTATGTTTCCCAAACATGGATCTCCAGCTGTTTTTGGACTACACCACCCATCATCTCTAGCTAGCTGTACTTTACCTGGCAGGGCTGTTCAGAGGACTGGTTTCCCAACCTTGCAAATATCCCCCTGAGTTGCCTAGAGGGGAATGCAATATATTGGAAAGAGCCAATGTCTTACCCTGGCACCTTTTCCTCCCCTGCCCAAGCATATTCTTGTACCTGCAAAGCTGTTTCTCTTCTATAGGTCAAAAGCTTCCACAAGCCAGCTGGCAGGGAAGAGTGCTTCTGAGCACAAGCAAAGTGCCCTTCAGCCACCCCAAAGGCATCCTCCTGCAAGGGGAACATCCAAAGAGGCCAAAGGAGGTCCCCCCATCTAGTCCAGCATCTTGTGGCCAACCAGAAGCCCCTAGGGGAAGCCCACAAGCAGGGCACCGGGGGCCCTCTCCTGCTCTTCCCCAGCAATGGGAATTCCAAGATAGATCTCCAGCTATCATAGAAGTCCTGAGGGCGTAAGAATTTCCCTACCATCTAGTCCAGCTTCCTGTCCTCACTGTGGTTAACCACATGTCCCAAGCAGGAAGCCCACAAGCAAGATCAGAGCAAAGCAACTCTCTCCACTTGTGATTCAATCAATCAATCAATCAATCAATCAATATACTTTATTCGACCGATAGTCAGAAACAAAAAAACATTTCTCAATACAAAGATAAACATATAAAACTGAAGGCATCAGAGGGATACATAAAAATATAAAGAAACTGAAGGCATCAGAGGGATACATAAATGGGGTATGACCGCGCTACTAAACCTCCTACAGATAACCCACATCAAGACATTCGATTATACGTTTCCGAAACTTGAGCGCCAGGAAGAGGAATTTAGCCACTGAGGTTATTTTCCCAGTGGGCTTGTTTAGCAAATATGCTGCCTGCCGTTCTCTTGGTCGGGAACTAAACTGAGATAAATACGGGTCTATAAGATATTGCCTTAAATCATTATAAAAGGGACAACTCAGTAGAATGTGTTCTGTATCACTTGTGATTCCTCAACAAGTGGTGTTACCCAGAGGTGTTTACACCCTCCAGACAGCGGAGGGTTGAGCATCGCCATCATTAGCCAGGAGCCAATGGCAGCCTCAGTTAATCTTCTGGGGACAGGAGTGAGGAGTCTAGGCTGAACCTGGCACCTGCGCCTCCCTGGAGCAGAAGTTCAGCATTGCCTCCAAGCCAGCCGTGAACCTGGGGAACTCTCCCCTCTTGGGAATTAAAAACGGAATGTGAGCTTTTGAGTAGCAGAGAAATGCAGGGAGGCCAACCCCAGACTCACTTGCAGGTGTTGGTGAAGATGATGATGGACCAGTCTTCATGCTCGTCCTGGAATGTCTGGACCAGGTGGACCAGGTAGGCGTCCTTCACCTTCTCAGGCACCAGCAGATAACGTTGGTCCAGCTGCTCCACTGTCCGGACTCTGGGAGGGTGGGGAAGAGGAGGCCCAGTTAGGGGTGACAGAGAGTTTAAGAACTTCCTTGCACCAGACCAGGCTCTGTGCCTCCCCAGCACAAGGCTCTCTCCTCTCTTAATGGCCCTGAGTCTCCAGTAGTGGTTTTCCTGACTTTCCAAAAGGAGGAGACTGAACCTGGGACCTCCCAGAATACGGTACAAAGTGTGAGATAGAGTCTCTTCCCCTCTATTTGCAACAGGCCAAGAAGATGGCAGGTTGAGACTGAGACCGGCCACATGAGGGTTGTTGTGAGGCCTCCGAATCATCACCATCATCCATATAATAAAACAATATGCTGTATAACACCACCGCCACCAATGCAACGTATTTTTAGGACATTTGGCTGCCTCTCATCTATCCATTCAGGTATCTCTTAAGCCAGCGTTTCCCAAACTTGGGTCTCCAGGTGTTTTTGGACTACAGTTCCCATCATCCCTGACCCTTGGGTCCTGCTAGCTAGGGATGATGGGAGTTGTAGTCCAAAAACAGCTGGAGACCCAAGTTTGAGAAAACTTGATGTACACTGTCTACCACTCAGAGCCTGGAGGTCAAACTCACTCGGATTTGGATTCCCAGAAGAATGGCTTGTTCATGGCGATCTGCTTGAGCTCGTTCAGGGTGTCTGTCAGAGTGGCACTGAAGAGCATCGTCTGCCTGCTGGCTGGGAGTGCTGCCAAGATGACTTCCAGGTCTTTGGTGAAGTCGGTGCAGCCCTGCTCCAGCAGTCGGTCAGCTTCATCCAGAACCTGAGCCAAAAGGGAAGGAGCAGGGACAGGTGTCACCAGTGAACTGCCAGAAATGAACTGACTGGGAGTGGCCGCCGGGACCACATAACACCGGTCCTGAGAGATCTACACTGGCTCCCAGTACGTTTCTGAGCACAATTCAAAGTGTTGGTACTGACCTTTAAAGCCCTAAACGGCCTCAGTCCTGTATACCTGAAGGAGCGTCCCCACCCCCACCATTCAGCCCGGACACTGAGATCCAGGGCCGAGGGCCTTCTGGCGGTTCCCTCACTGCGAGAAGTGAGGTTACAGGGAACCAGACAGAGGGCCTTCTCGGTAGTGGCACCCGTCCTGTGGAACGCCCTCCCAGCAGATGTCAAGGCAATAAGTAACTATTTTTTTTTTTTAGAAGACAACTGAAGGCAGCCCTGTTTAGGGAAGTTTTTAATGTTTAATGCTGTACTGTTTTAATATTCGGTTTGAAGCCGCCCAGAGTGGCTGGGGAAACCCAGACAGATGGGCAGGGTATAAATAATAAATTATTATATTATTATTATAATGGAAGAACCATTGTTTTCAAGACAACCTTTGTCACAAGCCTGGCCAACCTGGAACGACACTTGATAATCGGGTAAGGCTGATATTCTTTACTTGGACCTTGCTATTCTAACCCATGTGCAACTGTACGTGCCTGTTCTATAGTTTTTCACCTTTACATTTTCCTCTTTGTTCTAAACGCTCTCTCTGCTTTACATACAGCAGGCATGTCCAGCAGGTAGATCGTGATCTACCGGTAGATCACTGGCCGTCTGCAGTAGATCACTGGTAGATCATTGGCTCCCCCCAAAGAAGCTGAACAACTGTGGCTCCCCTAAAAAAAGCTCAAAATTTTACCTCCTCCCTGAAAAAACTCAACAACTTTGACCTGAACCACAAAAAGGGGGGTAGATCTGTCCATAAGCTTTAATTAGCCTGTGTTTAAGTAAACAAAGTTACCGGTCCAGTCGTGCTTCCGGACGTAAATCTTCCTTTTCAGCAGAGCATTTTTGCACAACGGCAAAGGGTAAGGATTAGTCAGCAAGAGTTGTAAATGCAGGAACTCTGGAGCACGTTGCAAACTCAAAAGGCTTTATTTACAAAAAACGTAGCCAGGAGATAAGGCAGACATCCTTCATCTCTGGCCAAGTAAAAACTTAAACACAACTGTGTCTCAGTGCACAAGCTTGAGGCATGACTCAACACACAGCAACCAAGACTAAGAGAAAACGCTACTGAGAGAGAGAGCACATGCAAAGAACTGACTATTTATACAGGCTGTCTTACATTCCCGGATGTTTAATTATGCTCAGCTGCTCAGTGTTTAGAGCGATTAGTATAACTTAACCCTTTAATACCAACAAGATCACTGCCATCCATAGTTCTAGTTACAGGTAGGTAGCTGTGTTGGTCTGAGTCGAAGCAAAATAAAAAAATTCCTTCAGTAGCATCTTAAAGACCAACTAAGTTTATATTTTGGTATGAGCTTTCGTGTGCATGCACACTTCTTCAGATCACTGCCAGTTTTTAACTCTATGAGTAGATCGCAATCTCTTGGGAGTTGGCCACCCCTGACATACAGCATAAAACCATGTGGCTTTATGACCATGTGGTCAGACCTCCAGGCAGGCCATTCTACTCCTTCCCAGGGCAAGGGACTCCCAGCAGCCAATGTTCATGGCTACTACTACTACTACTACTAATTTATACCCCACCCATCTGGCTGGGTTTCCCCAGCCACTCTGGGTGGCTTCCAGTACATACATAGACAACATCAAACAATAAAAACTTTCCAATACAGGGCTACCTTCAGCTGTCTTCTAAAAATCTGATAATTGTTTATTTCTTTGACTACTGACTACTGAGAAGGCCCTCTGCCTGGTTTCCTGTGACTTCACTTCTTGCAGCAAGGGAACCGCCAGAGGGCCCTTGGAGCGGGACCTCAGTCCCTGGGCTGAATGATGGGGTTGGAGACGCTCCTTCAGGTATACTGGGCCAAGGCCGTGTATTGAATGAAGCGTTCAGGCCAGCAGCATAAGCTCTCGGTGCATCAGTATATCAATCAAACTTTTACTGTGCTAGCTGAATGCCATGACATTATCCATATACAAGATAAAATGAAGGGGAGTTGCAAGCAAATTGTGTAAGTTACATCTGTGTCCCCCTTTACAATTACCGGCTAATTTATCTAATTTATTTGCCCCTAATCTTCCTGGCTGCCAGAGCATAGAGAGCAACTTTGTAAGTTGTAAAGTCACCCTCTCCGCCATGGTTAAGCTGCTTTCCTGCACAAAGGTTTTATAAATCGATTCCTTGGTTCTGCATAAAGTGGGCATTGTAGTAAATAATGGCACATGGGCGCCTGCAAAACCATCAGTATATGTGAATGTCTGGCTCGCTTAAGACTCTATAGAACTGTTAGTCTCAATAATAATAATGAAACTTGGCAGGCGGATAATACTTTTATTTTTATGAATCTTTATTATTTGCAAAGGGAATCTTTGTTAATAGTTTGCTATCCCTTTGGAGCTATGCTGCGTTTTTGTCCTTTTGCCCTTCCAGGCTGTGAAGGCTTACGGTTCATATTTTTTATTCACATAAATCATAGAATTGCAGCATTGGAAGGGACCCTGAGGGCCAGCTAGTCCCACCCCTGGCAACGCAGGAATCACAACTAAATTATACATGACATGTCCTTTTGTTTCTTTTCTTTTTTTGCTGCATTTGCACTTTTTCTTGCTGAGAAACAGAAACACAAATGCAAAAAAACAAAAGCTGTCTAAGCTGCTGTGGGGAGAGAGGCATCGCACAGCCCTTCAGAGGCTTGGAAGTGGCCAGGTGCAGGCCTGACTGCCGAACTAGGGGCCTTCCTTGGAAATTAGGGTGCACTCTGCCTACTTACCAAGAACTTGATCTTTTGAAGGCTGAAGGTGTTGGAACTTCGCAGGTGGTCGGCCAGCCGGCCCGGGGTGGCAATGACGATGTGGGGCTTGCGGGATAGCTCTAGGGCTTGAGCCACCATATCTGCGAAGTGGAAAAGCAGGGGATACGTTAGCCCTTCTCAAAGGGTGCAGAGTGACACCCCCCACACCCTGCTGTGTGCAGATTTGCCAATAAATTATCCTCAGCTGCTCGGTGGCCCATCAAGCAATTTTGTTTGGGAGAAGGGTGGAGGAAGAACCCCAGAAGCGTAGCAACTCCAGGTGGTACCCGGTGCGTAAAATTTTTTGGTCACCCCCCCACGCCGCTTTGTTGCGATGCTGGAAAAGCTGCGCCCTTTTGGGAGCCACGGCTCCCGTCCGTCCCCCTCCCTCCCTGGCTCGCTGTAAAGCAGCAAAGCAGGAGCCGCTTATAGCGAGCCAGGGTGGGAGGGAGGCAGGGAGGGGGCGCCCTGGTCGCCGTAAGCAGCTCTTGCTTTGCCCCTTTTGGTCAGCTGGGGAGGAAGGGAGGGAGGCTGGGAGGATCCTCTACATGCGGCTACAGCGGCGCGACGGCTGCTCACGCTGCCGTGGTGGGACGCTACCTTGTCACCCCTGGAGACGTGCCACCGGAAGCACACCGCCCCCAAGGCCACCCCCGTTGCAACGCCACTGAAGAACCCCTTCCTTTTTCTGAACAGGACTTACGTACCCATCCCACCAACGATGATGCAGTCCTTTAGGCCCAGCGGCTTCCCCAAGACCCGGAACTGCTCGGCGATCTGGTGGGCCAGTTCCCTGCCGGAGAAGGAATGGCAGGAGATTAGCAAAGCAACACCGCTGTTTCGCACTGTGCCACTCCTCGGGCAGAAAGAGTGGGGTATGATGATGATGATGACAATGATGTCTTTCTTGTTTTTTATATTGTTGTGAACTGCTCTGAGACAAAAAGCGCCATATGAACTTAAAGGTAAAGGTAATGTCAGTATTTTTATCCCTCCCATTGCAAGGATCACCAGATCATGTTTGTTTTACTTTCTGTCTGTGAGAAAGGAGGGGGTGAAAACTACCCTTCCAGACTTCCGTCTCCAGTGTTGTGTCCTGTTTCTTTCTTTGATCTGTCTAGAAACAGGATACCAGATGAGAGCTGTCTCTCTCATACATGCTTGTTATGTTCTTTTATTTGTTTAATCAGTAGAAATAAATCAGGTCTGCAACGCTTTACTTCCGTTACTCTGCTGCATTTGAGGTGCTCACATGAGCAAATGTGAGTCCACTGCACCAGGACCTATTCCTCGGGAATGCTGTGTTGCTGTTTCTGCGTTCCTGTGATCGGAAGTTCGGAGAAGGTGCTCCTGACACCCAGCCCATGCAGGTGCTGAAGAGGTGGGCTGAACATGGGTGTTATAAAAGGTAAAGGACCCCTGACAGCTAAGTCCAGTCATGAATGACTCTGGGGTTGTGTCGCTCATCTCACTTTACTGGCCGAGGGAGCCGACGTTTGTCCGCAGACACTTTTTCCGGGTCATTTTGTCAGCATGACTAAGCCGCTTCTGGCAAAACCAGAGCAGCGCACAGAAACGCCATTTACCTTTCCGCCGGAGTGGTACCTATTTATCTACTTGCACTTTGACGTGCTTTTGAACTGCTAGGTTGGCAGGAGCAGGGACTGAGCAACGGGAGCTCACCCCACCGCGGGGATTCGAACCGTCGACCTTCCGATCGGCAAGCCCAAGGCTCAGTGGTTTAGACCACAGGGCCACCCGGCTCCCTATACGAACTTAATAAATAATAATAATAATTTAATTAACAACAAGGGGCCGCCCTCGATGAGGACCAAGGACTTTTCTCCAGCAAGACCCGAAAAAGCAGCAGGCTGGCCCTTACCTCGTGGGTGTCAGCACCAGGCAGAAGATGCCGTACGGATCTTCAGAGAGCTTCTGCAGGATGGGCAGCACAAAGGCGGCCGTCTTGCCACTGCCAGTCTGGGCACAGCCCATGCAGTCACGGCCTGTGGGAGGAAAGCAGATGAGAAGGGCAGCAAGCGGAGAGGCGCTCTGCATGCGCTCAGAGGCACTCTTTCCCCAGCCAGGGAGCCAGCTGTTCCTAGCAATGGGGAGGGCTCAATAGGCCTTGTCACCAATGGGCGTGGCCTGCGTGTAGGGGCAGGTTGTCTGTGGAGGGGCGTGACCAGAAGAACAGAAGGACGGCCTCGCTGAAGAGGCGTGGCTTCCAGAAGCGCGGCCACAGTGGGCGTGGCTTAAATAGCACTGGGGGGCCGAGGCCGAGGTGTGTCCGTTTCTGGAGGCGTGAGCGGAGCTGGGCTTACCTTGGAGGGCGGGCGGGATGCACGCCTCCTGCACCGGCGCGGGCCTCGCCAGGCCTAGCTGCTCTGCCTGCGACACCAGCCAGGGCGACAAGCCCAGCGCGCGGAAGCCGGACATGACCGGAGCCGTCTCCCCACGCCGCTGAGGAGGAAAAAGCGAAAGGAAGGGGAAGCAATCCCACAAGGCACCGCGACAGGCGCCGTCACATTT
Source organism: Zootoca vivipara (assembly GCF_965207765.1). Classification (NCBI taxonomy): domain Eukaryota; kingdom Metazoa; phylum Chordata; class Lepidosauria; order Squamata; family Lacertidae; genus Zootoca; species Zootoca vivipara. The sequence continues at coordinate 84,643,026 of NC_142589.1, read as the reverse complement.
GCTGTGCGTCACGCCGCACGGCTCTGCAGCGTGACGCCGCGTCCCCCTCCAATAGTCTGCCGTTTGGACTACGACGCCCAGCATGCATTGCGCCCAATAAACGAAGCCGCATTCCCAGCTCATACAACTTCCGTGCGGGGTTAATGGGTTGCAATGGTTCTGACAGGAAGAGGGTGGTTGTTTTGTTTAAAATATTAGCTTGTTGCTTGTTTTCCAGCTGGTGGAGCCAGTATGCAGTGAACAGGTCACTCTTCCTATTTCGTATCTCTAAGCAGAAGGGCGTCCTTTCTCCTCCGTCGACGTCACCTCTTCCGCCCCAAAACCCCAGCTCCCGGCAACCATTTCGGCCGCGGGGCTTTCCGATTGGTCAGGCGGGCGGGTGGGCGGGGCGAAAGGGCGAGTGTCGGCCAATCGGTGCTTCCCGACGTGCCTTGCGAGGGAGCGCTGAGGAGAGCCCGGAGGCGAAGACGTGTCCGGTCCCGGAGGCGGAGAGGCTAAGGCGAGGGAAGCGGAGCGATGGCGGCGGCGGGGACCCAGGGTGAGGCCGACGAGCTCTTCGACGTGAGGAACAACTTCTACATCGGCGCTTCGCAGGCGGCCATTAACGAGGCGCAGCGAGTCAAGGTGACAGTAGAGCCAGAGGCGCCGCGGGAGGGTCTATGGGGATGGATGGCGCCTCCCCGGTGGAAATTGGTGGTTGTTGTTGTTTAGTCGTTGAGTCGTGTCCGACTCTTCGTGACCCCATGGACCAGAGCACGCCAGGCACTCCTGTCTTCCACTGCCTTCCGCAGTTTGGTCAAACTCATGTTCGTAGCTTCGAGAACACTGTCCAACCATCTCGTCCTCTGTCGTCCCCTTCTCCTAGTGCCCTCCATCTTTCCCAACATCAGGGACTTTTCCAAGGATTCTTCTCTTCTCATGAGGTGGCCAAAGTCTTGGAGCCTCAGCTTCACGATCTGTCCTTCCAGTGAGCACTCAGGGCTGATTTCCTTCAGAATGGATAGGTTTGATCTCCTTGCAGTCCATGGGACTCTCAAGAGTCGCAGAACTCCAGACACTCCAATGACAATAGGGACATCCTAAGGCAGACATCCCCAAACCGCGGCCCTCCAGATGTTTCGGCCTACAACTCCCATGATCCCTAGCTAACAGGACCAGTGGTCAGGGATGATGGGAATTGTAGTCCAAAACATCTGGAGGGCCGCGGTTTGGGGATGCCTGCCTTAGGGTGTCCCTATTGTCATTGGAGGGTCTGGAGTTCTGCGACTCTTGAGAGTTTGGGGATTCCTGTACTAAGGGAAAGTGGGACATTCCGGGATCAATCAGAATCTGGGATGGCTTTTGTAAATCCGGGACTGTTCCTGGAAAATAGGGACACTGGGAGGGTCTGTAAATAGCATTTAACCTTTACAAAGATAGAATGCATTACTGAATAGTTTTTGTGTATGGCTCCTGTGCTCTCTAGGCCATAAACAAGAAGCCCTATCTAACCCTGAAAGTGGCACAGCTGCTCCTTAAGGATGTTGTTCTAGTAGTTATCACCAGAGTGTAACTCCAAACATATCCTTGAATCTTCCTGGGAGATAGGACAGGTGAAGGGAGTGAGAGAGAATGGAATGTCAACAGCCTGCCAATGGCCTGTTTGTCAGGGGAACGGTGATCAAAATGTGACGTTTGTGCTCAAATCCTGCTTGCAGCTTTTGCTTTGGGACAATTGCTTGGCCCAAGCATGGTGGACTAGATGCCCAACCACCCCCGGCCTGAACCAGCTGGTTTTTACATTTCTATGAGACTTTTTTTTACAGGTTCCTCTTCTATGTTTCCCCCCACTCCTGTCCTTCAGCTCTGCAAATGATTCTACTCCCCCCCCCTCTTGTTTCTTCAGCCCTCCAGTCCCGATAAAGAGCTGGAAAGGGATATCTTCCTGTATCGTGCCTACATTGCCCAGGTGAGGCTTCTGAAAAAAGGACAGTTTGCCTGCTTCCAGGCTTGCCCAATGTGTGGGTTGAGTTTTGAAGTTCCACATGTGTTTCTTTATAACACCACTTTTTTATAACACCTTGAAAGTAACTGTCTCAGAAACAGCCATGCCTTCTATCTTTCCAAGTTCACTTTTGAGACTTCCCATTTCTCCTTTTGTACAGCGAAAATATGGCGTGGTGCTGGATGAAATCAAGCCCAGCTCACCTCCGGAACTCCAAGCTGTGCGGATGTTTGCAGAATACCTTTCCAATGAGAGCCAAAGGTGGGTCTGGGTGCCCAAACACAGCAGCCTTTCTCCTGGAAAATCAAATTCCTAGGAATGCTGATTGGATTCTAGCATAATATCCAGATTTTAAAATTGCAGCACACTCTGGCTGGCAGGTTGACCCTCAGCATGTATAAGCTGTCCCCAGTTATCCCTGTTACATATGTAGATAGATACTATAAAGACATTTCACCAAAATGAACTTTTGAAGAGCTTCCCATCGTGCAGCAGTGGAAATCATTAAAAAAAACCTAGCTCTATCCCATTGATATAAAATAAAAATCCTTTGAATTTAGTTACAGTATTGCAGAAAAAAATACACATAAGTTATGGGTCTCTAAGGGGCAGGAAGATCCTGATCTTTTCCACTCAGTGTGGTGGGATTTTATTTCATGTAGTTTAGTTTCAAATATCTCTCCCGCTTCCATTCTAGAGAATTATGGTTGCCGTGATTTTAGACTTGATGTTAATTCATGTGCTTAGCTTTCGTAGGCCCTGGCTCTTGTGGGATATATTATTGGATTTTTGTTCTTGGTTTATTTGTCTCTGTGGTTCTATAAGAAATTTGATAAGTAAGAAAAATATTTTTTTAAAAGAAACTCTCAAGGATGGTGTAAAGCCTGGGGAGAGCCTACTGCAAAAGGGGTGCAACCACTGAAAAGTCCCTGCCTTGTGTGGTCCCCTCAGATGTTGTGCATGCAGTGGTAGAAACTTAGGTGTATAAGCTAAGTGTAAAATGGCACCTTAAATCTGGCTTACGGTCGCCGCAACAAAATGTCTAGGCGTCATTTTTCCCCCAGGGGAATTTTTAAATTATTATTCAGTTCATTTCTATACCACTTTATATTTTGAAAGAAAAAACCTCAAAGCGGCTTATAGCGCATTAAAACATCAAATAAAACAATCCAGAATAAAACAAATTCAAGCTTCAAGGAAAAGATTTCAGATCCTTCTCTGAGTGACATTTTGCTTCCCCCATATTTATTTGCCTACTTAATTTATAGAGGTGCCCCATAGCAGAAGGATTTTAGGAAGGCAGTGGGGTGTAGTGGTGAGAGTGTCAGACTAGGACAGGGGTTGGCAACCTGCGGCCCATGGGCCACAAGAGCCCACGGGGGTTGTTTAAACGGCCCACGTGTCGCCCCAGAACCAAGCTGCCCACTCGGTGATTCCCCACGCCCTGCGCTAAACTGGTGCAGCGCGAAGCAGGGACTCGCTTCCGCATGCGCAGACGCGATCCGGCCCATGGAGCGATCTCCACGGGAGTGAACCGGCCCAGGTGAGGTAAACCTTGCCGACCCCTGGACTAGGACCTGGGAGATCAGGGTTCAAATCCCCACTCAGTCATGGAGCTTTCTGGATGACCTTGTGAGTCAGTCACAGCCTCTTAACCTACCTCACAGGGTTGTTGTAGGGGTTAACTGAGGAGGGGTGGTGGTGTTGGATAAAAAGGTGGGAGATAAATGCAATAAATAAGCTCTTCTGCTGACTTGCTTAAGAAAGCTGGAGGGGCCAGCCAGATGGAGATGTTAGTCGCCAACCTGGCATCCAGAGAACTCCGTGTGGTCACAGTTGGCCTTGCGCCAGTCGCAAAACACGCCTGGGGAATTTCTAACACTAGGTGTTCAGAGAGGGGCCTGTGAAAAGGACCGCAGGATCCAGGGATCATGTGGGGAGAGGCGAGGCAGTCGCAAGTGTGCTTGCAAGTGGTGTTTGTTGCCATTAACGGTGGTCTTCAAAGACACCCTGGGGCAACTCACAGGTAAGAGCTGGGAGTGGTGGGGTCTGGGCTGCTTCCATTTCCTGATGCTTACTTTAGTGGCATTCCTCTCTCTCTCCCTCTCCCCACCTTGGGCCCTGTGTCAAAAGAGATGCGATTGTGGCTGAACTGGACAAGAAGATGGTTAAGAGTGTTGACGTCACTCACACCACTTTTCTTCTTATGGCGGCCTCGGTCTACTTCCACGACCAGAACCTGGACGCAGCATTGCGGGCCTTGCACCAGGGAGACAGCTTAGAGGGGTGAGTGAAATTGAGTTGTTGTGGCGGCAGCTTTTCCCCCCTGGCTTATAGCTCAAACAGAGGGGGTACCTCCTACCCCTGAACTGTGCCAGCTGACCTTTATGAGAACAGCTGTTGAAGAATTGGTGCCTGAGTTTGATTCCCCCCTCTTCCTTCCCTGTGCCTTTTCCCTTGTGGTGTGTGTCTTTTTAGATGGTAAGCCTGTGGGCACAGAGCGCCTTGTTTCAGTTGAATGCATGTCAGCCGCTCTGGGGGGAGCCTTTTGGGTTGAAGAGCCCAGTACAAACGGTCAAAACAAAACTGCGGCCGGGGCTTCTCCAGCAGATTGGCTCCTTCCCTATTTTGAGGAACTGATAGCCAACCACATTCAAAGAGTTGCACTGAGTTGACTCTAATGCTTGCTCTGCTTGGAGTAGATGCACTGAACTGAGTGCACATGGCTACGTTAGGTCTGCTAATTTCAGTGGGGCTACTCTTGAGTAGGTGTTGCTCAGGACCGCAATACCTCAAGGGCCGCCTCTTTCCATATGAACCTACCTGGACCCTGAGATCATCTTCTGAGGCCTTTCTTCAAGTGCCTCCACCACAAGAGGTCTGGAGGGTGGTAACACGATAACAGGGCCTTTTCTGCAGTGGCTCCTCATCTGTGGAATGCGCTCCCTAGGGACGTTCAGCTGGCACCTTCATTATACAGCTTTAGGCGCCAGGCAAACACCACCTTCTTCAACCAGGCCTTTGGCTGATTGCCGTCCAATGCCCTTTTAAAATGTGTCGTGGGAGGGGGGGACTATTGGTTTGTTGTTCTTACTTTTGCTGTGCATTTTGGGTTTTTATATTGTGTTTTTATGTTGAGAACCACCCTGAGACTTGCCGGTATACAAATTTAATTAATAATACTGATACTACGGTAATAGCAAAATAGGACTAACATACACCCCATTGAAATTAATTCAACTAAGTTAGGTTCTATCTGCACTGAACATTTAAAGCAATATATTTTAAACGGCAAATAATACCAGGAACTGTAGTTTTCTAATTACAGGTAGGTAGCCGTGTTGGTCTGGGTCGAAGTAAAATAAAAAAATTCCTTCAGTAGCACCTTAAAGACTAACTAAGTTTTTATTTTGGTATGAGCTTTCGTGTGCATGCACACTTCTTCAGATACCAAATATCAGATACCAGATATCTGAAGAAGTGTGCATGCACACGAAAGCTCATACCAAAATAAAAACTTAGTTGGTCTTTAAGGTGCTACTGAAGGAATTTTTTTATTGTAGTTTTCTAAGGCTGCTGAGAGATAATAGAGTTATAATTATTGGAGTGTTTTAACAACCGATCCTTCCCTGGGAACTGTAGCTCTGGGAGAGGAATTGGGGGTATCTCCTAACAGCTCTTGGCATCCTAATCAAACTACAGTTCCCAGGATTTTTTGGGGCCCTAAGCCCACGAGTCTTTCAGACGTAAAGAACTTGGATCTTGTCTGGCCAAAGGGCCACAGGCAGCAAACTCACAGGTGCAAGTTCCTAAAACTCTCCTTTCTCTCGTTCCCCCTAGCATGGCAATGACTATTCAGATCCTTCTGAAACTGGACCGCCTGGATCTGGCCCGGTAAGTTTCCCCAGAACTGGAGCCGCTTTCGGCACCAGCTTGCTTCTGTCTGTCCATCCCCTTGTCCGCCTCCTCCTGCATGTGCGGTGCAATGCGAAAGCAGCCACAGAATGCTTGGCTCTGTCATGCATAAGCGAGGTCCAGTTTGGACCCACATGATCGGAGGCCTCTGCCCTCAGCAGGTCTTCTCTGAGCAGCAGCAGCTCAGAAGCTTTTAGGCGTGATTTTGGATTCTGGATGGGTCTTCTCAATGTTGCCAATAAATTATTATTTGTTTATATGTCGCCACTCTTGGCAGCTGCAGACAAAAAAATAGTAAAAACACAATGCAGCATCAAACGCTAAAAGCTTTCCTTTACAGGGATGCCTTCAGATGTCTTTTAAAAATCACATAGCTGTTTATCTCCTTGGCATCTGAGGGGAGGGCGCTCCATAGGGCAGGCGTGACTACTGAGAAAGCCCTCTGCCTGGTTCCATCTAACCTCACTTCTCTCAGGGAGGGAACCGCCAGAAGGCCCGTGTCTGGGCTGAACAATGTGGGTGGAGACGCTCCTTCAGGTACACAGGGCTGAGGCCATTTAGGGCTTTAAAGGTCAGCACCAGCACTTTGAATTGTGCTCAGAAATGTACTGGGAGCCAATGAAGATGCTTTAGGACCGGTGTTATATGGTCCCAGTCACCAGTCTACCTGCTGCATTCTGGATTCGTTGTTGTTTCCAAGTCACCTTCAAAGGTAGCACCATGGAGAGTGCATGGCAATAGTCCAAGCAAGAGATAACCACTCTGGCAAGACATGGAGTAGACAGGCAGGGTCTCAGCCGGCGTACCAGCTGGAGCTGGTAGACATCTGCCCTGGGCCATCCCTAACCATTGGGAAAGGGCCATAACTCAGCAGCAGAGCCTTAGTCTGAAGGTCCCAGCTTCAGTCCCCATCAGCATCTCCAGGCAGGCTGGGAGAGAGTCTCTGCTAGTCAGTGTAGACCAGGGGTCGGCAAACATTTTTTTAGCCGCAGGCTGGTCCACTGTCCCTCAGACCTTGTGACGGGCCAGAGAAGCAGCACTGGTTACAAGAAAGGAGATTCCAACTAAACATCAGGAATAACTTTCTGACAGTAAGAGCCGTTTGACCATGGAACGGTCTCCCTTGGCGGGGGAGGGGGATTTAAGCTGTGAAACTTATTTTGAGGTTTCTAAGCAGAGGATAGATTGCCCTCTGTCCTGGATACTTGTCTTGAGATTCCTGCATTGCAGGGGGTTGGACTAGATGACCCTCAGGGTCCCTTCCAACTCTACAATTCTACGATTGTATGATGGGAAGGACCACAGAGGGCTTCTTGCCAATCTTAGAAGGGAGGGAGGGAGACTGATGTTTCAATAAGGCAACTTTCTATGCTTAGGTATATCTGTTCCCCGAAACCAAGAGGGCTTTGGTCTGGTTCCCAGCCCCCCCTATTCTCTCTCTCTCCATTCTCCAGAAAGGAGCTGAAGAAGATGCAGGAGCAAGACGAAGACGCAACTCTGACCCAGCTGGCGACGGCTTGGGTGAATATTGCCATGGTGGGTACCATATCATGCATTCCTGTGTCAAGAGTGAAGCCAAGTCATTGTGTCATTTTTTTTATTAAAACACTGGGAGATGGTCATGGCCTAACAGCCCCCTCTTCTGAAAAAGGCTTCAACATAGGGAATGGAGAGACTCCCCTAGGAAGAAAGTTTGCAGTGTTTTGGACTTTTTTAGTTCAAAGAAAAGGTGAGAAAGAGATGGCATGGCAGAAGGGTACAAAATTACACATGGCATAAAGACTGGAGAGAGGAAGGTTTTCCTCCCTCTGTCATAACACCAGCAAAGCTGAACGTTGGAAGTTCCAGGACAGACAAGAGGAAGTACCATAGTTAACCTGTGGTACTCCCTGCCACAGGAGGCAGTGATCACCACCAACCTCGACAGCTTTAAAAGAGGATTGGACAAATTCATGGAGGAGAAAGCTACTGATTGTTCCTAGCCAGGGTGGCTGTGCTCTGCTTCCACGGTTGGAGGCAGCCGTGTGTCTGAATACCAGTTGCAGGAAACCCCAGAGAGGGACGGTGCTCTTGTGCTCTGGCCCTGCTTGCAGGTTTCCCATGTGGAGCATGCGGTCGACTCTGGGCTCGGTGGGCCGTTCTCCTGTTCTTCACCATGGCTAGGGAGCATCACGCCCAGGGGCCACATGTAATCCTCCAGGCCTCTCCCCTGGCCCTGCTTTGCACCATCCTTGGAAGGTTTTGTTTATTTTATTTATGAAGGGTTATTGTTTTGTTTGTTTTTTCGGTTAAATTATTTACTTGTGTTTTATTCTGTGAACTGCCCTGCGATCTTTTGATGAAGGGCGGTATGTAAGTATAATAAATAGAAATAGTGGGGGGGAAATTGCCTTCCTGGAAATGTGTCGTCAGAACCCTTTCTGGACAGAGTGGTAGAGTGAGGGGCATGCGTAGGAATGTGCCTGCCTTGCTCCACCCACTTATTACCTTTAGCCCCGCCCACCCTGCCTTGGCCCAGGCAGGGGAAGCAGCCCTCTGGCTGGAGAAAAGCCTCTCCACTTGTGATTCTCTCTCTGCAGGGCGGTGAGAAGTTGCAAGACGCCTACTACATCTTCCAGGAGATGTCTGAGAAGTGGTCCCCCACCCTCTTACTCCTCAACGGCCAGGCCGCTTGCTACATGGGCCAGGGCAAGTGGGATGATGCCGAGGGGGTGCTCCAGGAGGCTTTGGACAAGGTGAGGGACCCCCCCTGCCCACCAAGAGCCTCTGAGATCCCCACCTGGGAGGCGGTCCGCGCAGCAGTGGCTGTTCCCCATTGTAACTGGCGGGGTGGAAGCCAGGGAGCCCCAACGGCAGATGTAGCCAACCAGAGGCAGAGCCGACTCATTCCAGTTTTGGTCCTGTCCTCTGCTCAATGAGGACTAGAACTTTGGGACTTACGAGGTCGTCTCACCCCGTCAGCAGAGCTGCCCCTGTTACAGGTGCTACATAACACCTGCTCCACATTCAGGGTGGCAGCTCCTAAACTTTGGAACTCCCTACCACTTGAATTCTCCTGCCAACCTAGCAGTTCGAATGCACATCAAAGTGCAAGTAGATAAATAGTTACCGCTACAGCGGGAAGGTAAACAGCGTTTCTGTGTGCTGCTCTGGTTCACCAGAAGCGGCTTTGTCCTGCTGGCCACATGACCCGGAAGCTGTACGCCGGCTTCCTCGGCCAATAGAGCGAGATGAGCACCGCAACCCCAGAGTCGGTCACGACTGGACCTAATGGTCAGGGGTTCCTTTACCTTTACCAATTGAATTCAGGCAGGGAGACTCAGCCCCATGTGGATTGCACCTGGCATCTTCTGCGGCCCAAGCAGGTTTTGTGCCACTAGCTCAGGGGCAGAGGAATCACAAGCTGGAGGAATTATCAGCTGGCCTGGTTATGAGGTGTCCTCCCTTTTTAGAATCGCAGAGTTGAAAGAAATTCACCCAAGGGTAATCCAGTCCAACCCCTGGAATGCAGGAAACTTGGCTAAAGGGTCTGTTCCCCCCCCACACACAGGTTGCCTTCCAATCTCTGCTTAAAAAGAGTCCACCACCCTCTGAGGGAGTCGAGCAGCTCTAACGCTCAGAAAGTTGAGTCGGTAACTCCTTTCTTGCAATTTGAATCCCTTGGTTCAGCTCCTACCCTCTGAAGCAGCAGAAGACAAAAGCTGGCTCCATCTCCTTTAATTGTTGATTCCCCCCCCCAAATCTCCTTTCCTACAGGACAGCAGCCATCCTGAAACCCTGATCAACTTTGTCGTCCTCTCGCAGCACTTGGGGAAGCCTCCAGAGGTGAGGGCCGCCTCCTCTCTTTTTTTGGCCTGGCGGGGGTAGGGGAATCTTGGCAACCCGCCAAACTCCAACTCCCAGCATCCCTGGCAGCGGTCAGGAGTCCAGCAGCATCAGGGGGGATGCAGATGCTCCTCTTCCATATCTGAAAACTAGCATTCCCTATGCCTGTTTCTCGCTTCATGGCACCTTCTATGTTTCCTGGCCTGCTCCAAAATCTGTGCTTCCTTTTCTTTCCAACTACAATCTGGGGTGGGGGAGACATTTGCACCAAGTGAAGCTTCCCAGCTGAGACCTTAGTGGGATTTCTTTCTTTTTTTAAAGACCTTACATTAAAAAGCATACAAAGTGGGAAGCGTCTGTCCCCAACTCCTTGCCTTCTTCCCTCTCCACTGTCCTTCATCTAGGAAAATCAGTGCCCATCCCACCCCCATCTCTCCTCCTCCCTCCCTTTTTAAGGATATTCCCCTCCCCTAAATATTTGCTCATGTTAATCTGAATTTCCTACACTTAGTGGGAGAGACCAGAGGGTATTCTTTGGTTTCATGTTGGTGCTTATTATAGTTTTATTCTTATTCTTGTTATTTGTTATTTTTTTAATTTCATGAAATGATTGTGGGAAAACCTCAAAGTGATGTATAAAAAGGAAAACTTCCTAGTTGCTTGTTACTCAAAGCTCTCCAAGCGACATGCAGCAGATTTTTAAATGTTACCATAATAAACATGTGTTAGATTTTAAAGAACACATTTATATATATATATATATATATATATATATATATATATATATATATATATATATATATATAAAACTTAAAACAGAGTTGCATAATAAATCAAACTCTTTCCTCCCAGCTTTGCAGCTGTTCTCAGGGGCACGATTGAAGTCTTCCTTTGTTAAGCCGTGAAACTCTGGAGAGATGTGTAGCTCTACCTTTGGGTCCATAGGGACAGTTTGCTCCATAACTGTAACAGCGGCAGGAATTTCTGCCAGCCCCCAAAGAGGAAAATGTCACAATCCCAGCCCATGGAAACCCCCCCCCCCCGGGCCATTTTCTCTCCTCCTGATGACCCCTTTGTCTGACTCTCCGTCTTCTTCCTCCCTTTGAGGTCACCAACCGTTACCTGTCACAGCTGAAAGATGCCCACCGACACCACCCCTTTATCAAGGAACACCAGACCAAGGTAATAGGACTGTCTCTTCTCTTCTGTTCACCCACCCAGACCGGGTCGGGGGGTCGGGGCGGGGGACGGGGACATCATAGAATCATAGGACTTGTAGAATTGGAAGGGACCCCGAGTGTCATCCAGTCGAACCCCTTGCAATGCAGGAACCCCAGCTAAAGCCTCCATGACAGATGGCCATCCAAGGATGTAAGAACAAAGACAGAGCTTTTCAGCCCAGGGTTTCCTAAACTTGGTTCTCCAGCTATTGTTGGACTACGACTCCCACCATCCCGATTTAGCAGGACTAGTGGCCAGGGATGATGGGAACTGTAGTCCGGAAACAGCTGGGGACTCAAGTTTTGGAGACACTGTCTTGGAGCTCCCATAAGTTGACTTGCCCCCCCCCATGAGAGCAGTGGGCCGGCAGGGCACTCCCTCACACATTCACAAGGATGTGCCTAGGGAGACTCGATTCCATGCAGGGCATGAACTGTGGAACTCCCTCCAGCAGGAGGCAGTGACGGCCATCAACCTGGACAGCTTTCAAAGAGGATTAGACAAATTAATTGATGGCCACTATCCACAATGGCCCGGCTCTGCCTCGACGGTCGGAGGCAGCCGTGCTCCTGGATCCTTTGATGGTGTTTCCTGCTTGGCAGGGGGTTGGACTGGATGGCCCTTGTGGTCTCTTCCGATTCTATGATTCTATCCCAGTAGCTGGAAGCTGCAGGAGTGGAGCGCTGCTCTTGTGCTCTGGTCCTACTGGCAGATTTCCGGTTTGGGTGTGGTTCACGCAGAGAGGCGAGCAACAGCCTCCTCTTTCATGTCAGGCAATTCTGCTACCTCCAGTCACGTGGAGGTGAAAATTCTGCCCCCAAGCAGAGACTGATTGAGAATGCTGCAAGGTTAGATCATGCAGAGATGCAACAGGCACAATGTTGTGTGGATGGACACTTTTTTGGGGGGGGAGGGGTGTTCTCTGGGACCTTGAACAACTTCTAATGCACCGTTTGTGATCACTATCCATGGCCGTCTGTCAGGGATGCTTTAACTAAGGCTCCTGCGTGGCAGGAGGTTGGACTAGATGACCCTCGGGGTCCCTTCCAGCTCTACATTTATGTTATTCTAGGTCTGTTTCAATCAAGGTTTCATCCCCTTGTAATTCACACTCATCTGTCTTGTTTGCCTTGAAGGAGAATGACTTTGACCGCCTGGCTTTGCAGTATGCGCCCAGCGCCTAGACTGGCTGGGTGCAAGGAAGCTCCGGACGGCAATGTCTTGCAGAGCAGCATTCCGCGTGCCGGGATCATCGCTTCTCCCGTACAGGTGAAACCTGACACTGGTTCTCCCCACGCGGGTCCGCCATGGGACAGCATCGAAACCCCAAAACATTTTTTTGCCCTGTGCTATGCAGAAAAGAGACTTCTGCAGACTGTAGTTCGAAACATTCCCAATAAAACCTCTGCTAGATTTAACTACCTGGCTCTTTCTGATTGTGAAAACCTTAAGCCGCCTTGGACTAGGGCAGAGCACCTGTCTTTGCAGCCCAGAATCGTCAACGTGGAGCTGAACCTGGGGCTTTATGGCTGCCGCGCTAAGCTGAAATCATTTCCCTGCCCCACGAGTTCACCTTTGTGGGAGCCCAGTGATATTGACAGAAAGTTTGTTTTGCGCCCCCCCCCCAGACCAGAAGCTGCCCTCCTCTCCTTCTGGTCCCCAGGACTTCACCTGGACGGTGCCCACTCTCCCTAGGGCGGCCCCTTTCCTTGGCTCAACTCCAAGCCCCTGCTTGGGTATTTCCACCTGGCCATAACAGGGGTGGGGCCTATTTACTGCCCAGACAGAGAAATATGCTTTGGGAGGATGTACAACCAACAAAGCCTATGGCTTCACAGACCCAATCCGGACTCCCCAACTCTTCGGCTAGCTCTAATAAGAGCTCCGGAGCGAGGAGGGTAGAAGTCGCGGGGGCCATTTTGAGCGGCAACGTTATTCTAGCAGGGAGAAGCTTCAAGCCGAAGGCGGAGAGCGCTGGATTCTTCCGAAAATAAAACGATTGGAAAAGACTGTAAGTAACCTCATGATTTGGATTATTATAAAACAATTTGGATCTGGGAGAGAGGGGAGAAAAGAGGAAGCCACCCCCCCCCCACGGCAACAAAAGAGACAGTAAATAGAAACCCGAAGCCATAAACAGAAGATTTACAATTCAAAGGATCCCTCAAAGGCATCAAAGAGAATCTCCCCTTTGATGCAGGGTGAAAAGGGGAGAGAGACTGCGGTTTATGACCCCTGCAATAAGAGGTACAGCCTAAGAAAAAACCTTTCCACTCGGGAGCCGGCAGCCCAGACAACCCAGTGAGTTGTCAGGATTTATAAGTCAAATTTTACTTCACTTTGTATTTCTGGACTTTGTGGAATTTCTTTTTTGGCTTAAGTGTTTGTGAAATGTGAGTTCGAACTTTATTGTCAATAAGACTTGAAGAATGCAGCCAGCTTGTTAAAATGGAGTCGAAAAATAAACTGTGATCATATTCCACCCCACGTGACAAGTTTTGACCTTGGCAGGACTGAAATATGTCAACAAAAAAGTGTTCCCCTGAGTTCCAGCGGTCTGTTTTGACCTTAATGTGGGAAACAAGAATAGAGTTATGTCAAGAGGAGACACGACGGCAAGAGTTACAGGAAAAATTCCAGGAGGTGATGGCGGAATATGATTTTTTAGGAGATGAAGCTTTTGACACTGAAAAAGATGAATGTGAGAATGACAATGATGGGGAAGGAAAAGAAGAAGATGAGGATTGTGATGATTCAACACAAAATGAAGCACACCACGAAAAAAATGATGACTCTACTCTACAAAAAGTTGGATGGAGTGCCCTGCTTTTGAGGGGGGCACGATTGGTATCATTGGAACTCCAGAACGCCCACAGGGAAGAAGGAAAAAATATGCAGAGAAGAGAAGAAATTCAGGGGTCCTGTATGGTGGCCTGGATGACAAAAGACTGTAAACAGGGGGTGGGGTGAAGGGAAAGTGATGTTGTGATTAAGGATGGATTAACAGGTTTATAACTGGTCTGCTGATTTTGGAATTTGCTGGATTGGGGGGGGAAGCCGGCAATCGGGGATGTAAGGTTAAATTGAGAATAGTTATAGTTTTAAAAGTGAATGGATTTTGGAAAATGTGAAAATATGGAGGCTTATAGAGGGAGAAAAAAAACAAAAAATTAGGCACGGGAAGAGAAAATGGGAGTTTGATTTCTCAGTGATTTGAATATTAGATGAAAATGTTAACAATTGATTTATAAGTTGTATAAGATGCAAAGGTGTATTTTTATAAAGTAAGAAACTGTTGCAGATGATAAAAAAGGGATGAAAACCGGGGAAGGGGGGGGAGGGGAAGCCCACAAAATATGGTTTTACAACTATGAATGCAAGAAAAAAAATTTTGTTTTGTATTGTTTTTTCTTTTTTCTTTTTTCGCCCTTTCTTTTTTTTCCCCTTTTTTCCTATTTCTATTTTTCTCTTTTTTTTTTTTTTTTGGTATGACAATAGATGGTTGGATGGATGTCCTCCTGCGTACTGCCCTGGTTTGCTGGAGCTCCCTGGTGGCAGGGGGGGGCTTTGGGGTCAGGGGAGGGGGGGGAGGACAGAAACCCAAGCATAAAATGGACCATCTCTGACTGTTCACATACATGGGATACTTCTGTGGCAGGGGAGGACCCATGTGGGTGGGTAGGAAGGAGGTGGAAAAGGGGTTTAAGTATGTACCTTTTTTTTTTTGCCTTTTTGTATTTTGTAAAATTAATAAAAAGTATGTTCAACAAAGCCTATGGCTTTTGGTGTAGCCTAGGCATCCCCAAACGGCTGCCCTCCAGATGTTTTGGCCTACAACTCCCATGATCCCTAGCTAAAAGGACTAGTGGTCGGGGAAGATGGGAATTGTAGTCCAAAACATCTGGAGGGCCGAAGTTTGGGGATGCCTGGTGTAGCCCAAATCTCTCTCTCTCTCTAGACAATGGGGCCCTTTGCTGCTTTTGCCTGGGGCCTTACACACATACTGGCATGCACACACACACACACCCAAGGTGGAAATTCAGATCATGCCGCCCTGAAAGGTTTTCCTCACACCCTGGGATAAAAGAACCGTTTCCTGACCCTTGGGGTTTCCTTTACTTTTTATTTATTAGTACCAGTAGATACCAAATGAAGTGTGGGGGGGGGTGGGGTTCATCTTGAAGTCCTGGCAAAAGATTGCCAGGATTGGGGACATGCCTATAGATTTTGTTTGGTTTTTAAATATAATAATATTTTATCCCCTTTTCCATATAGAAAGTTGCATTTATTACTCAACAATTTTATTCCAGTTCAACAGAACCAGTGACTTCCCACTTGCCCAGCATCAATGTTTATATCCTAAATTACATACAGGTGAAACTCGGAAAATTAGAATATCGTCGAAAAGTGCAGTTATTTCAGTAATGCAACTTAAAAGGTGAACCCAATATGTGAGATAGATGCATGACTTGCAAAGCAAGATATGTCAAGCCTTTATTTGTTGTAATTGTAATTATTTGTCGTTAGGCGGGTCAATTATAAATGGAATGTAATTAATGAAATGTACTGTAATAGCAATGTTTATTTTTGTATTATTGTAACTATTTGTTTTATTACTGTGGAATTTCCAAAAGAAAGCATTTGTAAAAATTAAAAAGTTGCATTACTGAAATAAATGCACTTTTTGACGATATTCTAATTTTCCCAGTTTCACCTGTACAATGGCATTTTAAGGTCCTGTCTTATCTAATTTCACCCTAACATGTTTCTTAATATTAATTTCTTAATATGTTCTGCTGTTTTCTTACTCTCCAAACACCGCTGTGGCTTTCACTTACAAGAAACAACTTTTTATATAACTAGAAAAGTCTCCTTTAAAATATTCAAAATTTGTATCTCTTATCAATGCTAGCAATCTTCCCATCTGCATGTTCCAAGATAGATTTTTTGAATGTTAGGGAGCCCATAATGCAGCGAGGTTTCAGAAGGACAAGTTACTTGTTGTTTACTGTTGTAACAATTGTTTTCTCAAAATTTATCTTCTGTACCATGAAAATAAATAAAAACATTTTTTTAAAAAGAAAATAAATAAGTAGTGTTGGGAAGGGGCCTTCAACTCAAATCAGATCTCACAACAGTCTTGATGCCTTCTTTTCCAGGGTAAGCTGCTCAAAAGACTCAAACCTTATTCTCAAGGCCTTGGGCAGCTCTTGCGCAGGAGTACAGCCAGCCGAGATGCATGAAATTTCAAGGGGGGAAAGGGCATTTTCCTGTTTCGTGCAAGACAGGAATCATAGAATCATAGAGTTGGAAGAGACCACAAGGGTCATCCAGTCCAACCCCCTGCCAAGCAGGAAACGCCATCAAAGCATTCTTGACATATGCCTGTCAAGCCTCTGCTTAAAGACCTCCAAAGAAGGAGACTCCACCACACTCCTTGGTAGCAAATTCCACTGCCAAACAGCTCTTACTGTCAGGAAGTTCTTCCTAATGTTTAGGTGGAATCTTCGTTCTTGTAGCTTGAATCCATTGCTCCGTGTCCGCTTCTCTGGAGCAGCAGAAAACAACCTTTCACCCTCCTCTATATGTCATCCTTTTATATATTTGAACATGGCTGTCATATCACCCCTTAACCTTCTCTTCTCCAGGCTAAATATACCCAGCTCCCTAAGCCGTTCCTCATAAGGCATTGCTTCCAGGCCTTTGACCATTTTCGTTGCCCTCTTCATAATAATAAATAATAATAATAATATTGTCTTTAATGATATAAATAATATGGTTGCATTTTTCGATCTAAAAGTCTTACCACATTTATGCTCCAGATTTACTCCCAGGAGCTCAAGATGGCTTCTCCCCACACCAATTTTTTAGATTCACAACAACCCTGTGAGGTGGGTCCAGCTGAGAAAACAGCAGCTGCTCCAGAGGCAAGCTGCACTGAACTTCATGGCTTAAGTTGTGGGTTTAGTTTGCCTTGTACTGAATCAGGGGTGTTGACCGAGGTCAGTGTTGCCCACACTGACTGGCAGCAGCTGTCCAGGGTTTCAAGCAGGGGCCTGGAGATGCTGTCAGGGAACGAACCTAGGACCTTCTGCATGCCAAGCAGGTGCCTGGCCACTGAGCCATGGGCCTCTTGTTGAAAACAAACTAAGTTTGCAGTCCTCGTGGTTCTAAATAAATGAAGAGCACAAGAACTTGCCTTCTACTGAGTTTCACCTACTTCAGTGTTGTCCACACTGGGTGGCAGTCTCTCCCAGCCAACCTAGTGATGCTGCAGACTGAACCTGGCACCTTCTGCATGCCAAGCAGGTGCGCTAACCACTCTGTTATGGCCCTTCTGCATTCAAATCCTGGTCACCGAGATCCAAGTTGCACAGCCATGGGACCCACACTGCACTTGTTCATTATTTTATTATGATGTATAACTTTTTTTTAATCATGCAGCTCTTCAGCCCCCACCCCCAAAAGAGGCACCCAGAACTGTTTACAAATCACACAGATGATATAGTCCTGCTCTCATGAGCAACACTCTAAAAAGACACAGCACTAGAGGAAAAGTGATGGGGAGGGAGGACGAGTTGGAGGCAGTGGTGCCAACTTGAATAAAATATTGGGGGGAGGCAGGTAAGCCCCACCCCACCTAATCCATCACAAGACACAGCACAAACACACCATTTGAATGGCAATGCCCATCAACTGGCACATTTTGGACGTGGTTTGGACTCGATGAGCACTGGGGGGTCCCTTCCAATTCTCTGGTTCTACAACTGTTGGGCTGACGCTGTTGTGCGAAGAGGCTGTTGGGTGGCAGCCCAACAGAGAACCAGCTGGGGAGGAAAATAGCCCCCACTTCTTATTTCTTGATGCAGGGTGTGGGGAGAGGGAGAAAAAGAAGAATGGAATGGGGTCAGCGGCCCTATCGCCTTTGTTCAGGCCGTTCAAGAGTCTGGCCATTGTTTCCAAACCATCATGCAGGGGTCTAGAGGCGCTGAGACACACACACTCACGCACAAGCCTGCCTTTCTTTTAAAAAATATCTCTCCCCTCCTACACAACCTCTAGACAAAGGAGACCTTCATTTGCCCCCCCTCCCCATCCACAGGGGTTCTGCCAGGGAACAGCTTTCCCCGGGAAAGGACAAAGGGGCCCTTCAGAAATGTTGCATGTGCAGCACAGGACACCACGGCCTGACAGCGGGGGGAGTTGAAAAAGCTCCCCCCCACCCTACACAATGGAGCTTCCCCCCCCCCCGCTGCAATGGGGGCCACGACATTAAGGCACGCTCTAACCCCTGCACCTCAAACACAGCTTTGAAACCACAAGATTTGGTTTGCAACCTCAGCTAGTTTTGCAGTCTCTCCAGGTGCCTATTTTCCAGGGACAGTCCTGGATTTACAGAAGCTGTTCCAGTTTCTGATTTGATCCCGGAATGTCCCGCTTTTCCTTAGGACATCCCTATTTTCATCAGAGAAATGTGGGAGGGTCTGGAGTTATGCGACCCCCGAGCTGAGGAGTAACTATACAACCTTTGGAAGACATCTGAAGTTTTTTAATGTGCCCAGGCCCTTCCATACCCTCCAACATTTCTCTGATGAAAATATGGACGTCCTATTGCATAATAATAACCAGTAAAATTAATTATTATTATTATTATTATTATTATTATTATTATTATTATTATTATATAGGATGTCCATATTTTCATCAGAGAAATGTTGGAAGGTATGGAAGGGCCTGGGCATATTCTTTCCACAAAGTCTACCTTGCGTGGGACAAGCAAGAGGTTTCAATTTCATGAAAGGCAGGTGGAAGGTTCTGGGTTCAAATCCTGAACCACCTCCAATTCTGGTCTCTGTGTGGGAGGGCCCCCAAAGGGCTCACCCCAGCAGAGCAAAGGGCTCACCCTCCCTCCCACTTTGAACAGCAAGTGCAATTTTTGGCATGAACTAAAGGGCTCTTCCCGTCTCCTGGAAGGCAAAACGGAGCCTCTCAACTACTCCTGAGCTGCATCAATAGGAGTATAGCATCTAGATCAAGGGAAGTAATAGTACCACTGTATTCTGCTCTGGTCAGACCTCACCTGGAATACTGAAAATTATAAGCAGTATCTGGGATTTGCCACTATAACAAATCCCAGATACCTATATCAACTGTATATTTTATAAATTACAGATAAGAAGATAATTAGATATTTAGGATTTGATACCTACCAACAAAATATTTCACAGATTATAAAATGGATAGATATATTCCTCTGTCTTATAATTTATGAAACATATTGTTAAAAGAGATCAAGTCTTCTATATATACTTCTGTATATAATTTAGAAAGTATTTTGTGGACAAATGAATATCAAATCCCAATATCTATGGATAAAATAGGTTGTTATTGATAAATCCCAGACATCTATTTTATAAATCATAGCGACTCCCAGATGTCTATCATCTGTCTATCTTTTAAATGTTTTATATATATATATAAAACATTGTCGAGAGAGAGAGACCTGGGATTGGCTGACAACAATATTAGATGGAAGGTAATATCTGCGAAAAACTGATACCTGGGACCTGCCCTTAGTTACAAAATATTTGACCAATTATAACACAGCAAATGCTATATGCCTATCTTCTGTCTGCCTTATAATTGATAGAAAAATATGGTTGAGAGAGAGAGAGAGATACCCGGGATTTGCTAGGGAAAATATTTTTTAATACCAGGAATTTGTAAAGTCAGTTATTAGAAAGAAGATAGGTATCTGGGGAGGGGCTATAATTTGCAAAAACCGATATCTCTGGGATCTGCTATCATTAACATTTTTTTGACCATTTATAAAACAGCAAATCCCAGGTACTGAAAGATCGTAACTGCGGAGCCTGACTCCCCAGCGCTTCCTTTGCGCTCCCCCCCCCAGGACGCCCCCTGCCGACCGCTCCGCTTTCCCTCCCCCGAGGTGAGATAGCGCGCGCGTGTGCGCGCTGGGGGGCCAGCCCTCCTCCAGCTGCCCACATCTGGCGCGGGTCCTGCGCGCAGGCAGGCAGGCAGGCAGGCGCGCGCTTGCGCTGCAGCAGCGGCAGCGCTTCTCCGGGTCCGCGGCGCTGGGCTGGCGAGGAGGATGGAGGCGGCGGCGGAGGCCATGCCGGGCTACGAGGCGCTGGTGCGGCGCAGCTACGGGAGCCTGGCCGGGGCGCTGCGGAGCTGCACGGGCTGCGGCTGGGAGATGGCCCGGCGGACATGGGCCGAGAACGCGCGGCTGGCCTGGAGCGAGTCGCTGCTCTGCCTCCTCTGCGCTGTCGGCTGGACCGTCGCCCGGCGAGCCGCCACCCGGAGCCTCTTTCGGGTCGGTGGGGGCTTTTCTGGGGGTCTTTTTTTTGGAGGGGGGTTCCACACTGGCCACATGCATTACCGCGGCTCTCTTTCCCCCTTGCAAGGGTTAGAATTGATCCTTGGCTTTGATTTGAGGCGGAGAACCTGGCTTTGCGCTGCAGGGGTTAAACCACACTGGCCTTGATTTTTTTTTGGGGGGGGAGAGAATATAGCTTAGCTTTTGCTTCGAAGGGGTTAAACTGGCCTTATATTTTTGGCTGGGGGTGGCTTTCCAATGCATTCCAACAGTGAAATTGGTGCCTGCCTGGTATCTCCTGTGTGTGTGGGTGGGGGAATTAACTTTGCATTGCAAATGTTACATTGGTTCCTGCCTTATAAGAGCGGGGAGGGGGGCTGGTTTTGCATTGCAAGGGTTACACTGGTCCTTGCAACCAGTGGGAGGATGATGGATATGGCTTTGTACCGCAATGGTCAAATTGGCTACTGCACACTGTCTTCTTTTGGAGGGGGGAGAATCTGATCTTGCATTTCAGGGCCGGAAAATTGGTCATTAAAAAAACCCCTCTTTTTTGAGCAGCGGTGGGGAGTGAGATGGCTTTGCACTGCAGGGAGGGTTAATAACCATCACCTTTGAGGAGGAATCTGGTGCATGTGGTGGGAGAAATGAAATCCATGGTGGAAATGGGTCAGTGCCTTGCCTCCAGAAAAAGGAGGCATCTCGTTTGTGCATTGATGGAGTGCGTAAAATTGGTCAGATCATTGCATGGAGGGGAACTAGGTTTATACGGTACGTGTATTGGGGGGGCGGGCACAACCAGGAAATCTATTTTGCTGTGGTGGAATAAAACAGTCTTTGCGTTATATCCAGAGAGGCAAGTGAAATGTGCCATTATAATTTTTTGGGGTGGTGGTGCAATGTGGGGCAGGTGAAAGTGTTTGGTCCTTTGCGTTGCCAAGGGCGGGGAGGAAGTGAAATCAGTCATTGTGTTGTATTCTTGGGGTGACTCTTATTTGGAACAAGGTGGCCTTGAAGATTGCGCTCTGTGTGTGTGTGTGTGTGTGTCAAAACATGTCGTCACCTCTTCCTGCCGTGTGCGAAATCTGCATCCTTGACATGGCATTTATTGCAGTGAAACGTGGCTTTGTCTGCGAGGTGGCGCTGGAATGGGGGCCTCGAAGTCTTGTGACTAGAAGCCTGTTGTTGGGTACCCATTTGGGTGGGGTGGGGTGGGGTGGGGCCGGGATGCAAAATTTTCAGGGAATGAGAAGTCCTATTTGTTGTGGGTTGGCTAGCTTTTTTAAAAAAATAAAACCCAGTTTTCGGAGTGTGTGTTCAGATTCGAAGATGGTATCTGATGTTAGACCCATCCTCAGAGTAGACTGACCAAAGTGGATGGATGTGACTAACTCGGTGGGACTAGTGGGAGGCCGGGCTCCGAAATATGCACCTCATAAATGTGTGCATCGCTTTGGGCGGGGGGAAACAACTGGGGCATATAGGAATCTTCTTCTTCTTCTTGCTTTGCATGTTAGAGTAATAGAATCATAGAACGGTAGAGTTGGAAGGGAGCCCGAGGGACATCTAGTCCAACCCCTTGCAATGCAGGAATCTCAGCTAAAACATCCAGGACAGATGGCCGCCCAACCTCTGCTTAAAAACCTCCAAGGAAAGAGAGTCCACCACTTCTCGTGGGGAGTCCGTTCCACTGCTGAACAGCTCTTATTGTCATAAAGTTTTTCCGAAGGTTTAGTTGGAATCTCCTTTCCTGTAACTTGAAGCCACTGGTTCGAGTCCTACCCTCCGGAGCAGGAGAAAACAAGCTTGCTCCATCTTCCACGTGACAACCCTTGAGATATAGGAAAATGGCTCTCCCATCTCCTCTTTTCCAGGCTAAACATCCCCAGCTCCTTCAAGCGCTCCTCATCAGGCTTGGTTTCCAGACCCTTGATCATCTTGGCTGCCCTCCTCTGCACATATTCAGGCATCTCGATATCCTTAAATTGTGGTGCCCAGAATCGGACACATTATTTCGACAAAGGCAGAATAGAGTGGCACTATTCCTTTCCTTGACCTGGACTCTAGACTTCTGTTGATGCAGCCTAGAATAGCATTAGCATCACACTGTGGACTCATGTTAAGCTGGTGGTCCAGTTGAAATACTTCTTTTATTTAAATGATATTTTATTAAATGTTCAAAAGTTTAACATATACACTCCAATACACAATAATTATTTCTTCACTTTTGTCAACTTCCCACCCCATTTCAATTGTGTTTTTATTTCTCCCCCTCTGCTGTACCCTATCTTCTATCTCTTCTACTATAACAACAATAAAATAATTTATAATTCCTTCCATTGCTCGTAGTTCGAATCCTGCTCGCGAGTTCATCTTACTATAGTATTTCTTTAGTTAATCTGAAAAGGCTTTGATTGTGTGTTGAAAGCTTTCAAACGCTTACTGGATACATTGATAAAATACTCCCTAATGTCATCATTGGTTTGGATTTTAGAAAGGAACATAGCTGAGTGGGTAGAGCAGGAGACTCTTAATCTCAGGACTGTAGGTTTGAGCCCCACATAGGGCAAAAGATTCCTGCATTGCAGGGGGCTGGACTAGATGACCCTCATGGGTCCTTCCAACTCTACCATTCCTCATGCTGAGTCGGGCCATCTAGCTCAGTATCTTTGACTGCTCTCTGGGGTTGAGGAAATGATGGGGATTGAACCTGGGACCTTTTGCATGCAAAGCAGGTGTCCTAGTTCTGAGTTGCAGCCATCCCCTGTGAGTCCCTGTCTTTAGATGCCAAGAGAGGTAAGGATCTAGTCCCCATGATTCAGCATAAAGGGCCAGTTTAAGCAGGAATGTAGAGAGCCCCCTTACACTCACCAGCTAATCGTTGTGAGATTTCCCCCATCCCTGAGCTGATCCAACGGCTGCAGGATCCGTCTTAGGTTCTTAAGAAGTTCAGAATAGCCTCCTGGATCAGGCCAGTGATCCACCTGGTCCAGCATCCTGCCGACCGCGCACCTGTGGGAAACCTGCAAGCAGAATCCAACCCCCACAGCGCTCACCCGTCCTGTGCTTTGCGGTAAAAATTCAGAAGGCATTATCATTCCCAACTGCAAAGGTTGAGCAGAGCCTTCATGGGGAGCAGCCATCAAAAGCCATTCCAGAATGTGGCTGCTAGACTGGTACCCTCACTTTTCACAGCTGTAGCCTGTAGGGTGGTGCGCATGCTCTGGTTATCTCCCGCTTGGACTACTGCAATGCGCTCTCCGTGGGGCTACCTTGGAAGGTGACTCAGAAACTTGCAACTAACTCAGAATGAGGCAGCTAGATTGGTGACCGGGACCATATAACTGGTCCTAAAGGATCTTCCCTGGCTCCCAGTACGTTTCTGAGCACAATTCAAAGTGTTGGTGCTGACCTTTAAAGCCCTAAATGGCCCCATATACCTGAAGAAGCGTCTCCACCCCCATCATTCTGCCTGGACCCAGCTCCAAGGACCTTCTGGCAGTTCCCTCCCTGTGAGAAGTGAGGTTACAGGGAACCAGGCAGAGGGCCTTCTCGGTGGTGGCACCCACCCTGTGGAACGCCCTCCCATCAGATTTCAAGGAAATAAACAACTAACTGATGTACAGAAGATGTCTGAAGGCAGCCCTGTATAGGGAATCTTTTCTATATGTTGGAAGCTGCTCAGAGTGGCTGGGGCAACCCAGTCAGATGCACGGGGTACAAATAATAAAATGATTATTGTTGTTGTTGTTATTCATGAATTAGCTCAATTCTCTTTTAAAGATAAGACAAGATAATCTTATTGAAATTACTCGGTTACCACATCCACTCAGATAAAGCATCCCACATAATCCAAAATTACTACAAAAACACTAATTAAAACAGTACAATATGATACAATATATTAACAAGTAAAATAAGATGACTTCAAAGTCCAGACTTAGAGCCATCCAAGCTGGTGGCCATTAGTGCCTCCTGTGGCAGTGAGTTCCATAGTTTAAACCATGCAAAGGGGCTTTCTTTTCTCTTCAGAACCTTCATTGGACGGCCACGAGTTCCGGCATTTTGAGAGAGGGAGAAAACGTTACGTTGATCAGACTACGGAGGGTGACTCTTAATACCAGTTGCTATGAAACGCAAAGTGCTGCCTGGTCTGGCACTGTGAGGTCGGGAGGCTGGCCCTAGGTGGACTCTCTTGGCCCAATGCAGCTGTAGCAGGGCTCTCTTTAGTTCCTTATGATTCCTCAGTGGAGCCTCCATAGAGAGAGGCAGTCTACCTTAGAAGAGGCTGCTGCTCTCACTGGTCAGCCGCTGTGAGGACAGAAGGCTGGACTTAGATGGCGCCCCCTGGGTCTCATCCTGCACAGCTCTTCTGTTGTCTTTGGGAGTTGTAATTCAGTCAGCTATGGAGCAAGCCAGATGTTGGGGAAGAGGAATACTGCTGCTGGCTGGATCGGGGTTGGGTAACGCTGCGCCCTCTGGATGTTCCTGGACCTCAGATCCTGCTAGCCCCCACCAGCCAGCATGCCCAGTGGTCAGGGGTTGTGACAACAGGCCCTTCCCAGCAGAGACAGTGTGCAGTGGTTAGAGCAGGGTTTCCCAAACCTGGCTCTCCAGCTGTTTATGGACTACAACTCCCATCATCCCTAGCTAGCAGGACCTGTGGTCAGGGATGATGGGAATTGTAGTCCAAAAACAGCTGGAGACCCAAACTCTGGGTTAGGGTGTCGGACCAGGACCTGGGAGACCAGGGTTCAACCCCACAATCAGCTCATTGGGTGCCTTTGCGGGGAGCAGTCGTTGCCTCTTGGCCTAGCCTGCATCTCAGGGGTGTTGTGAGGATAAAATGGGGAGGGAGGAACCGTGACTCCCCCCCCCCCCCGAGATCCTTGGAGGAAGTAAGAGGGAAGCAACAACTGACAAGCTTTGCAGTCAAGGGGAAACATTTTGAAACAACCCTTTGTTTGGGGCTGTGGAATGTTCTCCTGCATGTTTCAAGGATCTGGGTTGAAACATTTTGTTGTTCTTTTTATTGTTAAAAAAAGCAGAAGGAAAAAGGGTGGGGGGGGGGAGAAAAGGCTGGGTGCAAATGCCTTAAAAAAGAAGAAGTTAGGAAGCTTATATTGTGCCCCAAGGCAGTATGGGGTGAGGAGGAAGCAACTGGCAGCCATTGGCTAAGACTTCCGTGATGTCACAGAAAGTGTGAGATGAGCCCCCGGCTGCCATTGTGCCTGCAGAGGAGTGGAGGTTGTCTATGGGTTGTGGAAGAGTCTGGTGCAAGGGGAGGAAGATGGAGGCAAGCTGGCGTGCGTGCGTGCGTGAAACCAAAGTGTGCACAAGTTTTCACACTGATTGTGAAGCATATACAATAGTATTGTGTCACCTGCACCTTTTGCTTTACAAATGGACCTGCAAAGAGGTATTTGTGGGCATGTGGACTTGTAACTTTTAAATTTATTCACCAAGCTGTGAATAGAAACTTGCCTGCTTGGGGCCGGGGGGGGGGGGCGGGGGGGGCTTTCTTGCCTCACCATCTTTGAGGAAGTCAGGAAAACGTGGGACAAATTTAGCATTAGGTGAAATGATTTGGCCATTTTCTGAATGCCCATTTCTGCCTAGCATAGAAGTAGTTTTAAGTCTTGGCTTTCATTGGCCTGCGGTTGAGATGGGACATAATATTCAATTTCTACCAGTGGTGATTTTAATCTCCATGGGTGGAATTCAACACTCAGCCGGCTTGGAGTAGACACAGTGAAATTAAGGGATATGCCTGCCAGGTCTGTTAGTTTCAATAGCTCTACTCGGTGAGTAAAAGTCAGTTTTAATCCCACCCCTTATTTCCAAATGTGCCCCTCTTTCTCACTTTTAAAAATAGAATCAAGTTTCTAGCTGTCATTGCAGGGGTGAATTTGAAGAACGCCAAGTGAGCGCTTTGGGTTGATGAGTTTCCTCATCTCTGCTTGCCAAAATTCCCCCTTCTTAGCGGTTTTGCTACAATCAAGCAGTTAAGAAGAATAAAATAAACTGGGGAGGACTGCAGAAGAGAGATGTCTAAACTGAGTAACAATCACAAGCTTTAAAAACTCCCTCGATGCAACAACAGCAGCTCTGGCTTCTGTTGCCTCTGGCTTCTAATCACCTTCCCCAAACCTCGCTGTGCTTGAGGACTAGAAAGTTGCCACCCCCCTTTTTAAAAACTGCCTCCTAATTTTTCAATAAAAAATAGAGTTGTGATTCTTTGCTTTTCTATGCGGCCTGCGGAGAAAGAGAGAGGGAGAAACCTTCCATGTTCAAGGCTGCTGCATCTGGGTTTTGTGTCAACGGGCTCATCAATTTCGGGGAAGGTCACCTCGGCATCGTACACGCAGTTGCGGTGAGATGACCAGACAGCGCTTCCAGACACTGCAACTTGGCTTCAGCTTCTCCTCTTCCTCCAGGGAGGCCGGATGGGAACATAGCAAAGTGAAATGGACTCTCTCCCCATCTCTCAGCAAACAGCTCTCTCTCTCTCTCACCCCACCCTCCCCGACCGCACATCCGTTTTAGTTGTCGCCAGGATCGGATCAGATCAGATCGTGGTAGTTTCAGCCTCTCTGCTTAGGCTGCAGAGGAAACCAGGGGAGAGAAATTGTCAGCAAAAGTCATGACCAAAATCTGTCTCAGCAGATAGGTCTCTGACCTGCTGTGGCTTCCCCTGGGAGGGTCCGTGGATCGGGGGGGGGGGGGGTTAGAAGCTGAGGTTGTCTTAAGAAGGCCAGGCTAGGAATGTCCCCTTCCTTGAAAGTCTGGAGATTCTGGTACACAGGTTGAGACCCTACCTGCCCGCAGACTGTCTCACCAGAGTGGTGCATGCTCTAGTTATCTCTCGCTTGGACTACTGCAATGCGCTCTACATGGGGCTACCTTTGAAGGTGACCCGGAAATGGCAATTAATCCAGAATGCGGCAGCTAGACTGGTGACTGGGAGCGGCCACTGAGACCACATAACACCGGTCCCAAGAGACCTACATTGGCTCCCAGTACGTTTCCGAGCACAATTCAAAGTGTTGGTGCTGACCTTTAAAGCCCTAAACGGCCTCGGTCCTATATACCTGAAGGAGAGTCTCCACCCCAATTGTTCAGCAACGAGGGCCTCCTGGCGGTTCCCTCACTGCGAGAAGCAAAGCTACAGGGAACCAGGCAGAGGGCCTTCTCGGTAGTGGCACCCGCCTTGTGGAACACCCTCCCATCAGATGTCAAGGAGATAAACAACTACCTGACATTTAGAAAACACGCAAAGGCAGCCCTGTTTAGGGAAGTTTTTAATCTGTGATATTTTAATGTATTTTGGTATTTGTTGGAAGCCGCCCAGAGTGGCGGGGGAAACCCAGCCAGATGGGCGGGGTATAAGAATAATAATAATAAAATAATAAATTCGCTGCCAGTCAGTGTAGATAATACTGAGTGAGATGGAGCAATGCCCTGATTCAATCTAAGGCAGCTAGCTCCCTATGCTTAAATTAGCTATTTAGGAAGGTCCATGAGGACTAGAATCTTAGCATGACTTTACAGGAAGGCCCATATTGTTGGCATCTGTCTCAAGAGACAATGGAGTGCGCCTCCAGGGGTGAAGCCAAACCTCTGTGTGAGCAGCACCAAAGCGATCTGCCCTGGGTGCAAGTCTGGGCCGTGTGTCTGGAGGTCCTGGGCTGCCCAGAGGACAAGACTCCCTTTTCGGCTTCACTGACAGGCTCCAAAGAAAAGCAGAGCAAGATGTTGGATGACTTGGATGATGGGCTTGAGGGCATCCTGAGCAAGTTTGCAGATGACACCAAATTGGGAGGGGTGGCTAATACCCCAGAGGACAGGATCACACTTCAAAATGACCTTAACAGATTAGACAACTGGGCCAAAGCAAACAAGATGAATTTTAACAAGGGGAAATGTAAAGTACTACACTTGGGCAAAAAAGAGAGAGAAAGCACATATACAGGATGGGAGACACCTGGCTTGAGAGCAGTACATGTGAAAAGGATCTGGGAGTCTTGGTAGACCACAAACTTGACATGAGTCAACAGCGTGATGCAGCAGCTAAAAAAGCCAATGCAGTTCTGGGCTGCATCAATAGGAGTATAGCATCTAGATCAAGGGAAGTAATAGTACCACTGTATTCTGCTCTGGTCAGACCTCACCTGGAGTACTGTGTCCAGTTCTGGGCACCACAGTTCAAGAAGGATACTGACAAACTGGAACGTGTCCAGAGGAGGGCAACCGAAATGGTCAAAGGCCTGGAAACGATGCCTTATGAGGAACGGCTTAGGGAGCTGGGTATGTTTAGCCTGGGGAAGAGAAGGTTAAGGGGTGATATGATAGCCATGTTCAAATATATAAAAGGATGTCATATAGAGGAGCGAGAAAGGTTGTTTTCTGCTGCTCCAGAGAAGCGGACACGGAGCAATGGATTCAAACTACAAGAAAGAAGATTCCACCTAAACATTAGGAAGAACTTCCTGACAGTAAGAGCTGTTTGGCAGTGGATTTTGCTACCAAGGAGTGTGGTGGAGTCTCCTTCTTTGGAGGTCTTTAAGCAGAGGCTTGACAGCCATCTGTCAGGAATGCTTTGATGGTGTTTCCTGCTTGGCAGGGTGTTGGACTGGATGGCCCTTGTGGTCTCTTCCAACTCTATGATTCTATGTTTGGCACCTGCTTGGCTGGAGGAGTTTCCGGAAGGACTGCCTTAGGGATTCCACTCCAGATTTGTTGAGGGAGGACATGCTAAGATCCTGAGCCTTTTCTTCTCCCAAAGATAAACGTCAGTGGAGGTTGAGGATCAGGCTCCCTTCCCAGGCGGACAAGCTCCTGTGCGTCTCTAGACAACATAGGAATAGCCTTCGTAAATGTGAGCAGGGCAGTGGGGGGAAATGAAGACAAGCGACGACAATTAACTGTAACGCTGTTCACTGCTCCTGCTCAGGCTGCACAGAAAATGCCTTTTGGTTCCTGAAATTCATTCTGATTGTGCAGATAAAATAGATTCTACAGGATGGGGTATCAGTGTGTGAAATTATTCCAGATCCAAGGATCCCCAGGCAAGCACCACCAGATGGTGGAGATGTCAGGCGCCATCCTGGAGCCCAAGCATCTTCACTTGGTCTCAAGTGGTTGAAACTCTGGTTGAGAAAGAGACCACGAGGGTCATCTAGTCCAACCCCCTGCAATGCAGGAATCTTTTTGCCCAACACAGAACTCGAACCCGTGACCCCGAGATTAAGAGTCTCATGCTCTACTGGTACGGCTATCTTATGTTCTTGCAGTGATCTGATCTGTCGCAGGCAATGGAAAAAGAACCTGATAGGTGTGTCGTTGTGGCGGGCAAAGGTGTGATAAGGACCAGGGAGTGTAAAGTGAATCTGGGTTGCATTTTACACTGCAGTGTTGTGTGTTGCAATCTGCCCTGCTTTGACAGCCAGTCCTGTTAAAATGGTCTTCTGCTTCAGCCGGGCAGCAGGAAATGCCTTCGTGCATTTATGTACAGCATTTCACTTGCCTTCTGAGTCTCCTGGGGTGACGGTCCTCGTCTGTGGAGGAGGAGGGTAACAATATTTAAAATAGCTCTGTTTAATTCAGCAAAGCACAAAGAAATTAGCCTTAAAAGTAACCAGGTTTAAATAGCTTGCGAGAAGCAAGTGTCGCTTTTCTTTTCCCTGACACCAAAAATATCGTAAATGTGTGTGTTCCTGCATCTGTAGGGGGGGGGGAACCATTTTTAAAGCACAAAAGCAGCATTTTGGCCATGATTGTGGTGGATTTGCAGAAAGATGTGGTTAATTACCTAATCCATATAGATTTCCTTATCGTGACTAACATAACAAGGGAGATTGCTGTCTTGGAGCAGGTTATGTATTTTTAGCTTCCGCCTTCTCCAGCTGCTTCTTAAACTGAATCAAAAATTTATTGTGGTACTTATATGAAAATAGACCTGTAGAGTCGGGAGGGACCCTGCGGGTCATCTAGTCCAACCCCCTGCGATGCAGGAACAGGCAGCTGTCCCAGATGGGGATTGAATCTGTGACCTTGGCATTATCAGCACCACACTGTGTAACCAAACTGAGCTAGCCAGGCATGGCTATATATTGATATTATTGTTATGTTGGTCACTGTGCATGTGTGTGTGTACATGTATTCCTAATCATTTTAATGCATTGAACACCGAAAAATAAATCACACTTTTCCCCTATACTTTTTAAAATTAAATCAGCGTCTCCAGGTAACCTTTGCTGCAACCCTGTGAGATGGATGAGTATGATTTATGCCTATACTGCAGATGGGGAAGACTGAGGCCCAAAGTGGGCTTGCCTAGGAAGCTCACCTGCAGAGATAGGAACCCACCCCTTCCTATTTTATAGGGCTCCGTTGGTGTACCCGGGATTTCCATAATCCTGGTCTTTGCCCCAAGGAAAAAACAGTCTAGAGAGTAAGGAGAACAGGGGAGTGAAATACAGCTGGCCATCCAGCTGTGTTGGAAGGGATCCCAAGGATCATCTAGTCCAACCCCTGGCAATTCAGGAAAATAAGGGGGAACAAGGTGTCATTTAAGGAGACAAGGTCTAAGGGAGTTTGCGTTGAGGTCAGGGGGTGAAGTGAAATGTAGGGTGTGTGTGTCTCAGGAAATCTGGGCAGGTGGGTTCATATGAAGCCTTTTATAAGAAAAAACACCTTTGGTTTGGGCTGGGGCTCCCCTACCTCGCAGGGTTGTTGTGAAAATAAAGCAGGAACATGTCGGGGGGTGGGTTGGGGAGAAGACTTATGTCGTCCTTGAGCCCCTTGGGGAGGAAAGGTAAGATATAGAAATGTACTCACGGCTGCTACTGATTATAAAACGGTGACGTTTCTAGACCTCAAGAACTTAGGCGGCACCAGAACAGAAACTCAAAGAGAGGGGTGGAAGACCTCTGAAAATTGAGGGTGGAGGAGAGAGAGAAAAACATAATTTGACACAGGCAGATGGTAGTTTCCTCAGACTTGTTTCATTTATTCCCATCCTTAATTGCAAAACATAACCCCCAAGACTGGGTTTTCTCCTGCCCCCAGGGAGAGAGCTGCACTGTAGCCTCGGGCATCAATAATTTCTCCTCCTCCTGCTCCTCGCTCTCCTTTTTAAAAAAAATATAAGTATAGGGTAGGATACATGAATGGCAGCAGCCTGGTCCCCTGGCTGCCAGCCAGCTGCTGCTGTTGCCAGGGCAACCAGCACAGGAAGACCTCTGTTGCTAGGGGCAACCGGGGACCGCACTTGGAAGAAGATGCCTTTGATGGTGGTGTCTGCCTCTTGCGTTGTGTTACAAAAACAACGGCAGGCTTTTCAGATGGAGGTCATGCCTTCTGGCACACCTACATCCAAAATGAGCCAAATCATGTGTTTTTTCTTTTTTAAGGGCCTGGCTGGACATCTAACGTTTGGAGAGAAAGATAAGGGGTGGGGTGGGGTGGGGTGGGGATAACATCAATTAATTTCTCTCACACACAATTTGATGGAATAAGTCCTGCCTTCCCCCAAAGCAAAACTTGCTTAACCTTTGGGCAAAGTGCGTTTAACTGGGTTGCAATCCAGTAATACTCCTACTCAGAGCAGACCCATTGAAATTAAAGGGTGTGTCGAACTTGGATCCAGTCATTTCAATGGGTTATTCTCTGAGTGGAATTTCATAGAATCATAGAATCGTAGAGTTGGAAGGTACACCCAGGGGTCATCTAGTCCAACCCGCTGCAATGCAGGAATCTCAGCTAAAGCATCCCTGACAGGTGGCCATCCAACATCTGCTGAAAACTCTCCAAGGAAGGAGAGCCCACCACCTTGTGAGGGAGACCATAACCTGGCAGCAAGCCGTATTGATTCCTTTGGAGCCTTTGCATCTGAGGAGTCTGTGCAAAACTTGCCATTTCTAACTGGATTGATATAACGGAGGGTCTTTTGGCCCCTTAAAAGACTTACCAGATTCATTATGAGTAGTCCATCAACATTAGGGCATTGGCTAGATGTTTTTTTTGGGGGGGTGATCCCTTCCAACCCTGCAATTCTATTATTCTTTCTGGAAGGCTCCACATATTGGAGAAGGAAGCCAAATATTTACAACAAAATAGTATAATAAAAAAGGGAGAGGGTTTTTTGTTTATTATTGCTAGTCGGATTTTGTGTATGAAAAATAGCATGAGGGGTGGGTTGTATTCGTGGATTGCTGATTTGAAGTCCATACTGCGATATTGGTTTCATAATTTTTGACCTGGCAATATATCCTGAATCAAGAAACAGGTAGGTAGCCGTGTTGGTCTGACGTGGTCAAAACAAAATACAAAAAATGCCTTCCAGCAGCACCTTAGAGACCAACTAAGTTTGTCATTGGCATGAGCTTTCGTGTGTATCTGAATCATAGAATCATAGAGTTGGAAGAGACCACAAAGGCCATCCAGTCCAACCCCCTGCCAAGCAGGAAACACCATCAAAGCATTCTTGACATATGCCTGTCAAGCCTCTGCTTAAAGACCTCCAAAGAAGGAGACTCCACCACACTCCCGAACAGCTCTTACTGTCGAACAGCTCTTACTGTCAGGAAGTTCTTCCTAATGTTTAGGTGGAATCTTCTTTCTTGTACAGTAGTTTGAATCCATTGCTCCGTGTCCACTTCTCTGGAGCAGCAGAAAACAACCTTTCTCCCTCCTCTATATGACATCCTTTTATATATTTGAATATGGCTATCATATCACCCCTTAACCGTCTCTTCTCCAGGCTAAACATGCCCAGCTCCCTAAGCCGTTCCTCATAAGACATCGTTTCCAGGCCTTTGACCATTTTGGTTGCCCTCTTCTGGACACGTTCCTGCTTGTCAGTATCCTTCTTGAACTGTGGTGCCCAGAACTGGACACAGTACTCCAGGTGAGGTGTGACCAGAGCAGAATACAGTGGTACTATTAGTTCCCTTGATCTAGATGCTATACTCCTATTGATGCAGCCCAGAATTGCATTTGCTTTTTTAGCTGCTACATCACACTGTTGACTCATGTCAACTTTGTGGTCTACCAAGACTCCTAGATCCTTTTCACATGTACTGCTCTCAAGCCAGGTGTCACCCATCCTGTATTTGTGCCTTTCATTTTTTTTGCCCAAGTGTAGTGCTTTAAATTCCTCCTTGTTAAAATTCATCTTGTTTGCTTTGGCCCAGTTGTCTAATCTGTTAAGGTCATTCTGAAGTGTGATCCTGTCCTCTGGGGTGTTAGCCACCCCTCCCAATTTGGTGTCGTCTGCAAACTTGCTCAGGATGCCCTCAAGCCCATCATCCAAGTCATTGATAAAGATGTTGAGTAAGACTGGGCCCAAGACAGAACCCTGTGGCACCCCACTAGTCACTTCTCTCCAGGATGAAGAGGAGCCATTGATGAGCACCCTTTGGGTTCGGTCACTCATGTGCATGCACACGAAAGCTCATACCAATGACAAACTGAGTTGGTCTCTAAGGTGCTGCTGGAAGGAATTTTTTTATTTTGTTCTGAATGAAGATGTGCCTGTGTCTGCTATGCAAAAATCACGAGGCATCCTCTACATAGCTCCATGCTTATTTCAGACACCGTGAAATATTAATATATCATGATGTTTAGCTGGTGATATATTGCAATATGTTAAAGCTATGGTTTTCCCAGTAGTGATGTATGGAAGTGAGAGCTGGACCATAAAGAAGGCTGATCGCCGAAGAATTGATGCTTTTGAATTGTGGTGCTGGAGGAGACTCTTGAGAGTCCCATGGACTGCAAGAAGATCAAACCTATCCATTCTGAAGGAAATCAGCCCTGAGTGCTCACTGGAAGGACAGGTCGTGAAGCTGAGGCTCCAATACTTTGGCCACCTCATGAGAAGAGAAGACTCCCTGGAAAAGACCCTGATGTTGGGAAAGATTGAGGGCACTAGGAGAAGGGGACGACAGAGGACGAGATGGTTGGACAGTGTTCTCGAAGCTACGAACATGAGTTTGACCAAACTGCGGGAGGCAGTGCAAGACAGGAGTGCCTGGCGTGCTATGGTCCATGGGGTCACGAAGAGTCGGACACGACTAAACGACTAAACAACAACAACAATATTGCAATATTGAAAACCAGATATCGCCCAGCTTTAGTCCTGACTCTTCCGGCCTTTGGCTTCATTGGGTGCCTGCAAGCGCATCTCCTGCTGCTTCTGCCCCTCCTGGGCATCTTTGCAGAGCAGGAACCCTGCCAGGGGCTCGTGCAACACAAGGGAAACTTTTCCTGGGCCGGAAAAGCAGAGGGAAACTCGAGGAGGTGGAAACTGGAAAGAGAAAAAAAACCTCAGCAGCTTTTGAGACGGGCTCCCCGGTTGTGAATGCTATATTAAGACCTCAGCTGCTCGGGTGATCAGTTCACAGCCGGAGCCAGGACAAGCCCTGCAGTGGCAAGATCTGGAATCAGAAGAACAGCTTACATGCTTCCCTCCCCACCCCACCCCGCCCGAAAAATAAATCAAACTAACCTGTGGCTCTCCAAATGTTGCTGAACTACAATTTGCACTGTCCATTGGGCATGCTGGCTGCCATTGGAGCCTCAGCAACATTTGGCAGGATTTAGGTCCCCCCTGTCTCTGATCTGAGAAGAGGCGTTCCCCTTATCTCTGGAGGGAATGCCTCTTTATAAGAGAGGCATTCCTCCTTCCTGTTGTCTTTGTCCATGGAGTTTTCTTGGCAGGGATACTGGAGTGGCTTGCCAGTTCCTTCTCCAGGTGGATCACGTTTAGTCAAAACTCTCCACTATGACCTGTCCATCTTGGGTGGCCCTGCATGGCATAGCTCATAGCTTCTGTGAGTTATTCAAGCCCCTTCACCACGACAAGGCATTGATCCATGAAACTGAGGCTCCAATACTTTGGCCACCTCATGAGAAGAGAAGACTCCCTGGAAAAGACCCTGATGTTGGGAAAGATGGAGGGCACTAGGAAAAGGGGACGACAGAGGATGAGATGGTTGGCCAGTGTTCTCGAAGCTACGAACATGAGTTTGACCAAACTGCGGGAGGCAGTGGAAGACAGGAGTGCCTGGCATGCTCTGGTCCATGGGGTCACGAAGAGTCAGACACGACTAAACGACTACGGTAAACAACAACAACAATTCCTCCTTCCATACCCTCCAACATTAATTTTCTCCAATGAAAATAGGGACATCCTAGGGAAAAGCAGAACATTCTGGGATCAAATCAGAGACTGGGACGGCTTCTGTAAATTGCAGGTTCCCAGGGCCGGATTTAGGTTTGATGAGGCCCCCTAAGCTACGGAAGGCAATGGGGGCCTTTATAGCACCAACTGTCCTTTGTCAACAACAAATGGTTCGCTGTTTTTTGTGTTGAATAGATGCTATATGTTTATTTATGGACCTAATAGGTATCTAACCAGTGATATCTTAGGGAGCAGGCTAGCAGGCAGGGCCCAAGACTTACATCATAGGAGCTTACACAACACAACACACAGAGCCAGTGTGGTGTAGTGGTTAAGAGCGGTAGACTCATAATCTGGTGAACCGGGTTTGAGTCTCCGCTCCTCCACATGCACCACATGCTGGGTGACCTTGGGCTAGTCACACTTCTCTGAAGTCTCTCAGCCTCACTCACCCCACAGAGTGTTTGTTGTGGGGGAGGAAGGGAAAGGAGAATGTTAGCCGCTTTGAGACGCCTTCGGGTAGTGATAAAGCGGGATATCAAATCCAAACTCTTCTTCTTCTTCACAAAACACTGTTGCTGTATGTAGGTTTTATTTTATTTGTTTTTTATCTTTTACTGTATTGTGGAAACGTACACCCAGTTGTTTTTTCCTTTAATTTTTTTTTGGGGCCCCCCCAAGAGAGTGGGGCCCTAAGCTATAGCTTGTTTAGCTTATATGTAAATCCGGCACTGCCGGTTCCTCATCATTTCTCTAGTGATATCTGACATCTCTCTAATGATGTCTGCTAGAGGGACGCAGGTGGCGCTGTGGTCTAAACCACTGAGCCTCTTGGGCTTGCCGATCGTAAGGTTGGCAGTTCAAATCCATGTGACGGGGTGAGCTCCCGTTGCTCTGTCCCAGCTTCTGCCGACCTAGCAGTTCGAAAGCATGCCAGTGCAAGTAGATAAATAGATACCACTGTGGCGGGAAGGTAAATGGCATTTCTGTGCACTCTGGTTTCCATCACAGTGTTCCGTTGTGCCAGAAGCGGTTTAGTCCTGCTGGCCACATGCCCTGGAAAGCTGCGGACGAACACCGACTCCCTTGGTCTGAAAGTGGTGTTGAGCGCCCCACCCCATAGTTGAATTTGACTGGACTTAACTGCCCAGGGGTCCTTTACCTTTTCTGATACCTGGAGCGATAAGAGTGCCTCATCCCTGATGCAAAGAAGAGGCATTTCCATCTCTTGGGAGGGAAGGCCTTTTCTAAACAGAAGCATTCCTCCACCTCTTAGTTTCAGTAGGTAATGGGAAGTTTTTAAGCAGAGGTTGGGTGGCCATCTCTTGCGGATGCTTCCATTGAGATTCTTGCACTGCAGAAGGGTTGGACGCAGAATGGACCTGCGCCTCCTCGGACAGCTGTGAGTCCAAAATGACCCTCAGGCTGCCCACCTGGTCCTTCAGGGGCACAGTTACCCCATTCGGGACCAGGGAGTCCCCCACGCCCACCCGCCCCCTGTCCCCTAGAAGCAGCACCTGCTTCTGTCTTGTCAGGCTTCAACCTCAATCCATTAACCGCCAATCCTTTCTTCTCTCTGCCAGCCCTTTGCTGAGTGGTGCCAGCTGCCCCCCAAGGATGCTGCCAAGATGCCCGAGAGTGCCTGGAAGCTGGCCTTCTACACCCTCTCCTTCTCGTACAGCACCTACCTGCTCTTCTTCGCTGGCTACCCCTTTTTCCACGACCCTCCTTCGGTCTTTTATGGTACGGTAAGCAGCACAGGTCAAGTCAAGAGCTGGGCAGAGGCTTCCCTTTTGTAGTAGTAGTAGTACTCTGGGCGGCTTCCAACAGAAAAGAACATTAAAATGCAATAATCTATTAAACATTAAAAGCTTCCCTAAACGGGGCTGCATTCAGATGTCTTCTAAAAGTCTGGTAGTTGTTTTTCTCTTTGACATCTGGTGGGAAGGCGTTCCACAGGGCGGGTGCCACTACTGAGAAGGCCCTCTGCCTGGTTCCCCTGCAACTTGGCTTCTCATAGTGAGAGAACCGCAGAAGGCCCTCGGCGCTGGGCCTCAGTGTCCGGGCAGAACAATAGGGGTGGAGACGCTCCTTCAGGCATACTGGACCGAGGCTGTTTAGGGCTTTAAAGGTCAGCACCAACACTTTGAATTGTGCTCGGAAACATACTGGGAGCCAATGTAGGTCTTTCAAGATCGGTGTTAAGTGGTGTCGGCAGCCGCTCCCAGTCACCAGTTTAGCTGCCGCATTCTGGATTAGTTGTAATTTCTGGGTCACCTTCCAAGGTAGTCCCAAGTAGAGCGCATTGTAGTAGTCCAAGCGGGAGATAACCAGAGCATGCACCACTCTTGCTAGACAGTCTGCAGGCAGCTAGGGTCTCAGCCTGCGTAACAGATGGAGCTGATAGACAGCTGCCCTGGACACAGAATTGACCTGCGCCTCCATGGACAGCTGTGAGTTCAAAATGACTCCCACTCTGCACACCTGGTCCTTCAGGGGCACAGTTACCCCATTCAGGACCAGGGAATCCTCCACACCTGCCCACCTCCTGTCCCCCACAAACAGTACTTCTGTCTTGTCAGGATTCAACCTCAATCTGTTAGCCGCCATCCATCCTCCAACCGCCTCCAGGCACTCACACAGGACCTTCACTGGTAAAGTGTAAAACCTTTTCCCATTAGAACAGGGTAGCTCAGGCCCTGCAAACCTCTCTGTCCACTCCTTGAGACTCTTGCCAGGCTACCCCCTCACCTGAGGGTGTTT
The DNA here is from genome assembly GCF_965207765.1 of Zootoca vivipara. Lineage (NCBI taxonomy): Eukaryota > Metazoa > Chordata > Lepidosauria > Squamata > Lacertidae > Zootoca > Zootoca vivipara. The sequence continues at coordinate 84,604,791 of NC_142589.1, read as the reverse complement.
TTGCCAGACTGGACTTAGAATCATAGTATTGGAGAGTTGGAAGGGACCCTGAGGATCATCTAGCCCAACCCCCTGCGATGCAGGAATATGCAGCTATCCTATATGGAGATTAGGGTTGCCAGCTTTGTCCTGGCAAAATACAGGACAGGGTGGGGTGGTTGGGGGGGCGATATTTTTTTTTATCTGGTGTTGAAGTGACTTAAAAGCAATCCATTACAATCTATTGCACACCCGCCAAAATTAATTTTCTCCGGTGAAAATAGGAACAGCCTTTTATCCAGACCCTCCAACATTTTCCTGATGAAAATAGGGATGTCCTGAGGAAAAGCGGGACATTTCGGGATCGGATCAGAAACCGGGGTGGCTTCTGTAAATCTTCTGTCAATCTTCCCTGGATGGAGGATGGAGGTTGCTGGGTGTCTCGCTCCGTGCGTGAAGAAACTTGGCAAAATTTGCATTTGTTGCCCTGCCTGCTTTTGGAAGCAGGAACTGTGCCGCTAAGCTATCACCCCTCCCCTAAAATTAAGACAGGGTGCTAGTCCTCAAGGTTATGAATGAAGAGCTGATGCCATAGGAACAAAGGAAGCTGCTCTTCCTTCCTTCAGCCCAAGACTGTCTACACTGGCTGGCAGCAGCAGCAGCTTCTCTGGGGTTTCCTTCCCCTACACAGAGATACCATCGAGGCTTAAACCAGGAACCTTCTGCACACAAAACTCTGGTCCTTGAAAGAAAATAAAAGAGGGCCTCTTTTTTCTTTTTTGCTAAATCATTTATATTGATTTTCCAAATTTTAACAAATCAGAGCAAATTTAATACAATTTTTCCAAAAACTGGCCTCCCACAAATGTGCCCATAATTTCTTCTTGTTGCTGCATTATTTTCCTAGTTATTTCTGAGTCGCCTTCCATTCTCTATAATTAATCTTATATTACGTTATTATTTTTTTGCTTTTAACTTTCCCCCCTGAACCATCAGCTGTCCACTTGCCAATTCCTGCACGTACAATATTTTAACATTTCCAATATCCACGAGTGAGGCTGTTCATCAAATTGTCAATAGTTCAACAATTATAATTTCTAAAATAAACTTCCTTTCCTTCCTTCCGCATCTACGAAAACCTAATAGTTCACTTTCACTAGATGTTTTCCCTTCTTAAGTGCGCAATGAGCCTCTTTTTTCCTTTGTCTTTTGCAAAACACCGTAGATAATGCGGATGCCTGCATTTCTGCAGTTGCAAAATCACAGGTGTCTCTGGGTGTAGGATGTGACCCAAAAGTGAATTAATCTTAATTCATTTTTTTTTGCAGCAATGCCCCCTTGTGGTCACAGCCTGGAATGTCCATTCAGGATGCCCACTAGCTAGCATGCCAATTTGTTCTTTCCTTGTTGGTATGACTTTGCAGGATTCTGGGGTGAGAGTGGACCTGGGGTGTGTGGCAACTATGGTCTTTGAATCGCTTTGGCTCCCAGCATGCTGACCCAGGGAAAGGCTCTCTTCTGCCTTGGTCAGACCACTCCTGGAGTCCTGTGTCCAGTTCTGGGCGCCACAATTTAAGAAGGATGTTGACAAGATGGAATATGTGCAGAGGAGGGCGAATGAGATGTTCAGGAGTCTGGAAACCAAGCCTAATAATAATAATAATAATAATAATAATAATAATAATAATAATAATAATTTTATTTATACCTCGCCCTCCCCAGGGCGGCTGACATCAACAAGATCACATCAAAATGTAAAAGAAAGAAAAACAATTGATTTAAATGCGGATTAAAATACAATCCAGATTTAATTTTTAATTTTTTTTTTAATGCAGGCTCATTTTAAAATGGAATGGTTTTATGAGGAATGGTTGACGCAACTGGGTATGTTTAGCCTGGAAAAGAGGAGAGTGAGAGGAGGTACGGCAGCCATCTTCCAATAACTGAAGGGCTGTCATGTGGAAGAGGGAACAAGCTTGTTTTCTCCTTCTCCAGAGGGTAGGACTCGAACCAACGGCTTCAAGTTACAAGAAAGGAGATTCTGACAGGGAAAACTTTTCTGACAGTAAGAGCTGTTCAAGAGTGGAACGATCTCCCTCAGGAGGTTGTGGCCTCTCCTTCCTTGGAGGTTTGTAAGCAGAGGTTGGATGACCATCTGCCAAGGATGCTCTAGCGGAGTTTCCTGCATTGCGGGGGGTTGGGCTGGATGACCCTCAGGGTCCCTCCCAACTCTGCCATTCTTTGACTGTATGATTCTTGCCCCCAGGCCCTGCTTCCAAGCTTCCCACACCCATTGGCTCAGTTGGTAGGGGGCTGTAGTGTGCAGAGTGTGAGATCAAATTCTCCATGGCAGCTAGAATATTCCTGCACTGTGGGGGGTTGGGGTTGGGCTAGATGACCCTAGGGGGTCCCTTCTGTGATTCATTGACCTTGCTTTCTCCCTTCTCCTTTGCGGCTTTCCAGGCTGGAAGAGGGGCATGGAGGTCCCGCCAGACATTGCCATCGCCTACCTGATGCAAGGCAGCTTCTACGGCCACTCCATCTATGCCACATTCTACATGGACGCTTGGCGCAGGGACTCGATCGTCATGCTCGTCCACCACGTGGTCGCCCTAATGCTCCTCACCTTCTCTTACATGTTCAGGTGTGTCCCCATCCGCACGTGCAACCCCAGTTTCCTGCCTTGCTACACCTCTCCTTGGTGGCAGAGCGCATTCTGTGCATGCAGAAAGTCCTGGGTTCCAAACCAGACGAAGGTCCCTCTAGTTCAGCATTGTCTGCACTGACTGGGGGCAAGAATAATCGAATCCAGGTGTGCTTAAAAGGTTGTGCCGTGGCTTACCTGTGCTTGTATCCTCTCCTTCTCGCAACGTTGACTTCAGGTACCACAATGTGGGAATCCTCGTCCTCTTCCTTCACGACATCAGCGATGTTCAGCTGGAATTCACAAAGCTCAATGTCTACTTCAAATATCGGGGCGGGGTCTACCATCGTCTGAACGATTTGATCTCTAACGCCGGTTGCGTCTCCTTCTGTGTAAGCTGGTGAGTTTGCCTGCCCTCAAACTCCGCACACGAACGGCCCATTTCGAGGGAGGGTGGTTCTGCAAACTCCACCCCCCTCAAAAAGAAAACCCGGCAGGAAGGCATATTACAAATTATTGTTTGGTTGTGGCTAAAAGAAATTGCTGTGGTGCGGCAATCCCAGTATTTTGCTGTTCAGATAGACTGCTCTTGTGCAAGAAGTTTTCCAAAATTGTAAATCGCTTTGAGGTTATTATTATTATTTTAACAATCAAGCTATTTAAGTGAACGAACAACAAGATTCTAGTCCTCATAGACCAGGTCCCTTGTCCCCGCAGGTTCTGGTTCCGCTTGTACTGGTTCCCTCTCAAAGTGCTCTACGCCACCTGCCACACCAGCCTCCAGACTGTCCCGGAGATCCCCTTCTACTTCTTTTTCAATGCTTTGCTCTTCATCCTGACTCTGATGAACATCTACTGGTTTCTGGTGAGTAGCGAGAAATTCCCATTTCCCTGCAGGAATGCAGGAGTTGGGAACCTCCAGCTGATAGGCCTCACGAGCCTCAGTTCTGTAGGAAAGGATTTAGACACTAGGAGAAGGATATATTGCTTAGTTACTACCTTTCCTTGCTCACGCAAGTGAGGTCAGCAAAGGACCATCCTTTGTAGCATAAACCTGGATGCTAAGACAAGGCTGATTTAACCCAGGCATCCCCAAACTGCGGCCCTCCAGATGTTTTGGCCTACAACTCCCATGATCCCTAGCTAACAGGACAAGTGGTCGGGGAAGATGGGAATTGTAGTCCAAAACATCTGGAGGGCCAAAGTTTGGGGGTGCCTGATTTAAACTTCTAGAAACAATAATCCGGGATGCTTTCTTCGTCTTCCCAATCTAGCAACAAAGGAAGGTTGGCTTTTGAAAATGATGGAGTAAGTGCAACTGGCAAGATTAACAGCAAAGATTAGAGATCAAAATGAAGAAAAATGCCTTGAGGACTGAAATTTTTTTTATTGGGGATTTAAAGAACTACAGGTGAAACTCGGAAAATTAGAATATCGTCGAAAAGTGCACTTATTTCAGTAATGCAACTTAAAAGGTGAACCCAATATATGAGATAGATGCAACAATTTGATGTAATTGTAATTATTTGTCGTTAGGCGGGTCAATTATAAACGGAATGGAATTAATGAAATGTAATAGCGATGTTTATTTTTGTATTATTGTAACTATTTGTTTTATTGCTGTGGAATTTCCAAAAGAAAGCATTTGTAAAAATTAAAAGAAAAAGAAAAAAAATTATAAGTTGCATTACTGAAATAAATGCACTTTTCGACGATATTCTAATTTTCCAAGTTTCACCTGTACTATAGTGAGATGACCAGGACTTGAAATATGAGTGACAGCGCAAATTATTAAGATAAATACGTTAAATTTTGTGTATTGAATAGTATAGGCAAAATATGCAGCATTTAAGGGTAAATATGAAAACCATGGAAATGGAGGACAGAAAGTCAACAGATAAAGTAATTTATGGATTATGTTAAAATATGTAAAGATTTCTTTTATGTGAAAAATAATAATAATCCAGGATGCTTTAAGGCAGACTGGATTTTGCCTGGCATTGCCGTTTTCCGCCCCCTTAAAAATAACAGCCACACACATTGCTTTGTGAAAAAGTAAAAGTTGGATTTACTTACATTGTAAATGTGGGATGCTCTCCCCAGAGAAGCTTGCCTGGAGCCATCATTACATGTCTTTAGGAGCCAGGCAAAAACATTCCTCTTTACCCTCTTTACTTTTTTTTCAAGAAAGAAGATTCCACCTAAACATTAGGAAGAACTTCCTGGCAGTAAGAGCTGTTTGGCAGTGGAATTTGCTGCCAAGGAGTGTGGTGGAGTCTCCTTCTTTGGAGGTCTTTAAGCAGAGGCTTGACAGGCATATGTCAAGAATGCTTTGATGGCGTTTCCTGCTTGGCAGGGGGTTGGACTGGATGGCCCTTGTGGTCTCTTCCAACTAACTCTATGATTCTATGATTCTACCCAGGCCTATGGCTAGTCAATAATCTATGGCCTGTGTGGAGGAAGAGGGCTGTTATCATAATGGCTATTTTACTATTAGGCTGTCTGTCTGTCAGTATGCTTTTTATTATGTTTTTATCATGGGCGTGCAGGCCATCTTAGGCCCAAGTCACCCTGGCTGGGATAATAATAATAATAATAATAATAATAATAATAATAATAATAATAATTTATTATTTATACCCTGCCCATCTGGCTGGGTTTCCCCAGCCACTCTGGGCGGCTTCCAACCGAATATTAAAAACAGTACAGCATCAAACATTAAAAACTTCCCTAAACAGGGCCGCCTTCAGTTGTCTTCTAAAAGTAAAATAGTTGCTTATTGCCTTGACATCTGCTGGGAGGGCGTTCCACAGGGCGGGTGCCACTACCGAGAAGGCCCTCTGCCTGGTTCCCTGTAGCTTTGCTTCTCACAGTGAGGGAACCGCCAGAAGGCCCTCGGAGCTGGACCTCTGTGTCTGGGCTGAACAATGGGGATGGAGACACTCCTTCAGGTATACTGGGCTGAGGGCGTTTAGAGCTTTAAAGGTCAGTACCAACACTTTGAATTGTGCTCGGAAACGTACTGGGTTCTCAGGAAAGTGGGGGGCTGGGTAATGTAGTGCAAAGCATTGTGGGGAATGGGGTTCTTAATTTCAGGATCAGGAGTTCGAGCCCCATGTTGGGCAAAAGATTCCTGAATTGCAGGGGGTGGGCTAGATGACCCTTGGGGTCCCTTCCAACTCTGCATTTCTATGATTGTCCCCTCTCCCTTCCTCTTTGCAGTACATCATCCTCTTCGTAGTGAAGGTCTTGCTGGGGCAGGTTCGGGAAGTGAACGACGTCCGGGAATATGATGTTGACGCAGCCTGCAAGAAGAGAGACCGGGAGTTTCACATCCCCAGCTGCTGGAAGGAAGGGTTAGTGTGCCAGGGAGGGAGGGAGAGAGGAAGAAAATCAAATTCGTACCAACATTCATTTCTCCTGGCTTCCCTGCTTCTGCCAGTGGACAGCCACGCTCTTCTGGAAACCCTATGAATGGAGTGCAAAAGCGCTCTCCCAGATGGGCTTTAGCTGCCCTCCCTGCAACTATCAGGGATAGTTTGCTCCTGAATGTGGAGTTATTTTGATACAACTATCCTCCAGAAGAATCATCTTGTTGGATGAAACCCTTTGCCGTGGGTATCATTCTGTCAGTTTGAAGCCCAGAAGCGGAGCATGTAAACCACTCCGAGGTAGACTGTGTCTGAATGTGGATGTTCCATTCAGCTCTTTTGCTTGAAAGGAGTGGGGTGTTTTTCCCAAGGGGAGGCAGGCAGCAATAAAAGCGTCCAGGCCAGGGGAGCGTGGGGACCCACTATTAAGGGTTTGACAAATGCAGATTTTTTTAATCTGAATTTTAGTTTCAACTATTCCCAGTCGGGTTTTTGGAGCGTAAGCTTCGCAAAGTGGTTTGTAACTTTAGCACGTTAAGTAAATTGCAGCCACAGGATTATAAAGCGCATTGTTGTGACATGAATTTAAAACACACAAAAGCTGTGCTAAAGCCTCTGGAAGGTTGCTATACGGAAGCATAGGGGTCCTTACCTTTGTTTTACTCAGAGTAGTCCTATTGAAATGAATGGGCAGAAAAGGGCCCTTTCCCTCAAGGGGGTGGATTGGCTCCCCAACGAGGCAAGGTTGCAGTGTTTGGGGCTTTTTCGATATGAGAAAAGGTGAATAAGAGGCAGCCTGATATCAAAAAATGATGCATGGCATAGAAAAAGTTTATAGGCGAGAGGGAGAAAGAGCTTTTTTTCCTAACGCTGCAATTTGGGAGTATCTAATGAAGCTGAAGGCTGGGAGATTCAGCACCTGGCTAAACTATGGAACTCCTTGCCACAGGAGGCAGTGATGGCCACCAACTTGGCTGGCTTCCCAAGAGGATTGGATTAACCCACAGAAGAATGGCTACTAGCCGATAGGGTTATGCTCAGCGGGAGAAACCTTTCTGCATCCCAGATGCAGGAGGGGAGAGGGCTCGGGGGTTCAAATCCTGCTTGCCTGTTTCCCACAACAGGCGTTTGGTTGGCTGCAGTGAGAAGAGGATGCTGGACTGGAGGGGCCCCCTTGGGCCTGATCCAGCAGGCTAGTCTTGCCTTCTTTGATCCAGCAGGCTAGTCTTGCCTTCTTTTGACAGGGCTGACTTAGGCCCATTAATTCCACGGGGTTCAGCTCTGTGTTGACTACTTTCTTACTCTCTCTTCCACAGGAAACATTTGAAGAACGGACTCGTGAAAGACAAGCGGTTGTAGGTGGGACCCGCTGGATCTCTGCTGGCAAGGACCCCCCAGCTTGCTTGCCAACCCAGAGAAGAGCCCGCCCCCCCCACCCCTTCGTCTTGATACCTAGAGCTGTGGGATTGGGGAGGGGGAAAGGGTCTGCAGGCAACTCCTTGGCGGTTGCATTGTTGTTGTTGTTTTTAAAAAAACTCTTGCATTTGGCCAGAGTTGGCGCTGGCGGTAAGGACTCGCACGGAGTGGATTGAAAGGGGGCCTTTTTCACAGACCTGGGGTTGGATCCGGCATGCCCAGCAGAGAGCCCCACAAAGGGAGCGGCAAGAGTCCCTCCTCCGCCAACGTCCCCTTGTAAAGACCAGCTCTGCCTTGCGCAGCCTTCTTTGGGGTGGCCCCCCGAGAGGATGCAACAGCTTCCCCCACCCTCCTCGTTCTCCAGAGCCCTGACTGGTTAAGCGAACTGAGTGGCCGATCAGCTTGAGGGGGCGGGGATTCACACTTGTGAATTGATTGACAGGAGGGGTGGCGGTGTTCACCTGGGGACGGTTATCCCACAATGCTCTGCGGCACTTTATTCCTCGCCTTGCAAGCACGCACACCCCGCCTTTTTAAAATATATATTTTACTGGATATCGTTAAAAGAAGGGGGAAAGGGTGTTTTGACCTGTCTCGGGGGGTATGTGCTTTCCCCCCCCTGTTGTGTGCAAAGGAAGAGTATCCAAAACTAATTTTCCAAATTAGTTTCTGAAAACAGACTTTTAAAACATTTTGTTTGTAAGGGCAGACGACGAGTGGAGGGGAGACAGTGGCGAAACCGGATGCCTGTTTTGATATCTAAAATGTTTGTGATGAAAAAGCAGGGCGCCAGGAATGTGGGGAGACGGAGGGGCAAGGGGCTGTGTCTGCCCTATTTCCCTGGAGGGAAGCCTGTTGATGGGGCTGCGTGGAGCCTCTGCGTTCAGAGTCTGTCCATCTGCAAGGACTGCACCTCACAAGGAGAAAGGAGTCTCTGCGAGCACAAAATTATTGGTGTCTTTCTATCCAGGTGGACGGAGGTGACTCCCGTTCTGCATTCTCTCTCCTACGAAGCAGCACCAGCATGGACCTCCCACGTGGGTCTGCCAGTCCCAACGCACTAATGCAGCACCAATTGATGTTTGTGGCTCAGTTGGGCACCCCAGAGCTGGCTTTGGGGCAGCGCCCATCCACGTCATGCTACTAACCCCCCCCCCCCACCCGCCAACCCTTAACCCCAGGGAAAAGCAGCGGAAGTTGGCAAGAATCCTTTGGGGGCAGAAAACTACAAGAAATTCAAACGGATTCAAATGGAGCAATGGATTCAAACTACAAGAAAGAAGATTCCACCTAAACATTAGGAAAAACTTCCTGACAGTAAGAGCTGTTCGGCAGTGGGATTTGCTGCCAAGGAGTGTGGTGGAGTGTGGTGGAGTCTCCTCCTTTGGAGGTCTTTAAGCAGAGGCTTGACAGGCATATGTCAGGAATGCTTTGATGGTGTTTCCTGCTTGGCAGGGGGGTTGGACTGGATGGCCTTTGTGGTCTCTTCCAACTCTATGATTCTATGAGTGGCAGACACAAGGCTGGCAGGGGACGGAATCACAGAGTTGGGACCCCAATGGCCATCTAGTCCAACCCCCTGCAATGCAGGAACCTGAGATTAAGAGTCTTACGCTCTACCAACAGCTCCCCCAGAGTCGGAAACAGTTGCCCACCTCCTGCAAATCTCCAAGAGATCTACCAGGAAAGGGTTGAGCTTAGAGCAGCTGTCTCGCATGTAGAGGGTCCCAGGTTCAATCCCGGCATCTCGGTGAAAGGACACCCCGGGGTCTGGAAGCCTGGAGAGCTGCTGCCAATTAGTGTAGGCGTTACTGAACTCCGCTGACCCATTGATGCAACAGGAGGCAGCTTATTGGGTTCCTATTTAAGCCAGCTCTACGGTATGTTCCCTGAGGACCAGAATGACCTGAAACTGAATGACCACAGCTCAGGGGGAGATCATTTGCTTTGCATTCAGAAGGGCCGGGGGTTTAGTCCCTGGCGTCGCCAGTTTGGGTTGGGAGAGACCCCCCCAGGCCTGAAACCTGGGACAGCGGCACACCATCTTAATCTCATTTTATCCAACGGTCTGACGCTGTACAGGGCAGCTGCTGGTGCTCTTCGTATTCTGCTCACCCTGTGTTAGCAACAGTAGATGGGAACACAAATAATTGCTTGCTAAGGTGGAGGACGACGCAGGAGGGAGAGGAATTTGTAATGCAGATGGGGACATTTGTAGCTGAAAGCACCCCTGGATCCAGAAGTTGCATTTTCAGGGTGTTCACATACTATATCCCACAAGCGTACAATCTTTGAACCTCTGTCTGTGGGCACGTGTACATTTATTCACATGTATCGTTCAATAGAAATGCAGTCTGGTCGATCTAAACCAGGCACCCCCAAACTGCGGCCCTCCAGATGTTTTGGCCTACAACTCCCATGATCCCTAGCTAACAGGACCAGTGGTCGGGGAAGATGGGAATTGTAGTCCAAAACATCTGGAGGGCCAAAGTTTGGGGATGCCTTATCAAAACAAACCAACAAGTGTACGCACTTCTGCACAAACCCTGGTACACAAGTCGGGATGCTGGAGTCTGTGTGAACAAGCCCTTCTTTTGATAATTAAACATCTGGGAAGCCATTGCATCCCTTTGCCTTCTCCGCCCCCTTCTACTTGGTGCTGCAGGATGACGCCACGGTCACAGCAGCCTGCATATGCGTGCCAGGTTTAAAAAATCTGCCTCTCCCTTTCCCCTCCGTGGAGAAATTGAAAGTACCAAGAACTGTAGAATTCCCCACTGCGGGGAGGGGGGAGAGTTAGATTCCCTGACTTGCATAAATGATGGGAATTTGAACAAGTTCTCTGATTTTTTTTGCACACACCTGGCAGTGTTTCCCAAACTTGGGTCTCCAGCTGTTTTGGGACTACAATTCCCATCATCCCTGACCGCTGGTCCTGCTAGCTAGGGATAATGGGGAGTTGTTGTCCAAAGACCCAAGTTCGGGGAAACCCTGGTTTGGAGGTTCGTTCCTAGGGAAGAAGCGTGAAGCGTCAAACCCCTCCCTAGCACTTATTTGGTGCACAGCTCCCGTTTCTGAGGATTCAGGCATACCATTGCATCCATGAGGGCTAGCACCTTGGTTTCTCTAGTGAAAGCCGATGTTCTCTGCAAGCCAGATGCCACAAACAATATGCTGCGCTCACACACACCTGCACTGTAATTTGTTTTGCAGACTGTTTAGAGATTTTAAACATTAAGCAAAAGTTTAGGGATACCTTAAATAAATTGTGTCCTGACGTAGTCGGACTGCGCTGATGACACGGCTTGTTCCTTGACCAACCCTGTCCCACAGAAGGCCGAGAGAGAAAGAGGATCCCTTGCCACTTGAGTTTTGTGCATGCCTGTCTACAGCAGCCTGCTGACTTCTGCTGGGTCTTCCCTTGGAAGGAAAGTAAGACGGGGGTGGATTTGTGAACCTCTAAATGTGGTTACTAAGGGCCCATTGAGTTCAACACCCTGTTCTCATGTGGCCACCCAGGTGCAACAGGGATGGGGAACTGACAGGGAACATATAGAGGAGGGAGAAAGGTTGTTTTCTGCTGCTCCAGAGAAGCAGACACGGAGCAATGGATTCAAACTACAAGAAAGAAGATTCCACCTAAACATTAGGAAGAACTTCCTGACAGTAAGAGCTGTTCGGCAGTGGAATTTGCTACCAAGGAGTGTGGTGGAGTCTCCTTCTTTGGAGGTCTTTAAGCAGAGGCTTGACAGGCATATGTCAAGAATGCTTTGATGGTGTTTCCTGCTCGGCAGGGGGTTGGACTGGATGGCCCTTGTGGTCTCTTCCAACTCTACAATTCTATGATTCTATGACTCTTCAGATGTTGGGACGAGAGAAAGTGGCACCCTGCCTGATATTTCCCTTAAAAAAACCCCAAAACCTGTATTATTATTTTTTAAAAAATTAATGTTCAGACTTCAGGAACCACACCAGATTCTTCATCTGCAATGGGTATCCTCGAAGAGTGCAATTAGCTCAAAAGATGGGAGGATGTGTTGTCAAGTTAAATTTGCCCCCATCTCCAGCGAGTGGACAGAAATCTCCCCTTCTAAGGCTGCAATCCTAAAGGCCGGTTCAACACATGATCACCAGAGAACCCAGCAATGCTTCAAATCCACTGGGCTTTCCGTTAAAGGGACTAGCATGCTTCAATGCTTCAAATCCACTGGGCTTTCCGTTAAAGGGACTAGCATGCTTCAATGCTTCAAATCCACTGGGCTTTCCGTTAAAGGGACTAGCATGCTTTGGGATCTGAGATGCTTCCGGGCAAAACAAGGTTGCAGCCAACTGAATCATTCTCAGAGTAGACCCATTGAAGTGAATGGATGTGACTAATGGGCCCCATTAACTTCAATGGGTTGCTCCTGGCGGTAGTCCTATTCACAGTAGACTCATTGAAGTTAGTGGTCCTAGCTTCAAGGCTGGATAGTGGATGTTAATGGGCTCAAATTAGTCGTGCCTATTCCTTTCTATGTGTCTACTCTTGAGTAAGTTAGAGGCAAGCTTATTTTCAGGGGTCAAATCCCATCCAGGTGGATTTATCTCTTCACACACACACAAGGTTCTTGTTTGGCGCAAGGAGAGTCTTACGACAAAGCTCATTCCAGACTTCTAGGCCTGGTCCGGATCCATCCCTTGCACCAATGTTCACACTTCCTCCCCTGCTCTTTTATGACTTGTGGCTTTGCTTCGGAAAGGTGTTTGTCTGTGAGAGAGGGATCCGAGGCCTTGTGTTTGTTTCTGTGTTAATTTAAATGCCAACTCTCTTGTGGCGGAATCCTCATTAAAAGAAGGAGAAATCGTATTTGTCGTAAGAGCTGTTTGTTACCTTTCTAGCCACTTAAAGTTGGGTGTATAGTTCTGTATTCCTGATTTGGGTTTTCTGCTGCTGCTCAACGTGTTTAAAAGGGGACAAGAGGGGGGAGAGCTGCATCTTAACTGGAAAGGAGAACCAAGGTTGCAAGATAATAGGGGGATAACAATTTGATTTGTTACTCTATTTATTAATTTATTGCATTTATAGTCCAGTTGTTTTGCTCCAAGAGCTCAAGATGGCACACAGGGGTCTCTCCCCCCCCCATTCCTTTAATCCCCACACAACCCTGCAAGGTTGGACCAGGTCTTCATGGGGGAGTGGGGGATTCCAACCCTGCTCTCTCCCAGGCCCCAGCCTGGCACTCTAACCACTACACCACACTGCCTCTCTCCACCTTTCAGTGGGTTCCCAGGATACCTTACAAAACGTTAAAGTTTATAGGTAAGCATACTGAAACAAACAAACAAACAAACAAAAATCAAAAGTCCCCTCCATGACTACAGAGGTGGGTGGATTTGGGGGGAATCTCTCCAGAGGCTGGGCAGCCATCAGTCATGGGTGCTTTAGATGAGATCCCTGCATTGCAGGGGGTTGGACTAGATGACCCTCAGGTTCCTTCCAACTCTACAATTCTATGATCCTGTGCAATCACCTGGGGTCTCTCAACCTAGCCCACTTCGCAGGGTTGTTGTGAAGCTTTAAAAACAACTGCATCCATGTACTGTATGGAGTATAAATTGAGTAGAATAAAAGCAGCAAAACTCTTTCCTCCTCGCGCGGCAGCACTCAGGACTGAACTCACCTGGTTTGCGAGTCCCCTCTGCCCTGGGCGGGGAAGGGTTAACCAGATGCGCCCATCACCCAGATCAAAGGGCCCCCATTAACCAATCAACCCCGATCAGCTGCCTCTTCCTCCACGCCTTTATCTGGCTTCTCCCCACCCACCAAAAGCAAGTACTGTATTCAGATCACTTTGCTTGCCCCGGTTCTCCCCATCACCAGCAAAGTGTGGTCTGCAAAAACCACGCGTCTCCCAAAAATAGAATAGAATAGAATGGAGCATTCGCACTATTTCCAAATAATTCTGGGAACAGCTGGGATGCTTTGGGTCTTGCTGGTCGGAGGGATGGATTTGCAAAGGCAGGAAAGTTTGGTGCTGAAATCTCTGGGGCTCACGGCAAGGCCCAGCCCCAGATCTCCACCTCCCGTGCCCCATCTGCTCTGGAAGATGTTCCACAAGAGAGCCAACCTCTCCTCTCCAGCTTCCGAGGAAGGGAAGACGCCTTGCTGGGTGGAAGAATTCAGGGTACCTGGAAATATCATCCGAGTCTTCCCAGATCAAGGTATGTTGTTGCAAAGCTTTCGGGGGAGGTCTGTTTGATTGATGGGTTTGTGGTTTGAGATGGCCATGATTTTCCCCCTGAGGTTAGGAGAGGTGCAATCCTGCCCAGGTCTACTCAGAAGCAAGTACCACTGAGGTCATTTTATAGCTTGCTTTTCTTCACCCAATACAGTCATACCTCGGTTTAAGTATGCTTCGGTTTGAGTACTTTCAGTTTAAGTACAGTACTCCGCGGACCCGTCTGGAATGGATTAATCCACTTTCCATTACTTTCAATGGGAAAGTTCGCTTCAGGTTAAGTACGCTTCAGGTTAAGTACAGACTTCCGGAACCAATTGTGTACTTAAACTGAGGTACCACTGTAAAACCAGAAATGGATTCTGCATCCCCTAAATTCTTCTAAAATTCATAAAACCCGGCCAGTTTGGGGAATAAAAGTCCAGGATGGTAAGCAATGTCAGTCCTACTCAGAGTAGACACGTTGAAATTATTGGGCATGGCTAACCGAGGCTCATTGGGTCTATTCTGAGTAAAACTTAGTTCACCACAGAGCATAGTCCCAAGTCCAGGACAAAAACAAACTCTTTGTTTTGATTGATTGTTGCTTTTTAAATAACTACTCATCAGGCCAGAGGTGTAGAAAGTAGCCTGCGGTTATTATAAAAGCCGCATTTATCTCAGGTTTGATCCCCATATGGGACATTTCTGCCATGCAAGGGGTTGGACTAGATGATCCTCAGGGTCCCTTCCCGCTCTACAGTTCTAGGATTCTATGAAATCACAACAAAAACATCACAGCTGATCATTCCTCTGTGATATTTCCACAGTTATTATTCCCTGTCCTTATTTTCACCTGGGGATTTTTTTGAAAAAGGCATTTTTGCTGCATTCTATACATCACCTTGGGGTCCCTGTGTGGAAAGTGATTAACAAAGAAAGATAAATAAATTAGCATGAGTGTTGATTGGGCAATATTATAAGTAAAGACTCATAAGAAAACAATAGCCAGAAACTGAATATATGTTCAGTTTCATAAGCACAACCCTAAAATAGAGATTTACAAACTCCTTTGATCACTGTCCTTTATCTCTCGCAACCCACAGGTGATGGCATCAAACTTTTAGCCCAGGATTCCTGAGATGATTGTATTAACACTTGTAATGGGCTGGAAGTTTGATTCCATCTTGTCAGCATCCTTCTTAAATTGTGGTGCCCAGAATTGGACACAGGACTCCAGGTGTGGTCTGACCAAGGCAGAAGAGAGCAGTATTTTACTTCCCTTTACCAGGACATTAGACTTCTGTTGATGCAGCCTTGAATAGCATTATTTTTTTTGCTGCTGCATCACACGGTTGGCTCATGTTCAGCTTGTGGTCCACCAAGACCCCAAGATCCTTTTCAAATTTCCTGCTAGTAAGCTAGGTTTCCCCCAATCTTATATTTGTGCAGCTGGGTCTTCCTGCCTAAGTGCAGAACCTGACCTTTGTCCCTATGGAAATTCATTTTATTAGTTTGGGCCCAGTTCTCCAATCTGTTAAGGTCATCTTGAACTCCAATTCTTCTTGCCCAATAACCCTAATATTAAGTCTCATGATCCACCGACTGAGTTATGATCTGCAGACTATCAAGGACTGTATTTAATATCCAGTTTATCGCTCACTAATTTTCTCCACTATTCCACCTTCCCATTTTCTCCTTTATATCCCTATTTTACATACACACAATACCAGCCAACTTAGATTTCACCTCATGCCTAATATGATAGGGGCTAGGGTCTTTGAACAGCTTATTCCCTCAGAAATTTGATAGCCTTCAAAGTGATCTTTGCATATTTTGGTGCAGGTATGAGGCTAGTGGGAACCCTGCACAAACTTAACTTGGAAGTCCAACTGAACTCAGTGGAGCTTACTTATGAGTAGACACACAAAGGATTAAATCCCCCTGGGCCCAGGTGAGCTTACTTCCAAGTAAATTTTCTTATGGGATAGTGGCCTGGGGGTTCCCACAAGTTCTACTCAGAGTAGAGCAATAGACATACTAATAGGCTCAATTAACAGGTAGGTAGCCGTGTTGGTCTGAGTCAAGCAAAATAATAAAATTCCTTCAGTAGCACCTTAAAGACCAACTAAGTTTTTATTTTGGTATGAGCTTTCGTGATGAAGTGTGCATGCACACGAAAGCATAGCTGCCAAGTTTTCCCTTTTCTCACGAGGAAGCCTATTCAGCATAAGGGAAAATCCCTTTAAAAAAGGGATAACTTGGCAGCTATGCACGAAAGCTCATACCAAAATAAAAACTTAGTTGCTCTTTAAGGTGCTACTGAAGGAATTTTTTTATTAGGCTCAATTAAGTTCTACTCAGTGAGCTTAGGTTAATCACGCCCATTAATTTCAATTATCAGTGCAACTCATATTGGATTTAACCCTTTGTCATAGCTGCCAAGTTTTCCCTTTTCTCGCGAGGAAGCCTATTCAGCATAAGGGAATTTCCCTTAAAAAAAGGGGAGAACTTGGCAGCTATGCCCTTTGTTTCCTCTTAACCATTCCCCCTTCCTAATTTGTTACTTTATTGACCGGCTAACCAATTAATCTCTGTCTTTTAAATAGCTTAACTTGTTGACAAATTATTATTTTCTTGTGTGTTCATTTACTGTTCTCTCTCTGTGTGTGTGTGTTTATGTGCTTATACATAAAATGCAAGCCTGATTTAAACACATACATTTTATACCCTATATATAAGAAGCCTGGCATGATAAACTGCAAAGCTGAAATGTCGTCTGTCCCCCCCCCCCAATCTTACTGAAGGAAAACTGCTCCAACTTTGCAGGTCATTCGTATGCAAAAACAAAAAGGGGTTTGCTGGTGGCTGGGGAATCCTTCTTCCCCACCAGCATTTGACCATCTTTAGCAGAAGCTGCTCTGTAACCAGAGGCATTGAATGCCTGCTCTTCTCACCTCCTTTCCTCCATCTGCAGCATTGTGGAATCCACCTCCCCAAGTCTGCAGAAACCAGAGCCTTGGCCTCTTCCTCCATTTCTATACCTTGGTGGGATTTCTTACAGCCTGGTGATAATGGGCCTTCTCAATGCCTGTGAACTAAACTGTTCTTAAAGAGAGCTTTGATGCTTGTCTCCGCTCACTTGGGTGCCACAGATGTTTCCTGGTGTGAACAGGCACATCAGAACATCTGAAGAGCCCTGCAGGATCAGGCCAAGGGCGCATATAGAATCATAGAGTTGGAAGAGACCACAAGGGCCATCCAGTCCAAACCCCTGCCAAGCAGGAAACGCCATCAAAGCATTCTTGACATATGCCTGTCAAGCCTCTGCTTAAAGACCTCCAAAGAAGGAGACTCCACCACACTCCTTGGCAGCAAATTCCACTGCCGAACAGCTCTTACTGTCAGGAAGTTCTTCCTAATGTTTAGGTGGAATCTTCTTTCTTGTAGTTTGAATCCATTGCTCCGTGTCCGCTTCTCTGGAGCAGCAGAAAACAACATTTCTCCCTCCCCTATATGGCATGCTTTAATATATTTGAACATGGCTATCATATCACCCCTTAGCCTTCTCTTCTCCAGAGGCTGGCTATCCAAGGTGGGAGGCAGCCATGCGCCTGAACACCAATTGCTGGAAGCCACAGGCGGGGAGAGTGGCTCTTGTGCTAGGATCCTGCTTGCGGGGTTCCCTTTGAGGCATCTGGTAGGCCTCTATGAGAACAGGATGCTGGACCATTGACCTGATTCAGCAGGACTCGTCTATAATAATAATAATAATAATTTATTTATATGCTGCCCATCTGACTGTGTTGCCCCCTATGCTGTGGGTGGCTCCCAACAAATTAAAACACAATAAGACACAGTAAGATATTCAGTGAAATGGGTTGATCCTTTTAGAACAGCTTAGAAACCCGCTTGGGCAGTATTTATTTATTTTTATTTATTTAATGCCTTATATATCCCTGCCTTTTTTTCCTCCAAGGAGCTCGAGGGGCCATTCCACAGGTCTCTTTCCCCCTCCTCATTTAATCCCTCCCACAACAACCCAGTGAGGTAGGCTAGGCTAGGAGAGGCAGGGATTGGTGGCCCTCAAGGTCACACTCAGGAAGCATTAAGGCCAAGGGGGGATTTGAACCCTGGTCCCTCCGAGGTCCTACTGGTAGTCTGATGCTCTAACCACAATTCCACCCTGGCTCTCCGAGTGCCATGCAAACTGCCAAACAATAGGGCAGTGTCACGGACTGGCTGGACACAGAGGAATGGTGGGAGGAACCAACTGGGGGACCCTCAAGGGAAAAAGGTTCAGAGCTTGGGGAGTGGCAGATAGGGTGGCCATATGTCTGGGAAAACCCAGATATGTCCTCTTTTGAGGGGCCAACATGTCCCCCCGGGCTAATTTCAAGGAAAATGTCTGGTTTGGGGTTTTTTATTTATTTTCAGAAGGGGTTTGGGGGGTGCGCACGCATGTTTGGGAGGGCGCTGTGACCTAGAAGCGGAAGCGCCACGGTGGAGTGAGACTGTGGCAGCAAAGATCAGGTAGGAGCTGGGGTCCTGCCTCCGCTTGGGCTGGCAGCGGCCTGGGCTGCTGTGCACGTGGCTGGGGAAAGAGCTACAGGGACAGTGGCTGCAGCCCCCTGCGCCAGTCCAGGCTGACCTCCTTTTGTTCTTCAAGACATACCGGTAGCAACCCGAGTGGTGGTGGGACAATGATGAGCAGACAGAGGGAGAAGACTGGGAACAGATGTTGTCGGAAGAGGACAGGGCTTCGTGGGCTGGGAGAGTCTGTGGCAGAGAGAAGTCCAGACTCAGAGGCAGGAGCTGAAGCAGGAGAGGAAGGAGGCCAAGAGGCAGAGAGGGGAAGAGCCATGGGGGTCTCCCCCTCCTGCTGCGAGACACTCCCATCCCCGCTGGTCTCCCTGAACCAGGAGAGGCATGAAAAGGGCGGAGGAGAGGTTGGCTGCATGCACGCCCAGTCTCATATTGTTTGAGGAAAACCCTGGAGACAGGCGTGGGGAGGAGGGGACTTTCGGTCACAGCAACTGATTTTCATGGAGTAAAACCACCTGGAATTGCTTGCTGTGCTCATTAGACCGAATGCTCCTGTGCAGATCCTGGTTTTGCTAATAAGGAGTTAACTCCAAGGTGCGCAGTGTGATTTACTGCTGGCTCACAAAAAGCTGGTCCTTGCCTCAGCGTTGTTCCTCCTCTCCTAGGCCAATTCATCCACAGTGACAAGCCACGGAGTTGGCTGTGCCTCCAGAAGCGGCTGTACTTCAATTTCTCCACCCTAGACAAAGGGGAGCAGGTGACGATGGCGCAGCTGCAGATTCATTTCCACCACAACCAGTACCAGGTCGCCAGTCCGGGCCACCCTTTGGAGCTGAGCCTGTACCAGGCCACCCAGGCAGCTCTGCGAGGGATGTCCTCGCACGCCTACAGCCGGAAGCTCTTGGTGGAGCAAAGCTTCATCCATCTCCACAAGTCCTTCGTCTTCAACCTGACCGAGGCAGCAAAGATGTGGCAAACCCCTGCCCGGAACCTGGGTTTGGTGCTTGAAATCGCTGGCGGGAAGCTCTGCTCTGGTGCAGATTCCTTCCTTGACACCTCCCTCCTTGTGGTCTCCCTGGTGCACAGACAGTGCCGGAGCACCCGGAAGCGGCGGAGCACCTACTACGTCCCGACAGGCGCCAGCAACATCTGCAAGCCGCGGCGGCTGTACATCAGCTTCCGTGACGTTGGCTGGGAAGACTGGATCATCGCCCCGCAGGGTTACCTGGCGAACTACTGCCTGGGTGAGTGCCCCTTCCCACTGGCCGAAGACCTCAACAGCACCAACCATGCCATCCTGCAGACTGTGGTGCACTCTCTCGACCCCGAGGGAACCCCCCAGCCCTGCTGCGTCCCTGTCCGCCTCTCACCCATCTCCATCTTGTATTACGACAACGACGACAATGTTGTGCTGAGGCACTATGAGGACATGGTGGTGGACGAATGCGGGTGCCGGTAAAAGGGGGTGGGGTGGGGTTCCCTGGCGTGGCTTTGTTGCAGTGGGGCACTCATGCAGAGGGGCGTTGGCCAGCCTCCCTGCTGTAGCTCTGCATCGAGAACCAGATTATCCTGAATTCATGGCCCCTTGGGCCAGTGTTTCCCAACCTTGGGTCTCCAGCTGTTTTTGGACTACAACTCCCATCGTCCCTAGGTAGCAGGACCAGTGGTCAGGGATGATGGAAGTTGTAGTCCAAAAGCAGCTGGAGACCCAAGGTTGGGCTTTAGATGTGGAGTAGCGCTCGCTTAAACAGTGTCATATCTCTATTTTATTTCCTGTACCAAAGGATCTGTATATAATTGCAAGGACTGCGTACGGGTTTTTAACGCCATCTAATTGCTTCCGGATTGTTTTCCTAGGGTGAAACTATTGTAGAAGTTTAATTCTAATAGTGAATGACATGAAAGCTGAAGTTGCTGGGGATTTTAAAAAAGAAATGTATTAATAGGTTCATGGGGGTTGGGTTGGGTCTTGCATTTTTTGCCGGTGTGGTTTAGGTGAAGGGATTTTAAAATGTAATTGTAATTTGTGTCATTAAAGCAGAATAAAAGTTGATGATTGGGGTCCCTTTATTCAATGGGGGGGTTAAGAGCTACAAATGGAGAGTGATATACAAATTCAAACAACAACAACAAAGGCTGCATGCCTATGTGATTTGGGTCAGTTTCCACCTGGAGAACAAATTTTAGCTTGCTGGCTGAAGGTTATTGAAGTTGCAGGTGGGGAGAGAGCTATCTTAATGGGGAACCACCTTCTAGGTCAGGGGTGGGGGACTTGTGGCCTGGACTCCAACTCCCATCACTACTGGCTTTTGGCCACCTTCACACAGAATCATAAAAGTGTAGGGTTGGAAAGGACCCCAAGGGTCATCTAGTTCAACCCACTGCAAATGCAGGAATCTTTTGCACAACATGGGGCTCGAACCCACAACCCTGAGATTATGAGTCTTATGCTCTGATTGAGCTATTCCAGTGTCATCATACCCATATGATGGAACGGAAACTGGTCAATGATCGCACTGGTCGATGATCTCTGGCGGGCTAGGGACAAAGGTGAGAGCTGTTTCCTAGTTCTGCTGGATCTCTCAGCGGCTTTGGACACCATCGACGATAACATCCTTCTGGACCGTTTAGAGGGTTTGGGAGCTGGGGGCATTGTCATACAGTGGTTTCGCTCCTTCCTCCTGGGCAGTGTTCAGAAAGTGGTGCAGGGGGGATGGGGATGAGTGTTCAGACCTCTAGGCTCTCACTTGTGGGGTGCCCCAGGGTTCTGTTCTCTCCCCCATGCTTTTTAACATCTACATGCAGCCGCTGGGAGAGATCATCAGGGGGTTTGGGCTGGGTGTCCATCAGTATGCAGATGATACCCAGCTCTACCTCTGTTTCAAATCAGAACCAGTGAAGGCGGTGAAGGTCCTGTGTGTCTGGAGGCAGTTGGAGGATGGATGGCGGCTAACAGATTGAGGTTGAATCCTGAAAAGACATAAGTACTTTTTTGTTTGGGACAGGGGGCGGGTGGGTGTGGAGGACTCCTTGGTCCTGAATGGGGTAATTGCCCCTGAAGGACCAGGTGCGCAGCCTGGGAGTCATTGGAGGTGCAGGTCAATTTTGTGTCCAGGGCAGCTGTTTACCAGCTCCATCTGGTACGCAGGCTCAGATCCTACCTTCCTGCGGACTGTCTCGCCAGAGTGGTGCATGCTCTAGTTATCTCCCGCTTGGACTACTGCAATGCGCTCTACGTGGGGCTACCTTTGAAGGTGAACCGGAAACTACAACTAATCCAGAATGCAGCAGCTAGACTGGTGACTGGGAGCGGCTGCCGAGACCAAGTAACACCGGTCTTGAAAGACCTAGATTGGCTCCCAGTACGTTTCCGAGCACAATTCAAAGTGTTGGTGCTGACCTTTAAAGCCCTAAACTGCCTCGGTCCAGTATACCTGTAGGAGCGTCTCCACCTCCATCGTTCTGCCTGGACACTGAGGTCCAGTGCCAAGGGCCTTCTGGAGGTTCCCTCGCTGCAAGAAGCCAAGTTACAGGGAACCAGGCAGAGGGCCTTCTCAGTAGTAGAGGGCCTACCAGATGTCAAAGAGAAAAACAAATACCAGACTTTTGTTTAATAAATTATTGTATTTTAATATTTCTGTTGGAAGCTGCCCAGAGTGGCTGGGGAAACCATGTATGTATGTGTATGTGTATGTGTGTATATATATATAGTATATATATATATATATATATATATATATATATATATATATATATATATAGGGGAGGCTAATAGATGAGAATTATTTGGGGAAATCCATGATAGTTTATAGAGCACTTTAAATGTATGATGTCAACTGTGGTTGATGGGAGCTGGTGCCCCAATATCTGGAGTGTCACAGGAAACTCCAACACAGCTGGAGGCTACTTTGGTGATGTATCACGACTGAGGATGAGATGGTTGGGCAGTGTTCTCAAAGCTACCAACATGAGTCTGACCAAACTGCGGGAGGCAGTGGAAGGCAGGAGTGCCTGGCATCCCCTGGTCCATGGGATCACGAAGAGGCGGACACGGCGAAACAACAACAATCACATTGAAGAGTTGGGCTAGATGACGCTTGGGCCATGTTAGAAACTCAGATATATAAGCCAGGTGCCAAATGCCTCCTTAAACCAAGGTTAGTGTTGCCAAAATGGAACGTCCAGTTGCTATTTTGGGGCAAGACAACTCTAAAGCCTTATTTTCCAAAGGATGGACTGACTGATGAATTCTGGCTAGTTAGGAGCTTTGAGAACTGGAAAAGTCACTTCATCCAGTCTACATACATATTCTGACCCTTTTTTCTTACTTGTGACACAGGAATATTCTTCACAGCTGTGAGCAGGGCAGTGAGGTGAGTTAAGTGAAGACAAGTGACAACAATTAACTTGTTCCCTGCTCCTGCTCAGGCTGCACAGAAAAAGCGTTTTGGTTCTTGAAATTCATTCTGACTGTGCAGATAAAATAAATTCTACAGGATGGGGTATTAGTGTGTGAAAACAGTCCAGATCCAAGGATCTCCAGGCATGCACCTTCAGATGGTGGAGACGTCAGGTGCCTTCCTGGCACCCAGGCATCTTCACTTGGTCGCAAGTGGTCAATAGCCAAGTGCAAGATGTGCCTGGCACCTGGCTAATTTCGAACACTGCCTTGGGGTCCTTTCCAACTCTATGTACAGTGGAACCTCGGTTTATGAACACCTCGGTTTACGAATTTTCAGTTTACGAACGCCGCAGAGCCATCTGGAACGGATTAATTCACTTTCCATTACTTTCAATGGGAAAGTTCGCTTCAGTTTATGAACGCTCCAGTTTATGAACAGACTTCTGGAACCAATTACACCCATGCTTCGGGTTACGTACACTTCAGGTTGAGTTCTCCGTGGACTCGTCTGGAACGGATTAATCCACTTTCCATTACTTTCAATGGGAAAGTTCGCTTCAGTTTATGAACACTTCAGTTTAAGTACTCTGCGGACCGTTTGGAACAGATTGATCCACTTTCCATTACTTTCAATGGGAAAGTTCGCTTCAGTTTATGAACGTTTCAGTTTATGAACAGACTTCCGGAACCAATTGTGTTCATAAACCGAGGTACCACTGTATTTAATTTATTAATCACTTGTTACATTTATCCGCTGCCTTTTCCTCAAAGGAGCTCAGGGTGGCACACATGATTCTGCCTGCTTCACTTAATCCCCACATCCTTGGAGGTAGCTTAGGCTGAGAGATGGCGACTGGCCCCCAAGGTCACCCAATTGAGATTTCATGGCAGGGGGGATTCAAACCCTGCTCTCCCAGGTCCGATGCAAATGCTCTAACCACTACACAACACTGGTTAAGATGGAGGACACAAGGAGAAGGGGACGACAAGAGGATGAGATGGTTGGACAGTGTTCTCGAAGCTACGAACATAGAATCATAGAGTTGGAAGAGACCACAAGGGCCATCCAGTCCAACCCCCTGCCAAGCAGGAAATACCATCAAAGCATTCTTGACATATGCCTGTCAAACCTCTGCTTAAAGACCTCCAAAGAAGGAGACTCAAACATGAGTTTGACCAAACTGCAGGAGGCAGTGGAAGACAGGAGTGCCTGGCGTGCTCTGGTCCATGGGGCCACGAAGAGTCTGACACGACTAAATGACTAAACAACAACAAGAAGTTTTGCATGGGAACCATCACCTCTTGGGGTTTTAAAGCACTGGAGAGCATCCTATTTTGGATACAATACAAGAAAAGTCCTTTAAAAGAGGCCCTGTGGATAGAGTACACGTTCCACGGGGTCTCTCTTAAAAGACTCACCCTGTATTAGTAGTACAGTACACATACACCCTGCAGCCTTCCTCTGCAGGAGCTGAAGGTGCCATGCAAGTTCATGGGTGGAGTACCTGCTTTGCAGCAGCATCAGGTCGGCTTCCTGTCCAGAAGTCCCTGATGAGATTGCCAGTCTTTGTAGACTGAGGTAGACTGGAGAATGGATGATGGTCAACAACTTGAGGTTGAATTCTGACAAGACAGAAGTACTGTTTCTGGTGGACAGGAGAAGGCAGGTATGGGGGACTCCTGGTCCTTTGTGGGGTCACTGTGCCCCTGAAGAACCAGGCGTGCAGGACTTCCGGTTGATCGGGCTTCATTCAGACGGGAATCTCTTTGTCGGAAGAGATTCTGGCACTTTGATGGTTGGGTGGTACAGCAAGAGCGCTGCAGACCCTCGAAGAAACCTCAAATCGAGTATTTTGAGGACCTGGAGATCCGGCGGGTGTCCGTTGCGACTCCCCTGCTCCCTGGTAAGCTCTAATAATAATTAACTTTGGGAACTGCTAAAATGATTTAAATTGAAATACAGATAGGGGGGATTTGAGGAAGTCACCCAAAAATGTTAAGGAAGATGATGAAATAACAAGGAAAATTTTTATGGATTGTGTGTAGTTTATGTTAGTTTTGGTTTTATTTTGTAGTATTTTTATATGTATTGTGTATATGTGTATTGTTGGTGTTGTTATAAAATGAATAAAAAAATTTGGGGGAAAAAATGAAGAGCCAGATGTGCAGCCTGGGAGTCATTTTAGACTCTCAGAAGCATTTAAGTATGTGACCCTACACTGCTGCACCCAAGGAAGCGTAATCATTCTTGGACTCCAATTTACCCAATGCCAGAATATTAACTCTGCAAATATGTACATGTAGAACAGCACCCATGTGCCACCCACCCCCAGCATGCCGAGGGATCATACAGTGAAAATCCCAGGTTGGGCAATAAGCACAAGTGCAATTCTGTCACATGTGCATTATTTGTCTCTGAGTGTTCACATTTGGAAGATTACAAAGTTAAGTCTGTAAGAAAGTGTGGCTAAACTGGCCAGACTCCAACACCCAGCATCCTATGGGAGTTCAGCTGAATGGCCACAGATTAGGCAGCGCTGCCCTGGAAAACCCCCAATAAGACTGGGTTCAACCTGGATCAGAAAACGTTCAGGCTTCTAAAACTAAAAAGTGCATATGTAAAAAAAAAGCTGTACATCATATTATGAAATGTAAGAAAGTCCCCAGAGGCTGAATGCAAGAGGCTCTTTATTAATTTGATGACAAACAGATTTTAAAGCAAACTTGAGATGGAAAAAAAAATCAAAAAAATAAACACCGTGCTAGCACTGATGTTTCTTTCTCTTTTCTTTAAATGGATTTATATAAAAACTCAAAAGGATTTCATTTTAACTGCTACAAAGGGGAGGGGGAAAAGTAACCCAGCACAAAGCAGAAGCAAGCAGGTGCTAACTAGCAAAATGTGAGGAGGGGAGGGAGGAATCGGGCAGCCACAGAAGGATTTTGGGGTGGGGGAAGGAATTATCTTTACTCAGTGGATCGCCTTGCACGAAAAAGGGACAATAGCGCTTAGAACTCTAGCTTTGAAAACCTACGCAGCCAACATAGCCTACCCAGTGGGGTGGGAAATGGAGTAGCAGGCCCTCCGACAGAGCCCCCCCCCCCGGAAGGAAGGAAGGCAGGCAGCCCACACACCCCTTGGCTTTACTACACATGGCAGAAGTCTAAAACTGAAGATCTCCTGCCTGCCCCCCACCTCCCTACAGGTTGTCAGGTCTAATGGATACCAAGGAGGCCAAGTACACTTCTTCCAGTAGGATGGGGTAGGGCTGCTCTTTCTCTTTGGTGGTGGGGAGAAGAGGAACAAGAAAGACAGATTTCCAAAATCTCTATTCTTCTTTAAAAAGAAAAAAGAAAAAAAAGCGCAGGGAGTTCTCTTAAGTACATTCATGTTAAGTTAACCTTGAGTTCCTCAGGACACACAAAAGCTAAACAGATGCTAAGAGCCCTTTGACTGGGAAAAATTAATTCACAAGCTGTTTAAAAGAAGGGGGGGGGGAAATCACATCTAGAAGGCAGATCAAACTGTTTCAGAGCGATAAAGGGCATTGCAACATTTATGGATCACCGGGCTGGTGGGGGCAGGAGGTTAAACAGGAAATCCTACTTCAGCTTTTTTCCCTAGAAAGCTTTTGATGCAGATAAAAGAATGCTTTTTGCTACAAGTGCAGCAAGGCGGCATTCCCCCCCCAGGGGGTGCCCTTTCCCAGTCGGATTCATAGCAGTTGTAGTTTGAAGGGCTCACCAGTGAAGGTTTGTGACCCCCCACCCCCACCCCACCAGACGTCGCCTCAAGATTGGTTTAAATGTCTGGCGTTGAACTCACTCCACAGCCGCACCGCTGCATCTAACCCCCCCAACGACAATCCCCCCACCCCAATATATGCTCCAAGAATGAGACCCACTTCTCCGCGGCCACCTCCCGCTCTCAGCCTGCCCGCCCCACCCAACCTGCCTCGAAAGTATCTTTGTAAGAGTCTTTACTTCAAAACCAATATAATCCCCAGTTTCCACTACTGTTTTTGGGTGGGAGGCGAGAAAAAGCAGTGTCCTTTTTTTGTCCCCCCCCCTCTTGGGGGTGGGTGGGGGTGGGCAAAAGGGCACAGGCACCCACTCCCTGTTCTCGTGAAGCGCATGGAAAGTCTTACAGAAAAGAAAAACAACAACCACTTGTTGTCATCACACAGAGCAGAGCCCAGGCAGAAGCCAATTGAAAGCAAGACAAAAAAACACACACTTGAACCATCTTCTGCCTCGCTGCAGGGATGTGCTGGCTTTCCTTGCTCACTGCTACCCTACCATCTGAAGAAGAGGCTGATTGACTGAAATCACACTGAAAAAAGATCTTTAAAAGAGTGGTGTTCTAATTTTTAAGCGTTAAACTTTATATATATATATATATATATGTATCTTTTTTTTAAGCTTCTCAGAACAAGGATTTCCCCCCCCCGCCCAGGTCCACTACTAAGATTTCAGAGACAAACTTCTAAAAAAATATCCAGTGCTTCTTTTGCAAGAATCTCTTTTTCTTTTTAAGGGAAAAAAAGAAGGAAAATAAGAAACACCCCATCTTATTTAAGTCCATTCAGGACGCGGGTGACACCACACGCATGTGAGGTTCGAAGCTGGATCCTGGACAGCAAAACCACACATCTCAGAGTAGGGTACCAGCCGGCTGGCTTTCCCACGAGCTCGGGAGGATTGGGGTCCTCTTGGGTGGACGAGGCTGGTGATGATGATGATACACTTGCTCCTGTAAGAAGATGCCAACAGATGCCACTTCAGGTGAAAAGAAAAGGGGGAAAAGAGAGATGGGTACGCAAACAACTCTGAGATGGGGGTTTTCCTCTCCCCGCCCTGCTCACAAGAACAAAAGCTTGCTTCCAAGGCTCTTCTCTCTCTCTCTCTCTGAATCTCTCTCTCTCTCTCTCAGTGTGTGTTGACAGGGGGGGAGGACAGGGAACTCTGCTGACCACTCTGCTCTTCTGGGGCGAGTTGGCTCCCCCTCCCAGCGAGGCGCCAGTCGGTCCTCCGTTGCTCTCTCTCTTCCCACCTCCGTCTGGTCAATCTCCTTGTCTCAGTGAGCTAGCAGTGGGCTCTCTCTCTTCCTCGCTCGCGTGCTCTTCGCTCTCCTCTCCGTTGGTTTCTCTCTTCCTCTCCCTCTTCCTCTCTCTCTCTCTCTCCTGTTGCTCTCACAGAGTTGCTTCAGTTTTAGCAGTGGAAAACAGGTATCCATTTTATTTTATTTTTATTACCCAGAATAAAATGCTGTTGAACTAAGCTCCACATCAGCTTAGCTCTTCTCCTTCAACCTAAGTCAGAAAAAGAAAAGGGAAATGCCATTACTGTCACAAGCCTTGGCTGTGGGTTGTGAGAAAGGCTTCTCTGAGCACGTAAATGGCTCAGCGGGCGGAACCCAAAGGAGTCTGGAGGATGCAGATGCCGTGGCTACAGCCAGCCTCTGCTATTAGGCCCAGCAGGTACCATTTTTTCTCCACCACTCAATACAATACTTGTTTAAGGCAAGAGTCCCCCCCCCCCCCGCTGGTGCCTCATTATTAATCATTTTATTATTTATACCCCACCCACCTGGTTGGTTGCCCCAGCCACTCTGAGTGGCTTCCAACACATATAAAAACATAACATCAAACTTTAAAAACTTCCCTAAACAGGGCTGCCTTCAGACATCTTCTAAAAGTCATATAGTTGTTTATCTCCTTGACATCTGATGGGAAGGCATTCCCCAAGGTGGGCATGGTAACTGAGAAGGCCCTCTGCCTGGTTCCCTGTAACCTCACTTCTTGCAGGGAGGGAACCACCAGAAGGCCCTTAGAGCTGGACCTCAGTGTCCAGACCAGGCACCCCCAAACTTCGGCCCTCCAGATGTTTTGGACTACAATTCCCATCTTCCCCAACCACTGGTCCTGTTAGCTAGGGATCATGGGAGTTGTAGGCCAAAACATCTGGAGAGCCAAGGTTGCCTATGCCTGCTCTAGATAAAGCTCACAAGCTAGGTGGGAAGAAGATGCCTGCCTCCAGCAGGTTCTCCAGATCTGGGATCGCTGCCTCTGACCGGGGGGGTGACATTCAGCTATCAGGGCCAAGAGCTACTCAGCCTCCATAAACAGGAATGACCTCAAGGCGCCAAGTCTGCAGCCACCTCTACATCCTGTGGCAACCAAATCCCACAAGCTTACGCTGCCTCGAGTAAGGAGTTTCACAAAAGACCCCTGAATTCTGACCAGTCCTTAACTGAAGAAATGCAAAGAGAG
Organism: Zootoca vivipara; assembly: GCF_965207765.1. Taxonomy (NCBI): domain Eukaryota; kingdom Metazoa; phylum Chordata; class Lepidosauria; order Squamata; family Lacertidae; genus Zootoca; species Zootoca vivipara. Next base: position 84,575,965 of record NC_142589.1, on the reverse strand, counting down.
GCCGAGTAGATTTCACTGTTTACCAGTATCTTAACCAAGCATCAAGGACCAAGTGTCACCACCCAAGGCAGCCCACCTCCCCCCTCCCCCCCCCAGAGAGCAACATTTGGATAGGCCAAGCCCTCCCGGTCAAAGCCAGCGACCCCCAAAGAGAACAAGGCAGACCAGTCAGCTGGCAAACAGGGCACAGTGAAAAGAAAAACCCAGTTCCAATGCTCATAATTTGGAGGGAGGGGGGGGGGCATTAGCACAGCATTCAGATCCCATTCCACAAAAGACTGAGCCGAGTGTTCAGTGGCATGTGCACAGAGATGAGGGGTGCTGATGGGACCGCCACCCCGGTTCTCTCCCCAACTCTATTATCGGAAAAGCACCTTACACTCTAATATTGTGACAGTCCCGTCACTCCGTGTTGATATGCGCGCTCCCCCTGGTAAGTAGAGTCCTGCGACAGGGCCACGTCGATCTGAGATTTGAACTCGTCACCAAGGTAACTATCCTGAAGAGAAAAAGTGGGAGGAAGGAGAAGAGAGATTATTTTCCAGTTGAAAGATTGAAGTGGGGGTGGGGAAAGAGAAGGGAGACCAAAGAGAATACCTCGAATAGCAGAACGATTCAAGAGTTTAAACAGGCAGTTCAAACAGAAATACAATTTTAGTGCCAGGTGGACGTATATCTCATACTTACCTGTGAGGCAGAGAGCGGCAAGGGCTCCTGACCTCCAGTTCAAGGCAGGGGGCCATTCTGAATGGTCCTCAGGCCATTACTTTCTGGCCCCAATTCACCTCCAGAAGAGTTGATGTGTAAATATCTGTACTCTGGAGCACACACAATACACCAGCACCTCAAGTAAGTTCCTTTACCTGCGACAGCTCTGGCTGGGACAAGCCTGGCTGGCTCATCTGAGACGGCTGGCTCATGGAGATGTAGCCCTGAGTCAAAGGGCCCTGAGAGAACGGCTGGGAGACCACATCCTGGCTGGCCTGGCTGTTGGGGAGGTTTGACTGACCGGCCCCTGGGATCCCAAAGCGATTTTTCTGGCGCCCACCACGGCCCGTCTTGCCTTTTGGGTTCCCACGTCCTACAAGAGCATACAAATCTCAACACAGAGAAGACACTCATGCAGTCAGCACGATCCTGTGATGCCCTTGGGAGAGCAGCCAGGCTGGAAAGCGGGCATAAAGCGCCCTCTGTATCCGATAAATACATAAATCGTTTCACTGTATTTAATTAATCCCAATACAGGCTGTCTGTCAGTATGCCTGTAATGTGTTTTTAATTTTGTACACTGCCTTGGGATCTTCTGATAAAGGGTGGCATATAAATTGAATGAATGAGTAATAAAATAAGTAAAAATCTATGTATTTACTGATAAGGAATCACAGCTAATTGACTGGGATTAATTCACTATATTTAAGCAAGACTGATAAAAGAACGAACTTCTCCATGGAGTGCATAGTTAAGTTATGGAACTCTCTCCCACAGGAGTTAGTGATGGCCACCAACTGGGATGGCTTTAAAAGAGGGCTGGAATAATTCATGGAGGAGGAGACGACTATTGATAGCTAGTAGCCATGATGGCAGTGCTCTGCCTCTGCAGCAGGAGGCAGCAAAATCCAAAAACTCAGCTTTCACTACCTAATCAGTTGACAAGACAACTGGGTACCTCAACTCTCTAATGTATCTGGCCTTGTAAGCACTGAAAGACGACGACTAAAGAAGCCTGCAATTATTCTCCTGGCTGTCCTCAAGCAGCAGCAATAAATCTAAATGTAAACTCAACTGAGGGGGGATGCTCTTCCATCAGCTCACAATATGGATCACTTCTGCCACTGGTGTGTACATGGAGGAGCATCTGGACACCGAGGTCCAGCACTGGGGGCCTTCTGGTGGTTCCCTCACTGTAAGAAGTGAAGCTACAGGGAATCAGGCAGAGGGCCTTCTCGGTAGTGGCGCCTGTCCTGTGGAATGCCCTCCCGTCAGATGTCACGGAGATTCAGTGTGGGGGGAAAGAATTTTATCCCTTGCTAAATTTGCCCGTTTGCCCTCTGACAAAGAAATGACCACATCAGTCTCTTACTTTTGTCTTCTGGGTTTCTGGGGTTTCTTTGTGTTGTTATTCTGTCTCTCACAGCTACAACAAACCTACCATTAAAATTATGGACTGGTCATTTCTTTGTCAGAGGGTAAACGGGCAAATTTAGCAGGGGATCAAATACTTTCCCCCCGCACTGTAAATAACTATCTGACTTTTAGAAGATGTCTGAAGGCAGCCCTGTATAGGGAAGTTTTTTAATGTGTAATGTTTTATTATGTTTTTATATATGTTGGAAGCTGCCCAGAGCGGATGGGGCAACTCAGCCAGATGGGAGGGGTACAAATAATAAAATTATTGTTATTATCAAGAGACCTGCCTGATGAAGTTTTTCAAACACACTGCTGGGAGGATGGAAGAAGCTGCAACCTTACCCCAAAATCCCTCCCCACCCAGTTCCTTGCCACTTAGCATTTCAGAAGTCATACAAGCCATGGAAACGCCTGTCTGTGCGGCACAATCTCTTACCGGCAGCAGGCCCATTGGCCTGTCCAAAATAGCCAGGTGGAGGCATGGGAGGCATCACCAAGTTGAAGGGGATGGGAATGTTCATGGCGGTGACATGGCTGGGCCCAGCACTGATCATCCCGATCTGGTCGTGTGTTTGGAAGTACATGTTGGAGGGCCGGCCTGAGGGGAAGGGGGGAGGAAAAGCTCAGAGGGAACATGTCCCAAGACAGCAAGAACAGGGAACAGCCAAGTCGCAGGCACAAGGCTCTCTTCACCAGGCCTTTCAACCCACCACAGATACATGGTCCATGGAGGTATCAGTTTTAACTTTGGTTCTTGTGTGGAACAAGGAAAATCTGCTGCAGGACAGCTCTGGAGTCAAAAAATGCCTCTCTTTTGGACTGAGGAGAGATCCCCCTGCCCAAGTTCTCTCACCTTGGCTGCTGCGATCATACACCGATCCAGGGATGATAGCTTCACGGGCATCGTACATGGCAGTTGTCATGAACCGGGCTCCCTAAGAAAGGGGGGCGGAAATTAAAGACCACTTTAAAATACATTTACACAAACTGTTTCTGATGGCTCAACATGAGGAAGAACTTTCTGGAACGGACTCCTTTGGCAGGAGGATGGCTTTTCCCTGCCTGCCAATCACAGAGGTCTTCCTAGGCCCTGCTCCACATTCTACCACCAAGACAGGCATGCCTGGTGGGAACAGGAGAGGGACAGGTCCTTATTGGTGGTGGTGCCACAACTGCAGAGTTTCCTCTCAAAGAGGGTAGATCAGGTTCTCCTCTGGGGTCTTTGAAGGTAGATGCCTCAATGATTGCATGAAGCTATCTGTGTTTTTTAACCTTGCCTGCTGTGTGTTGTGGATTCACTTTTCCACTGTTTCATCTTGGCTTGTTTTAATAATAATAATAATAAACCGGATCATTATTTATTTATTTATTAATTATTATTATTATTATTATTATTATTATTATTATTATTACTACTACTACTACCACCCCACTGCAAGGTTGTTTACAGATCCAAAAGGCAGGATGCTTGGGAATGGGAACCCCTTATGGGCGAGATATTTCAAGCTGTTTCCTCTCCCCTTATTTTGCCATTCACCTGTGCAATGGGACCCTGTCTGAAAGACCTGGGCAAATGGTACTCCCAAAGTTGCACCGCTGAGCGTAAGGCAGCTGAACAAGTTTATTCACATGGGAGGGGCAGTTTACAGTCCCAGCAGTTCTAGGATGCTGGAGAAGGGCAGTGAAGCCTAATCTCTAAAGCAGGGCACAGGTGTAGGGTCTCCAGCCCCACCAGTGGCACTTACGGGGTTGATGGTATTGACCAGCTTCCGAGGCTTGCTGAACTGCATGAGGCTCTCACGGAGGTTGTTCAGGGGCCCCTCAACCAGCACTTTCTGCTCCTTGTAGTAGTTCAGCAAGTGGTTCCAGAGGGGCTGCTTGGAAAGCGCTTTCGGGTTCCCAACAATGATGACGCCATACCTTAAATGAATGAATGAATGAATGAATGAAGTCCACACCAAAGCAGTGCTGCGTAGTTCACCACCTTGTTGGCACTCAGAACCTACCAAGCACCCTGCTGCCACCCCAAGGACCACTTGCGGCCGTAGGAACCCGCCTAAGTACTCCACTCTCTGTTGGGTGCCAATCTCCATGGCCTTTGCCTTTTGATTCCAGGCAGGCAATGTCTGCAGAAAGGGGTGTTCTCAGTTGTGACACCTGGGCGATGGTTATACTTCTCTCCCAGGGCGGACTAGCCTGGTGTCCAGCAAAAAGACTCCTATTTGGCTCAGGCCTTCCTGCATGCCCCCTGGAGGCTGGTTCTCATTGGATGACTTAAATTTAATATTTAATCTAAAAAGATTTCAGTACTACCCTTCATCAAAGCCGATTCCAGGGCGGTGTACCAAATTATGGGCAGAATGCTGAAGCACAATACGATACATGAGTGAAATATAGCAGATTATAGATCCTAGAATTGTAGAGTTGGAAGGGACCCTGAGGATCATCTAGCCCAACATAAACAAATTAAAAAAATGCCTGCATAAATAAAAATGTTGTAGCCTGGTGCCAAGAAGTTTGCAAAACAGGCATCCGCTTTAGGGAAGTGTGCCGCTCTTCTGGGCTTATCTCACACACTTCTGATTAGGAAGCGACCTCAGGCAATACATGCTGCTCTATTGTATCTGCTAGATTTAAACTGCGGGAGGCAGTGGAAGACAGGAGTGCCTGGCGTGCTCTGGTCCATGGGGTCACGAAGAGTCGGATACGACTAAATGACTAAACAACAACAACAAAATTTAAATTCTCCATTTCAGGCTTTCTCAGCTGGAGAACTGCGTTTATTGTTGTCATGATCTTACAAAAGGCGCTCTCAAAGTTTGCCAGCCAAAGAGAGACATGAATCCAATTCATGCAGAGCACAGTTTATAATAATAATTATATTATTTATATGCCATCCAACTGACTGGGTTGGGAAACTTAAAGGCTGTAACACAACACTGCTGAACTTCTACACAAGGCTCGCCTACACAAGCCCCTTATGATCAGCTCAGCTGTTTGTAGCTTGTACCAAGACAAACACAGAGAAAACACACTCCAAAAAGCCCATTCTCTTCCCCACCCTGACTCCAAACAGAAGGGTAAAAAAAAAGTTGCAAGTGACCTGCGCTCTTCTCCCCTGCTGCACAAAAGCATACTTTCCTTAGCTAGATAGAAGCAAAGGGCTCTCTGGGAATGGGCAGACATGGCTGGCTCACACTCAGTGGCTTCTGCTGTACCTTGCTCTGGTGAGAGCCACATTGAGGCGCCTGGGGTCATTCAGGAAGCCAATGCCTTGATGCTCGTTGGCTCTAACACAGGACAGGATAATGAAGTCCTTCTCACGCCCTTGGAAAGCGTCAACGCTGGCTATTTCCACTTCCTGGAAAGGGGGCAGGGAGAGAAAAGGAATCTGTTAAAGCACGTTCTAAATGACTCACATCTCTATAGTTTCCTTCAGAGGGAGTGATGGTTAGCCAGGAAGTGTTATATGACGTCCACGGGCTTCCACCTCCTGAAAATCAATTTCAAACTACTTTCCAGTCCTGGGGATAATCTCCTGCCTCGCTCCCACTCCGTATTTGGGGAGGGAGGCTAATATACCTAGTTGTCCATAAATTTACTGTTATGCAAGTTAGCAATTTCTTGGATACACAGTTTGATTAATTCAGCTGCCTTTCCTTTTCTTAAACTGGAGGCGGCGAAGAAGGACCACTGAACACAGAGCTCTCCAGCACAAGTATGAGAAGGAGCAGCCCACTCTCCATATAACTCACTTCAGCAGGTGAGGCTATACATTTGCAGAAAATCCTGTTTGGTAATGTGCTGAATGGTATAGGTGGGTCAGGTTTCTAAGTACCCTGCCTCCAAGTGAAACATTTGCAAATACAAGTTGGGTTGCTCTGAACCAGGGAGCAGGGAGAGGGGGTGGGCTTAACGCTGATTTGGGAAGGTTGCACGAAGCCCAGAGACAACACAGGGAGAGCTGTACCTGGTAGAGTTTGGTGTGCAGAGAGCCGCTGAACTGCATATACTGCACCAGGTAGGAGCGCTGGCCCTCGTAGGGGGTGATGATGCCAATCTGATCTGGCTTCGCGCCAGCCTTCAGCAGCTTGGTGGTGATCTTCTCCACATTGGCGGCCTCCGTCCTGCAGGGGGGAGAGAGGAGTCAGTCCCTCCCCTTGAGCAGCGCCCAGGAAACAGTCTCCAAGGTAACCAGAATGCCTCAGAGCTTGTTCAACACCATAAGTTTACGTATAATGCCCTAATTCACTCTGCTGCAAAGATGCATATTGTTTGAGTATTTTTGTTTGTGTTTTTTAAAAAAGTTGCAAGGGAGGAAAAGAAAAGGACAACAAACAAAGGAAAGGACACAACAGCAGCCACATGTGGCACATTTCTTGGCATTATTTAGGTTGGAATAATGGGCCTGGGCACGTGCAGGTTATCAGCCACAATCCCCCAAACGTTCTATTCCAATCCTACTGAGTAGAGTCTTCAGGCACAAATTGGAACTAATTGACTGGCTCCCCTTTGAAGTTCCAGGCCACCTTCAGCTCACCAGAGAAAGATCAAGCTACCTGGAACAGTCTCCATCTGACAATTTTTTTGGGGGGGGGGACTGTATATGGTTGAGAGCTGCCACTGCTGGACCATGTCCTTCCTGTCCGCTTCCCACGGAACTAAAATGCTTGGCCTCCATTACTTCTCCAGCCTCACCTCCTTCACTCTTGGATGACCTTGAACTACTGAGCCTATCTTTTTAGAACTGTTTTAACAGTCATGTCTTCTAACCGGCTTCATTTATATCGAGCTATTTTAATCAAGGATGCTTCAATCGCTTTGATGGAACTGTTATTGGGTATTTCAATTGTGTATGGATTTTATAGCTTAATATGGCTTCTAAAACATTAAGCTATAAAATCCACACATAATTGAGTGTTGGCATATAACTGGTGTATAAATTAATGAATAGTCAAGAAAGAGAGAGAGACATGATGTTTGTCCAAGCAACTTGGGCTGGACCCCCTTCTCCTCCTTCCCACATGACTTACCTGTTCAGGTAAGAAGTCCCAGAACTTGCAATCTCTTCTTGCCCTTGGGTCACATAGAAAAACATGGGCTTGTCTGGCTGGGGCCACTGGAAGTCAAATCCCTTCTTCACACGGTCTGCTGCAGAGCGACAGGGAAGTTACCTGTTAGTGTATGTATCTCTTGTGGAGGCCTGGGCCTTCCTTTGGGTATATCAGTGGTTCCCAAACCGTTTAGGCCACTGCCCCCTTGGTCCCATAAACCCATCCCAATGCCCCCTACCCTATAAAAAGCATTGTAGCACTTTGCACAACACACTAAGACAGACAGCAACACTGTAACATACCAAACAGCAACAATTAATTGCAAATTGATTCAAAATTATTTTAACTAATTCAAAAAAAACCTGAACTAGAACCAGTGAGACTAGCTTTTCAAAGTCCAATAGTCATCTATATCTTCAGTGCTCCCCTGCCTTAGTGCCTCTCCTGGTAATCCCACCACTGAAGGGCAGTACTGCCCGCTTTGGGAAGCACAGGGCTAGATCCTAGCCTTAAAATGGAGTCCTTCCATCCTGAAGAGCAGGCTGGAACAGCAGCGAGAACCACCTACCAAAATCCATAGACCTTCCAATGCGAAGACTACGGCAAGGATTGATATGAAGCAGTGGTGTTCAGTGAAATTTCTGTAGGGGAACAGCTAGAGCCAAAGGTGCCAGCCTGCTGGGGCGATGTGGGGGAGGGGGCAACTTTGCTGTGCATTAACACCTCATATCCTGCCCTAACCTGGACAGAAGCTTCTGACAGAATGCTGGAGCCCTCCTGCATCCTTCCCAAAGCTGGGTGGGCTTTGGGAAGGTGGCAGGAGGGCTCCTGGACCCTGACAATAGCATTGTGCCTTCCTCCAAAAGCCGCCAGAGGTTTCATGGGCTTTGGGAAAGAGGCGCCAGGTTTAATACTCTAGATCAGGGGTCAGCAACCTAAGGCCCATGGGCCACAAGTGACCCATGGGGGTCATTTAACCGCCCCACAAGCCACCCTAGAACTGAGGTGCCCGCTTCGCGAGTCCCCGAGTGCTGCGCTTAACTGGTGCAGTGCGAAACAGGGACTTGCTTTCACGGCACCAGAAATCACATCTGTGCGGGGGCAGCTGCCGGAAATCGCGGGCGCATGCGTGATCCGGTCCATAGGGATCTCCGCTGGAGTGAACTGACCCAGGCAAGTAAACCTTGCCGACCCCTGCTCTAGTTTACTGGGAACATTTAGGAGACTAGCCTACTCCCCCTATTTCACTGACTGTACACCACTGATCTGAAACTACAAGGCCCACTCAGAGGTCCTGAACAGGGCACTGCCTGGCACTCCTGCCAGCCCCCTCCACCACCCACACCCTCCCCCTCCCCCTTCTTACCTGCAGTGACACCATTTTGGAGCGACCCCTCATAAAAGATGTTGGATGGAAAAGCGCTCAGGGCCGGATGCATACGGTACTGCACCTGCAGGCGGATGGGCCTGATGCCCAGCACCACCAGCCGCTCAAAGAGGGACTGGGACAGGCCTGCTTTCGCCGCCTTCTTGCACATCACAACAGGGCCAAGCTGGCAGTGGTCACCCACCAGGATCAGCTGGGAAAATGAAGCCCAAGGTCAACAGGAGGAGCTGCACGCATGAGCAGGCGCACACCCACCCACACATACACCCCCACCTAGCCAGGTCAAGCCCCTGCTCTGTCCCTAGAAGACTGAAGGTGATGGCCTACAAAAGGGAAGGGCAGTTTTGCGGAGTCTGCTTGAGGGAGGCTTCTAGCTTTCTGATGTCAAGTGATTAAGGTGCTGAAGTAAGAGAATTATCTGTAGAAATACTGCCCCCCTTGTCACCCAAGTCTTTCCATCAGCAATCCTCCACAGCAGTTCCACCTCTGTGCTCTACAAGCCTCCAGAACTCTTGGGATTTCCCTTCCAGAGCTTGCATTTCCTGCTCCTATTCATAGTAGACACAAGACCTCAAGGGCTGTGAATGCTTTGTCCTCTTCGTAAAGGCTTGGAAGGTATGCATTTAAGACAATGCAGGGGGGCTTTAAAAGCTCACACGGACCCAAGTTGCTTGATAAAGATGGTGGCAAACACTGGAAGAGATAGTTGCCTCCACCCCACTTGGCAGCTCCACTTTTGAGCTGTTCCAACCTACCTGCTTTGCCCCGAGGACAACTGGCACCATGCACTCTGGCTCCGTGGCCTGGGTGCTTTCGTCAATCAAGATGGAGCGGAACTGCATCTTCGCAAGCCTTGGGTCCCCGGCTCCCACGCAGGTGCAGCAGATGACGTCTGCATTCTGAGAGGGACGAAGCAGCAAAAATTGAGGAGCTACAAAACTATCCACAAAAGAAACAGAGGAAGCAACCTCTACATTAAGACCACTGCTCTGCACAGTGCTATGGCCCTTTCCTTAAAAATAAAACACCCAGTTCTCAAGGTTCTGTTTAAAGAGGATGATTTTAATTAGGAACACAAGAAGCTGCCTTGTACCAGGCCAGACCACTTGTCCATTTGGCTCAGTACTGTTTATAAGGACTGGAAGTGGCTCTCCAGTTTCAAACAGCTGTACCTGGAGAAGCCAGAATTGAGGCTGGACTTACTGCACAGCTTAGCTATGATCCTTCCCCCGTCATGCCTACAGCCAGTCTTCAGGATTATGTGAGGGGTTTTGTGTGTGTGCAATTTCTGTTGCAGCCTCTGGGATTATTGTTTAAGGTAGGGTCATCCCTTTGCTGTCACATCACCGATGATGAATAAGGAGACAAGTCAGCCTCCTAGATCACAGTACACAAGTAGCACACCTGGTCTGACCAACAGAAAGCAACAGCCCCTGTATAAGAGGTAGGAAAATGTTACCATGAGCAACTCCCGCTCCGCCGTCCGCTTCAGGGCCCGGTAGCGCTTCTCATCTGCAGAGGACAGTTCCCCAGTCTCGTCTTTCAGCTGCTGCAGCTTCTGGAGCTCAGGCATGCTGAGGATCAAACAGACATCTCTTGGATGCTATATAATGTTCTGGTTACAAGATCCCTACTTAAGGACCTTAATGTTTAATCGATTATTTTATTTTGAGTGGCTGGGGAAACCCAGCCAGATGGGGAGGGTATAAATAATATTAATAATAATAATAATTATACTCTGCTACTGAATTTGGTAACAATGCACTTCCAAAATGCCTATCAACGGACATAAAATAAATATTTTTAAAAATAAATCCGCATAGTGGCAGTATTGGCAGTGCCATTAAGTGAAGCTGTGAGATATTTTATTATTTTATTTTTTAAACCACCCATCTTGGCACTCTCCAGAAAAGGCAGGAAGGCTTTGAGTTTGGGATGAATGCAGGGAGGCAATGAGCAAGGGATAGTGACAGCATTGCAAGGGAAGGCTGGGATGAGGTAGCTGGAGGAATAGCAAGTCAACATCCAGCTGGTGCCAGCAATCCCACTGGGGTGGGCGGCAGAGAATTAAGTTCCAGAACATGACACTCCTAGAGGCGCCCCTCAGGAAGTGCTTTACCTATCCATGTTCCTGATCTGGTTGTGCAGGGCGAGGAAAGAGACGGGGGAGTCAATGGCCTCGCGACTCTTTGCACACAGGCGCACCACCTTCAGCCCCGTCTGGTGGATCTTCTCCGTCAGCTGGTCCACGGCTATGTTGCTTGGGGCACAAACCAGCACGGGCCTTGGAAACAAATGAGACAAACAGCAAAAGATGAAGCCAAATAAAACCAACCCCTACAAAGAGTTCTTCCTTCTTTATCATCATAGCCGAGGGCTAAGGGCAACACTGGGGTCAGCTCTGGAACCATGGATTTCATGCTAAGAAGACGCTGGTGGATTAGGCACTCCAATAAGACCTAATCAGAGGTTGAAGTTGATTGCCAACACTGGCCAATGCTATCTTGGGTTAAGGGTAGCAGAGGCATAAGAAGAGTTTGGATTTGATATCCCGCTTTATCACTACCCGAAGGAGTCTCAAAGCGGCTAACAATCTCCTTTTCCCCTCCTCCCCCACAACAAACACTCTGTGAGGTGAGTGGGGCCGAGAGACTTCAAAGAAGTGTGACTAGCCCAAGGTCACCCAGCAGCTGCATGTGGAGGAGTGGAGACGCGAACCCGGCTTCCCAGATTACGAGTCTACCGCTCTTAACCACTACACCACACCACCCATAAATGCAGTCAATGTCGTCAGAGGGGGAATTTGTGCATGAGAAGAAACTGAAAGTCTGAGAGCCAGTGTGGTGGAGTGCCAGCCTAGTATCTGGGAGATCAGGGTTTGAATCCCCACTTGGCTATGAAGCTCACTGGGTGATGCTGAGCCATTTACTGTCAGCCTAACCTACCTCACAGGGTTGTTGTGGGGAATAAATGAGATGAGGGGAGAACCTTGAGCTCCTTGGAGAAAAAGGTGAGATAGATAATCAATCAATCAATCACTCAATCAATCGCATGGGGAGTTTCACCTATGCCAGGCTGTAACCTCCAGATGGGTGCTAAAATTATCTTAACAGCCCTTGAAGTGCTGCACACTTTTGACCAAGAAGATTCAAGCGCAATCTCTGCTCTGGCTCTTACCCATTTCCTTGCCTAGCCAGATGGTACACAATGGTGGCCGAGGTGACAGTCTTGCCTGTCCCGGGAGGGCCCTGGATGAGACTCAAGGGACGCTGCAAGACAGTCTTCACAGCATACACCTGGGGGAAAAGATTGAATTAATTCCACACGGGTGAGCAGTTTGCGAAACTGACACTGGAAGCTCTCGGACCCAACTCCTGCCTTTGCAGTTGGGCGGGATAAGGTTACCTGAGAATGGTTGAGGTCAGGGAGTCCTTGTGCTGTGAAGCGCTTCGGCAGCTGACATTTGATAATGACATCCTCCACCTCGTGACCCAGGAGTTTGTGATAGATGTAGCCAGAGACGGAGGTTTCATCCACAGCAAAAGTCTTGAGGGCACTCTGCATCCTGAAGAAGAGGTGGACGCACAAGCACAAACCAGGTCATCCCTCAGACATTTATGCGACAGGCTTCTCAAGACAGAGAGAGAGACGCTGCCTTCACCCACCTGTCAAAGGACGTCGACTTCCACACAAAATCCACTTGGAAGTTGTGGGTCACTTCCACGGGGGCGCCGACACTGCTCCTCAGTTCGATCGCAATTTCGTCACCGTAATCTTCAAAACCTCGTTAAGTAGCAGTTTCGCGGAACAGTTGCAAGCTCCTTTTTAGAGTCCCACCTTCTGCCCACCACCACCTCTGGGGACTTTTCTAGGGCTGCAAGTCTACAGAGCAGGTGTCAGCTGAACCATTTCAACTGCCCAAGCTAAGCTGGATATCCCTGCTAGTTGCCTGGATGTGGAATCAGCCTGGGAATGGCATGTGAAGGGGCTCTGACCTCCTCCTCAGAGGAAGAAGGGAGGTACAAGTATGATATGGATAGTGTGTGTGTGTGTGTGTGTGTGTGTGTGTGTGTGTTTACACGAACCATAAGTTGAAACCTTTTGCTTCTTTTGTGCCATCAGATAAACACAGTTGTTCTAAGGGAGCACAGGAAGAGTTGTCCATTCTCTCTCACAATTCTGCTTCAAATGCCAGGCATTCAGCATGTCCTGAGGGCTCCACTTGACATAATCTCAACTGTGCAATTGAGATGTTGGGACTCCTCCTTAGAGCCTCATGAAATTAAAAGGATACTATCAGGAACTTTAATCACGTGGCCGATTCCTTTCCACAGCGGGGCCAAATCCCCTTTGTACCTTAGGCAGATCTCATCCCCCTGCATCAGGCGCATATCTGAAAAGAGGAGTGAGAAGCTTTCAGTATTTCCAAAGCAAGCACCAATTCCTGTTTGTGAATGTTGATGGTGTTCAGAGTCTGCGAATTGACTGATGCTTGAGCCAGACTTCCTGGCTCCTTAGCCTTTACTGATTTCCTGTTCTTACCTGAATCGGTCTTTGGCAAGGTGAAGTAGGCGATCCTTTTCTTGTTCAAGCCCAGATCCCATCTCACAGTGATGTTGTCCTGTGTCTAATCATAAAGAGAGATATTCTAACTTTACAAACACAGGCAAAAAGGTACTCAAGAGCAGAGCTGGCCCTCTGCTTCCTGCCTGCCCTCCCTAGCACTGCACAGCTGGCTTGAACAATCACAGGAAGGGCTGCTAAACCACCCCTGGCAACACTTCAAAGTTAATGCTGATTTAGCAGTTGCTGGATCCCTAAGAGGAGCTACCATTAAGGAAAGAGGGTGGGCTGATGACTCTACAATTTGGCAAAACTGTTCCTGGGAGAAGCAACTGAGCCTTCTTCAGATCCAGTCCTTACCCTGCTCCTCATTCACAAGATGATCCAGGGTGGTGAGAGTTAATACCCAGGGGACCAACATCTAACTGGGTATCTGGGCTCTCTCAAATCCCCAAAGCGCTCTGTGACAGTGGCCTGTTGTCTTAAGGCTGAAGATGCAAAGTAAAGGGATACAAAGCTGGAGAAAGAGGGCTCCTGGGAGGATGCCCAGCAGCACCCAAAACCACTTTCATCACCATGACAGGGGAGATTATTTCCCCCTTTGTGTTAAGTCACTCAGAGCTGCTAGGAGAGGATGGGGTAATGGCAAGTTAAAAACACTCTCGCTGCTAGGAGCACAGGGCATCTCTCTGCTTCTTTCCAGCAGGGAATGTTTGTCTCCTGGCTAACAGGAGCAGCTTTATTGCTAACACAATTCAAAACTGATGAGGGATAGCACATACAGTATATTCCTGCGTATGACTACTTTTTAACCCAGGAAAATCTTCTCAAAAGTCGGGGTCGTCTTATACGCTGGGTCGTATTTCTTATACGGTGAGTATATCCCAAACTCTATATTTTAACTGGAAAAGTTGGGGGTCGTCTTATATGCCCAGTCGTCTTGTACGCCGGAAAATACAGGAAGTCAGGGTTCAATGAAGTTCCCAAAGCAACCCAAAACGTTTGGATACTGAATTAAGAGTCTGTTATAGGGTCATAGCCTGTGCCAATCTCTGCAAATCCTGGTTTTGTGCCAGCAGATGGGCAGTAAGAGACCAACATTTTCACTCTACAGATGGATCCTTTTGCTGCTTATCTTAGACTTCAATGCCATCTAGAGATATTTAGATTTTTTCTTAAGCATAACAATCCTTACACTCACTTCTTGTTTTTCACCCAAGAGAAGAAGTGTGTCAAGTGAATCTCCAGGGTAGGGGAAGAAACTATGAGGAAGACTGCATCAAAATGTCCCATTTCAAACCTTCTTCAAAGCACACAGCTCACAAAGTCTCACAGAACTGTGGCAAAACCTCTGAAGAAATACCAAAGCAACTGTTGTGCCCACTGGGCCACGCCATTACAAAGTGGCTGCATCCTCCTTGGCCTGAATCTTACCTGGGACTCCTTCAGCTTCTTGTCGTAGTCGGCCTCGAGTTTGACCAGAGGCCCAAATATGTTTTGGTACTGATAAGCATCCTCGTATCGGAGGAGGACGTGCTGTGGCTCTTCATCGACGCCAGGCTTCTCCAAGTCTTCGAGGGTAGCAGAGGGGTTCTCCTGCAGTTACAAAGAAAAGGTGGTTAAATAGAACAGACCTACTACACCCCTCCCATCCGCTGGTTTCAGAACAAGTCTTCCTAAATCAAGACAGAAAACTAATGGAAGGCACTGTATTTCCAAATCTAACTGTTCTAGGATGCAACTGGATAGCTTAGTTGGTTAGAGCAGGGTGCTGATAATGCCAAGGTTGCAGGCTCAATCCCCATAGGGGACAGCTGCATATTGCTGCCTTGCAGGGGACTGGACTAGATTATTCATTTTATTTATTTAATTTTTATACTGATTTATATTTTTAAGAAAAATCTCAAAGTGGTTTACAGCATATTAAATCAATAAAACATAAATAAAACAATCTGAAGAAAGTCAAATATAGGGTATGCAGTCAAAGCAACATAACAGAAAACTAAAACATCATCTTAAAAGATTTCAAAATAAAACATTACAAAGAAGGTCAACTACAGAATACATAGATGACCCTCAGGGTCCCTTCCAACTCTATGATTCTATTATAAACATAGCTACGCTGGGTAGGCTGACTGGTGGCTTTGGTGAATTTGCAAGGTTTGTCTAGTTTGACTACCAATTGTGTCTTGTTGTAACAAAAAGAAGGTGTTTCATGAAGAGACAGGCTCTCTCTGTTGGCAACTGCATGAACATGCCCAAAACATTTTAAGAAGTCTGCACCCAAACAATCTTAAGATCTGTGCTACGGCAAATACTGCAAGCTATGCTCAGTTATGCAGATGTGTTCAATTTGCATAACTTCTAATATTGTTCTAGACTGAACCCACAACTCTCCATCTTATTCAGCCTCCTCTCCAGTATCACAGATTTCAGCTTCAAGCTGTAAAGCCAAGGCTTCGTCCATCTTCCCAGCCATATGGCCAAGGCCTCAGAATATGATGAAGAAACCTGGAGTTGCTAGGAAGCTGAATTCCACACCCAACAGCACACCCCGATACAGATCTGCTTATCCCCTCCTGGGCTCTCTCGATTCAATCATCCCTCTGCTCTCTGCTGCAGATACTTCCACGCACCTTCCAGAGCTCTTCCAGCTTGTTGATTTGCTGGGCAGTGATCTGACGCGCCCTCAACTGCTCCTGCTCGGAAGGGATTTTGACCAGCCAGGAAAGGAAGCAGCGGTCTTGAATCAGAGGCTGCCACTGAGAACTGTCCCAGTTGATGTCCTTCAAGCTGCTCTGACTGGCACAAGGCTGCCTGTACAGTCAAGATAGGGGAGAAGAGTTTTATTAAATAGGCACGCGTAGGGGATAAAAAGAGAATCAACAGTATTTTTTTAAAAAAATGCTTTCAAAATCAATGGACAATTAAGACTCGAGACCGACCAGCAATTTTCTTCCAAAATAAAAAGAGAGGAAATCTCTCACCTGCACAGCAAGACGACCACAGAGTCTGCCTTAGCAGGGATGAAACCCAGGAGGAACACGTTGCGGCAGCCACAGTTGTAGCACTCCAGGACCGTCTCACCCAGAGGGCCATCTTTGTGCAGAGTCACTTCCTTACATTTGGCTCTCACAAGGTGGTTCACAATATGGCTGGCAAGACAGAGAAGAAAGGCAGGCTGGGTTGAATGGCAAATCAAGCAGGAGCGTGGAAGGATACATCTGATTATCAAGGGAGAGCTTTTATACCTACTCTGTGCCACCTCATGCCTGGGAAACCTTATCAGAAGTCCTGATGTGTATGTATGGCATGGGGGGCACACTGTTTTTTCAGTCTGAATTCCAAGTTTTTAGTTTTAAATATGATGTGGCGATACTGTTCCTTTTTTTTAAAAAAAGTTGTTAAGTAGTGTATTTATTATATTGTTGTAATTCTTTATCTGGATTAACCTGTGTGAGCAGCCTTGATGGCTTTTCTGCATAAAAGGCAGCAAGGAAATGAACGGTGACGTAGTAACAGTACATGGATGAGACACATACACACACAGCGAGAGAAAAGATCTCATGTGCAATCCCAGCCACCTTATGTAGTACTGGGCTACATGAATCAGTGATCTGGCTCACGGTGTGAGGCAACCGCCTACGGTTTGTATCCAATGTTTATCCCACTCAAGAGTAGACCCAGAAAGCAATGGGCATGACAAACTTGTGCCCACTAATTTCAACAGGTCTACAGTGAGCAGAATGTAGCTAGATACAATCCCAACGCTTCATGCCATCACCACTTCTGTGGCTGCGTTGCTCACCTGCCAGACGTATTCCCACGCCCGTTGCAGAACCACTTCTTGCTGGTGTTGCAGTAGACAACGCAAGCTGGGTCATGGATGCCACAGTAGCTAAGGAAGAGAACACATTGTTAAGTTTTGCTTCAAAGGCATGGCAAGCCAGGGTGCTTTCCCTTTGGTTCTCTCTAGTTCAAGTTGACCCAGTCCAAAAACCCCAAAGCTGGTTGAGTTGCACCCTTGTTTCAAATAAATAAATAAATAAATAAATAAATAATAATAATAATAATAATAAATTATTTATACCTCGCCCATCTGGCTGTGTTTCTCCAGCCACTCTGGGTGGCTCACAACAGAATTACGGTAATGAGAATTAGTAACAAAAAAGTGATAAAACATAATTTAAAAACTTCCCTAAACAGGGCTGCCTTCAGATGGAACTTCTCTCCATGCTGTTGAGAGTTGATGTTATGCAATAAAAGTCCCTGTTCTGCTTTATGACACCGCAGTGCAAGCTGCTAATTCATCACAGGAAGTGCACATTGCCAGAGTATTGAATAAACCAGCATTGAAAGAGAATAGGGTTCAAGAAACCTGTGGCAGAGGCCAACAGGTGCCCATTCGTGCTCTCTGGTAAAGATACCAAGAACAGAGGAAAATAGGGCATAACTGGGCTAATTAAAGAGGGTGCTCTGTTTTGCATGAAAAACAAACACCAGTTTAGCTAGACATGTCTTCAGAAATGCCACTATCACCACCTTGTCATCTGAAAGACATCATAGAATGCCCGGGACTCCTAATTTATATTGCTGCATAGACACAAGGGGATTATTTGTACAATGTGTGCGGTAAATTCACATGAAATTTACCACACAGAGGCGGAAAAGGCAAGTGAGAGGATCTCCTCTGACCAATGGAGCCATTATTTGCCCACATGAGGCTCCTAGACTCTGCTTTCAATTTTAGATTATGTCCACACACATACACACAATCTTACCTGCAAGCATGCACTGGAAGGTCCTTGGTGTAGTAAGTGTCTTCCTCGTCTTCCTCAAAATTGAGTTCTGCAAGGAGCTGGCTGGTCTTAGGCACATTATCATCCACTGCTCCATTTTGCAAGATGCCGTCAGGCCCATTCACCTAATGCAAAATATGGACTAGATGTTAACAGAAGCAAGAGCTAGGAGTGATGAAACTGCCAAATGTCAGGTGGACATGAAAGACACTTGGACACGAGTTTGTTTAAAACTCACAAATAACCAGCCTTGCAGGTGGAACAGCAGACCCAGTTGCTCCATTCTGGCCAATGCTATATGAAGAAGGGCAGACTTGCAATTCAGCTGTTAGCCCATGAAGCAATTTAATAAGCTGCTCACAGTAATGCATGATCAAAAAGGGCCACAAGGTTTCTATAAAATATTCTTTTATAAAGACTTCCAAAAAGTGTTTATTATGAAAGATTTAGTTTAAAGTTAGTTTCTCCACTCCTTCACATGAATCTTATTTCCTTCTGGCTCTTGTTATTGACCCCCTCCCCCCACCTCCATTCCCTTTCAAACCACTCCTCACGATGCAGTCAGTTGTCGGCCTTGCGCTTCAAGAGCTGCACATCACAAAACACGGATTCCTCGAGAAAGCCACAAGTGCCAGAAATACTTTCCCAAGCCAAACTGTCCTGTGACAGGCCATCTAAGGGCCCTCCCCCTGTCATTCCTTATCTACCCTCAGCACAAGGTTCAGCTCAACATCATAGGCCACCAAAGTACCAATAAGGATACGGAGAATTTAGAGGGGAGGGCACTTGTCCTGTAAGCCAGGTTTTCACCTTTTTTGAGTCCACAGTTCCCTTATCCAACTACATTCTTTCTGTAGCACTCCTGTGGGGTTCAGGAGCCCAGTTATGTCACCCCTTGCCTGCAGAGCTGGCAGCCTCTCACCCTTTTTCAGACACCCTCCCTTGCGGGGTGTCCCCTCTTAGCCTCCTCTCCTCTCCTTGGGAGCCATCCGGGCAGCTGCTGCTGTTGCCCCTGGTCTCTGAGCCGCCCCCCTTGCCCCAAAGAGAGATGTCTCCCAGAGGCACCATTTACCTGTGGAGCTTAGACCCAGGGCTGCTGCAATAAACAGCTGTGCAAGCCTTTGGGAGGCATAGAGGGCATGAGAGAGAGAGAGGGAAAGAAAGAAAGAAAGAAAGAAAGAAAGAAAGAAAGAAAGAAAGAAAGAAAGAAAGAAAGAGGAACAGCGGCCAGTGTTGCCTGCGGCACCCCTGACCATCATTCAGGGCACCCCAGGGTGGCACAGCACACTGGTTGAAAACCACTGCTGAAAGCAATAAAAGGGGAGTTTTCTCACCTACAAAACAAGCATAGCAAATTTTTACAGCTGCTCAGCCTACCCCTGCCTGGCAAGCCATTGTTTTTTAAAGGGGGCTAAGCCAGCAATGCTTCTCTACATGGTAGGCCAAAGGGCCCCTTAATATGCCCCCCCCCCACCGCCAAGATGAGCAGCAAGAGAAGCTTGGGAAGAGCCCTTTTTCGTGTCTCCATGGTGCACAGCTTCATGTCTTGACTTGTGCACAGAGATGGCGCACTTCAGCTGTTCCTAATGGCGGGGGGGAGGGGGCTCGGCTCTTCTAAACCCTCTTCAACTCTTTAGCAATGTGTGCACATATGTGAAGAGAGTCCTTTTTAGGGCTGCCTGTAATAAATCAGCAAAATGAAATGTCATCATTGTACTGGAATCAGTGAGAAAGCATGAAAGGAGGAGTATTCCATAATGCATATGGAGTCAGTGGGCAGCCACGTTGAGGTAAAGGATGCCTCTACTTGGATTCTAGCACTTGTTTTCATATACTAATACCACATCCTGTAGAATTCTATCAGTCCTATTTTACCTGCACAATCAGGAACCTTTTTCTGTGCAGCCTAAGCAGGAGCAGTCAACATTCAGAAAAAATATATATGTGGACTGTCTCTGAATTAAGTGACTTTTCTTCTTTAAGTTCTCAAATTTCTTACCTTAGCTCAAGGTTGTCATCTGAACTATTAAATGTTTAACTGAGAATCAATCAGTCAGTATATAATTTGAAAAATAAGATTTTAGGGATGTCTTGCCCAAAAATTGCAACTGGACATTCCATTTTGGTGACACTAACTTTGGTTTAAGGATCCATTGGGTGCCCAGCTAATATATCTCAGTTTCTAACACTGGTTACAATGTGGGGGTTGGGGGGAGCCATTTCTGCAAGTTCATCAACCTAATGCACTAAGTAAATCCCTCAAAAAGCAGATGGAAACATGCCTTTGTATAGGACACTGGTCCTAACTACAGTCTTTAACAGGAAGTTCTGTGACTGAGTGTTAACAGTACTTTATAGTTTAACTCTCTGCAACATCCTGACCTGATTGGAGCCTCTAATCAGGCCTGGGAAGAGGACACTTGATCAAGACCACCCCACACCCAGTGTTCCAGAGTGTGCAGGGCTATCCATATCCACCCTCAACACTTTGGCAGGTCAAGCATGATTATGTTTAAAAGCTACAAAAATCCTTCTTAAAAATCCTTCCTAAAACACAAAACCGAAACACATTTTATACCCTCAAGCATGGCAAATGTCTTGCAAAAAGGACATCAGCACACCAGTGAAATGAAGGAGGGCACAGAGCAAAAAGAAAGTGCTAATTACATTAATTTCATCTTGCTAGCTGTTAGATGCCAAGGAGATTTCCTTCCAAATTACAGAGCTGGATTCTGCTCACCTCTTTTTAAAGTGTGAAAAGCGGCTGTCTGCTTTTAAACCTGAAAGGAAACTACTGAGGCTCCTTGGAGGAGCCAAAAGAAGGCAGGCAACAAGATTAGCTGAAAGAGCAGCAGCCCTATACAACCTGAAGAGATAAGAAACCATAACCACCTGTCTGAAAAGATTATTTTACCTTGGCTTCCCACTGAGAACTCCTTGAACCAATATATAGAATCTGCAAACTATTAAAAAAAACCCAGGGTGATTGTTCACTATGTTTAACTCTTCCCAAACAGATAATTAGATTATATTCAGCTACATACTCCTGTTTCTTTTCTTAAAAACAAAACACACCTTAGAAGTACAGTGGTGCCTCGACTTATGAATTTAATCCGTTCCGAAGGCACCTTCGTAGGTCGAAAAATTTGTAAGCCGAAAAGCGCCATTGGAAACGCAATTTCTCATAGGAATGCATTGGAAACGGAAAAATTCATAAGTCGAAGCAACCCCATCTAAAAATTCGTAAGTTGAAAAAACCCTATCTAAAACCACCGCAGTTTCCGTTCGGATGTCGAGAAATTCGTAAGTGTGCAGCCATTTGCCCCACTCGTAAGTAAAAAAAATTGGTTGTCGAGTCGTTCTTAAGTTGAGGTACCACTGTATTGGAGAAAGGGGATGGGGTTTCATTAGCTAAGGCAGAGCTTTCCAAACCTTTCAAGTTGGTGACACACTTTTTAGACATGCATCATTTTGTGACACAATAATTCAGTTTTACTAGCAAATCGGAGGTTAAACCAACCCCTTTCCAGCAGTGTTCGAAACTCTCATTGTTCTAGGTGCATTTTGCGACAGAGAATTTCATTAGTGCGAACAGTTTCTGAGCTCTGGGCTACTGAAGCTCCTTGGAGGAGCCAAAAGAAAGCAGGCAAGATTCGCTGAAAGAGCAGCAGCCCTGCGCCTAAGATTTCAGATTAAAACTGCAGAGTGGAAGGAAAGGAGGACCCTTTTCTGCCTCCCTACTTCCAGCTACTCTCTGAAGACTGGAGGACCCTCTTAAGAATAATAGGGGGTGGGCAGAGGAAGGACTAGACCAGGCATCCCCAAACTGCGGCCCTCCAGATGTTTTGGCCTACAACTCCCATGATCCTTGGCTAACAGGACCAGTGGTCGGGGAAGATGGGAATTGTAGTCCAAAACATCTGGAGGGCCAAAGTTTGGGGATGCCTGGACTAGACCATGTGAAAAATGGAACATAATATTTTGGCTGTACAGTGGTACCTCTGGTTAAAACTTAATTTGTTCCGGAGGTCCGTTCTTAACCTGAAACTGTTCTTAAACTGAAGCACCACCTTAGCTAATAGGGCCTACTGCTGCCGCCGCGCCACTAAAGCACGATTTCTGTTCTTATCCTGAAGCAAAGTTATTAACCTGAGGTACTATTTCTGGGTTAGCAGAGTTTGTAACCTGAAGCGTTTGTAACCTGAAGCATTTGTAACCCGAGGTACCACTGTAGTTCATTCATTTTCAGCTTTGTATTCTGGTTATAAAAAAGTGCGCCTAGACATTCTATTGTTGCATCCATAACCTAGGTTTAAGGTGCCATTTACCTCCTAGCTTTCATGTTTCTAACACTACTTTCCAGCCCTGGGAGGAACACAGGGTGCATTCGTATGACACTACCCAATGCAGCCGACACACTAATGTGTCACAACACACAGTTTGGAAAGTTTTGAGCTAAGGGGTGTGTGTGTGTGTGTGAGAGAGAGAGAGAGAGAGAGAGAGAGAGAAGGAGGGAGAATGACTTGTGCACAGTTACAATGGAGACAGCAATGTCCACCTGGATCCTGGAAAAGGCAGCAGCTGTTTTTGGTATAGCCCAGAATACTAAAACATAATCTGACTATTATGTAGTGCCTGGTTTGCAAAAAACACCCATACAGACAAAGCTTTTCAAAAACAGGAATCAAAATACTGTACAAAAACCACAGACCAAGAGCTCACTCCTCATTAGATGTTAGGGCTGCAAATCCTAACCCCACTTAAATAGGATTTACATCACAGTAGGAATAGTTAAGATTGCAGCCCCAATCTCTCTTTCCATACAGTGAAGACTACCTACTATACAGAATCACCAGTTTTGTTGTTGTTTAGTTGTGTCCGACTCTTCGTGACCCCATGGACTAGAGCACGCCAGGCACTCCTGTCTTGCACTGCCTCCTGCAGTTTGGTCAAACTCATGTTGGTACCGGTAGCTTCGAGAACACTGTCCAACCATCTCGTCCTCTGTCGTCCCCTTCTCCTTGTGCCCTCAATCTTTCCCAACATCAGGGTCTTTTCCAGGGAGTCTTCTCATCTCATGAGGTGGCCAAAGTACTGGAGTCTCAGCTTCAGGATCTGTCCTTCCAGTGAGCACTCAGGGCTGATTTCCTTAAGAATGGATAGGTTTGATCTTCTTGCAGTCCATGGGACTCTCAAAAGTCTCCTCCAGCACCATAATTCAAAAGCATCAATTCTTCGGTGATCAGCCTTCTTTATGGTCATATCTCGGGTTACAGCTGCTTCAGGTTGTGTCTTTTCGGGTTGCGCTCCGCGCCGAACCCGGAAGTACCAGAACGGGTTACTTCTGGGTTTGGGCGCACACGCATGTGCACAACCACTAAATTGTGCTTTGCGTATGCGCCAAATCGCAACCGGCACGTGCGCAGGCGCGGGTTGCGAACATGGCTTCCGCACAGATCACGTTCACAACCTGAGCGTCCACTGTACTGGGAAACCCATAGCTTTAACTACCGTGTTGTTCCATATCCAGTTCTAACTGTAGCTTCTTGTCCCACATAGAGATTTCTTAGGAGACAGATGAGGTGATCAGGCACTCCCATTTCTTTAAGAACTTGCCATAGTTTGCTGTGGTCGACACAGTCAAAGGCTTTTGCATAGTCAATGAAGCAGAAGTAGATGTTTTTCTGGAACTCTCTAGCTTTCTCCATAATCCAGCACATGTTTGCAATTTGATCTCCAGTTACAGTAGGTCTAATATGTGGGGGGTTTGCTATGCAGTTTTTAGACAAAACCTACTTTTTATAAAGGGTATCCTTTAAACTTTTAGGTGTTTACTGGTAAATCTTGTGGGGTTTTTAAAGTTTTTACTAGATTAGAAACTGGACAGCCAGAAGAGGGCTTCACTTTCACTCTCTATTTCTCAGAAGGTTCTGACATGCAGGTTGTGGTGGTAACAACAACAAACAATAAGAAAGAAAATATGCAATGTAAAGTTTGCTACTGTGTACGATCTCTAGAGCAAATACAGTTCAAGAGAAATGTTATTGTCCAGATTACTGACAGGTAAGGCAGTGGGGCCTCCTCTCCATTATCCAACCAATTATACAGTAGGCTACATATGCTATGACAAGGGTGGAAATGCTTCAGCAGTAAAGGCCACTAAGCTGTCAATTTCAAAGCTGCAGCTGGCTTGAACTTGGTGCTACAAGTGGGCTGGGCTTTTGTACTTTCTGCCCAGCAAGGCCTTTGATTTTCAGGAAGGGGCATGCATGTGTTTACCCCTTGCATCTAGTTTATTCCAGCTGTCACCAACCTGGCACTCCCTCCAGATGTTTTAGACTACCAATGCCTGCATCAGCCTCCACCAGCAAAGCCAGGCTCACATCAGTCCCAGCCTTATATGGCTGTTGCTTCTGGGAAGAGTGTTTCCACAAATTGAACACACCAGTTTCAAACTTGTGTCTGGATAAAGTTCCAAATGGAGATCGGGTCACTTAATATGATTTAAACACACACTTGGTTCAAGGGAGCACTATTAGGGGATTTAGTTGACAGGGCTTTTGGCTTACATTTTAACAACACTTTTCTCTTTTTTTGTTACAAAACATTCTTTCTTGTAGGAGCAGTAACAGACCAAGATCCACTTATTGGGGAAGATAAGTGGTGCATGAAATTATTCCTGGATCTATATGGTCAAAAAGGGGGGGTAACCAAGTGACAATGCCACGTGTGATATATCTATCGAGCTCTATTAATGCACAGGAATAGAAAGGAAAATCACCAAGGTTACCTTGTAACCTGTGAGGTGTGCCAACAATTTGATTCTTATCAAAGATTCAAAGTTATCAGAGGCGGCCTGCAAAAACGTACACTTGTACAGACAGAAGTTCTACCCTTCACAATGAGAAACTTCACTTGCCTTTAACAACCTTGTCACACAAGGCAATTAAACTCTCCTCCAAAGGAAGGACCCCTAAGAAAGCCTGGTTTGAAAGCAGAGCCCTCAAACACTGCCAGACAGGGGAAATCCAGAGAGTAGGCTGGGAATCTCCTCTTAGCCAGCTGGGCACTTGCGTGAGGAAGATGAGTTCATTAGGCATGAGTACACCTTGCCCCCCAGTTCACGCCACACCTAGTAATTCAGAGGTTCAGCTACTATTCTCCTTGTTGCTGTATCCACAGAACATTAATAAAGCTCTTACATAGTTTGGTAAGAAACCATGTCCTTAGTGCAGGAGCAATGACTTAATCCAGGAAGTGCGCATATGCATTTTATAACTACCTTGTACACTACTGCCTGCCCTGCCCCCAGTATTAATATTGCCTTATCTCTAAAAGGTTGCTTTAACTATGAGCGGTTATGTTGTATTTGCCATGTATTTATTCCTCTCCGCTCCTTCCCATCTATACACACATACACAGTTTCTTGCTTAATCACAAAGTATTCTACAAAACTATATTCTGCTTTTGTAAAGAGTCATTTACTCAGTCACCTGTGACAAGTAAGAGTTGCCTTCAGATAATGAGACAGGGAAGCCTTTAAGAAATGGCTCGAAGTTGGGTCAGTGACGAAATGGCTCGAAGTTAAGAGATAATAAGAGGCAACTACGGTAATAACAGCTTGAGGACTTGTGATTTGGGGGACTTATCTGCAAGACTATTGCATTCTTCCAATATTTTATGCCTAATTTACACACAAACACAGGAAATGTTTCTTCAACCCCCACCGTAAGGCTCTTTAACAAAAAATTACAGACACTGGTACCAACTCAGTTACAAGTTAGTGGTGACCAAGTTCCACTGAAAAGCCACCATGTCCTTCTCTCAGGAGCATTAATATTACACAGACATACCATATTTCTTTTCATTAATCCTAAGAAGACAGCTTTCATCAGGAAAGGTTACGTACACCCAAATGAAGCTCTCTTCCACATTATTTCTTCTCCTCCCCCCCCCCCGTCTTTAAAACTAGACACACATGCTGCTTTGTATTCCTTCACTTTCCTCTGCAACTTGACTTGGAGAAGTTGTACATGCACATTATTGACAAACCGCTCCCCAAGTATTTCTTAACTTGCCCAGTAATTCTCATTAATACTTGGGGACAGATACTCATAGTTCCATGACATATTTTCCACCTCCTCTCTAGAAAACACTGCTTTTAATTACAAACTAATATACACAGACAGACACTTGTACAATATGCAGTACCCCTATTATTGCCTTCACCTCCTCTCTTTGTGGCTAAAAATATTGGCTTGCATCCTAGCCCTACTCAGAGCAGACCTATTGAAAATAATGGTTGCATCCAGTATTAAGCTTTTAGTTTTGCCCATTAACTTCAATGGGTTTACCTCTGAGTAGGACTAATGTTGAATACAAGCCATCCCCTTTAAAAATAAAATATCAAAGTATTAAAAAATACTTTGGTTGGCACAGACCAACTGAAATCAATAGGCTATCAGTGTCTTCAATTGTCTAAAGTTCTACTCAGAGAAGACCTACTCTGAACAGAACTTACTTGGACCCAACCCACTGAAATTAATAGACATGACTAACTTTAGTGCATTATTTTCAGTGGGCCTACTCTGTGTAGACTTAATTGGACACAACCTACAGACATTAAAAGACAAGAAGTAAGCCCACTGTTTTCAATGGGCCTACTCTTAGCTTATGTTAAATACAACCCACTCAAATTAATGCAGCTGATGTTAGGTCCATCCTTCTCAATGGGCTTACTCTGTGTTAAACTTAAATGGACAATAATGGACATGGCTCACTTAGCCAAGTAATTTTCAACAGGTCTGCTCTGAGTAAGACTTAGACACAAGCTGCTGATATTCTTCCTTAGAGGTTGTTAAGCGGAGGTTGGATGGCCATCTGTCCTGGATATTTTAGCTGTGATTTCTGCATTGGGGGGGGGGAGATGGGCTGGACTAGATGACTATCGGGGTCCCTTCAAATTCTACAGCGTTTCCAACTCACCTTGGGCACAACCTATAGTAAATTAATGCACCTAACTAAATAAGGTGCAGGCCTGCTCTCTAATGGACACAACCTATGGAAGTTAACAGGCACAACTAACTTGGGCTACTTTTCTACGGGCCTACTCCTAGCAGGATTTATTGGTCCCGACACATCGGCGTGGAGTGACACGCCTGTTAGTTAGGCGTGTCATGCCTAAGGGGGCATCACTAACTTAGGCCCATTGCTCCGAACAATTACTGTTATTGTTATTATTACTATTATGGAATAATTCTATTATTTATACCCCCGCCACTCTGTGTGGCTTCCAACATAAAAAGGCATAATAAAACAATGGGTCTACTCCGAGTAAGTACTCGCAACCCGCTCCTTTCTCTCCCCTCCCACGCCACCACCTGGCAGGTCTCACTTGGGCGTCCAGCTGTCCCGGCGAGAGGGCGACGGAGGGCGGCCCGCCTGCTCCTCCTCCTCCTGCCGAGACTCCTCCGGAGTTGCCCTGCGCGGAGGCTCCGCCGCTTCCTCCTCCTCCTCCGGGCGGCGTCTGGGTCTGGCTGGGCAGCGTGAAGTCGGTGAACTCGAACTCGGAGCCCTGCGTGTCGGCGCCCAGCAGCTCGGCCTCCTCGGTGTCCAGGAAAGTCAGCGTCTGGGAGCTGGGCCCATACGCCTCCACGCTCATGATGGCGGCGGCGGGGGCAGCTGAAGCGGTGGCTGAGGCGGCAGCAGCGACGGCTCCTTCCCCTTCCCCCTCCCCTCACGGAGGTTGCAAACGGCGTGGCAGAAGAAAAGGCCTCTTCACCCCCTCAGAACGAGCGAGCGAGCGAACGACTGAACGAGCGCGAGCCGCCTCCTGCGCCTGCGCGGAATGCCTAGGCCTCAACCGCCGCCGCCGACCGGACGCTCGGAGGGAGCCAGCCAATGAGCGGGCGGGCCAACGTACGCAACGAAGTGGCGCGAGGCGGCAAGGGGCGGAAGGGGCGGAGGTAGGAAGAGAAGAATAGTCCTCGGTGCGCAGGCGCGGAGGTTTCCAGGGACGGGCGCGCGTGAAGAAGAGGGCGCATGCGCGTCGAGCACAACCGGTTTAGGATCCTATCTCGCGCTAGGTATCAGAAACACTGGGCGGGGCAAGGTGTCCCTTAAACTTCGCCTCATTTCAATTGTGAAACAGACGGACCAATCAGGATAGAGCAGCGGGGGAAGAGTGACGCGAGCACGCGCGCAAAGAACGGAGGGGACGGGGAGAGGGAGAGCGAGTACGCTCCCTAGCAACCAATCAGAAAGTCCGGAGCCAGTTCAAGTCCCGCTCTTCCCCATTTCTCTCCACCTACGCCCCCCCACACCGTTTAAGATGGCGAAGCCGCGGAGGTTGATGATGTTAAACGTCGCGAAAGCGTGACAGAGCACGACCCTTTTACGTTGGCAGGTACGTTACGCAGGTCGGGCACGCGTGTCTGAGAGAAAAGTGGTGTGTGAGCAGTGCGCATGCACGAGCCCTCACGCAGACGGGGAAACCCTGAGTTTCACCGGTATGAGACCTCTGGTGGAGGCCACGCCCCTTGTCGCAGGAAGGAGGGCGGGGAAAAGGCGATGCCTGGAATGTGATTGGCTAACAGCCTGCATTAAGGGTCTAAGACTAAGTTCCAAAAGGGAAGAAACAAAATTAAAAAATTCCTTCCAGCAGCACCTCAAAGACCAGCTAAGTTTTTTATTTTGGTATGAGCTTTCGTGTGCATGCACACTTCTTCAGATACACTGAAATAGAAGTCACCAGACGCTTGTAAGTAGAGAAAGGGTGGGGAGGGATATGGGTGATTGACTGACTGATACCGTAGCTGTTGACGACTGTAAACGACTGCAAATGGTCTTGCATTAAAAAGCAAGGGGTGAGATGACTGAAGATCGCTTTATCATGTATAATGAGATAAGAATTCAACGTCTCTGTTCAAACCAGGTCTCTCCATGGTTTTAAGTTAGTGATAAGTTCCAAAAAAGAAGGTTGGTTTTTTTTACAAGAAAAATCTTTTTAGGCTGTGGACAGATAAATGTATGACTAAGGCCATAGAAACCACCACATTAAAGCGATGTTTTATTATTAGATTAGATTTATTTATTGTCATTGTGTAATTACAATGAAATTGGATGCTATCCCCTTAAAAACAAAAACAGAAAACAAAACGCATTTTCAGCCACGCACTCACAAACCTACACAACTTTTCAGGGCAATTATTTGGTTACAGTATTCAAGATGGTTACAGCTTTTGGGTAGAACTGTTTGTTAGTCTATTTGTTCTTGATTTAATTGTTCTATATCTCTTGCCCGAAGGCAGTAGTACAAAAAGACTATATCCCGGATGTGATGGATCCTTTAAAATATTTTTTTACTTTTTTGGGGCAACGGGAGCTGTATAGCAGCGTTTCTCAACCACTGTTCCGCAGCACACTACGAGACGGTGGCTGCTGTGCCGCAACGTGAGGCAACGAGAAGGGCGATTTGCGGCCGCCAATAGGCAGCGCTGACCCGCCGGAAAGGAAGCCGGCCGGGTCAGTCTGGAGGGCGCGAGGGTGCGAAGGGTGTTTCTTCGTCATCTCCTCGCGCTCGCTCCCTGAGTGAGGCAGCGCTTCATGGCCGAGGCCGCCTCCTCGCGCTCTCCCCGCGCGTTCAATGGAGAAGGCAGCGCCGGCAGCGGCGCAGGGCGGCGGGGACTCTGGAGCAGCAGCAGCCTCGTCCAGCGGCGGCAGCCGCAGCAGCAGCCGCCCCACCTCGGCTGGCTCCTCGCCGTCCTCCTCCGCCAGCCGGGGAGGGCTCTCGGGCCGCCAAGGAGCAGCGGCGGCGGCTACACCAGCGGGGAGGCCGAAGGAAGGCGGCGGTGGTGGCGGCAGCAGCAGCAGCCCCAGCTCAGCCACGGCCAGCCCAGAAGGGAGCGGGGGGCTGGCGGCAGGCAGGACGACGGAGGCGGTGCTCGAGGGCTCTCTCAGCAAGTACACCAACCTCATCCTCCCTATTCCTCAGTCCCCCACCCATTCCCAACCCCCAGGATTTGCCCCGTCTTTTAATGGTGGTGTGCCGCGTGATTTTTTTGACGGAACAAGTGTGCCGTGGCCCAAAAAAGGTTGAGAAACACTGCTGTATAGAACTTCCAAAGATGGGAGGGGCTGACCAATAATCATTCCGGCTGTGGTTATGACCTTCTGGAGCATCTTCCTCTCCATTTCTGTACAAATGGAAAACCAAGCACAAATACAATACATAATAATGCTTTCTATCAAGCCATGATAGAAGGACATTAGCAGTCTCTCACTCAGATTGTTCTTCTTTAAAAGTCTGAGGAAATCAGTTCTCTGCTGTGCCTTCTTTACCAGAGCAGTGGTACAGTATTAGATACAGGGAGCTGGTTAATGAGGCTTGGGGCTGCAGCCTCTGCTGCCTCGATCTGGGGGGAGCTCCAAAGAGAGCGATGGGGAGCAGCGCCTGGTTGCAGGAGGCGGGGAGGATAGATTGGGAAGGGCGAAAGGGCCCACGGCTGTTGCGCCCTCCCGCTGCCCTGCAGCCAGCCCCACACCACTTGGGGAGGGCAGCTGGGCTTTGCTGCTCGGGAGCCTGCAGGATCGTGGCCCCTCGTGGCCGGGGTGGGGGGAAGCGTTCTCCATTCATGTTCACCTGCCTCCCGCCCTTTCTATTATAGCCTCGACTCTGGTGGCCATCTGTTCAGGGAGCAACTCAGCGCTTTCTTCCTGCCCCGCCCTCTCTTTAAGATCCCGGATAGGCTGTGAAACAGCTCAAAACACAAATGCGTGCAGCTAGGGAAGCAGGCCCTCTCTTTCAAAATTATTTGTTGTCTGCTGAATTGCAGAGACTCTGAGCACATCACAACACCTTCTAACACAGGCATGTCAAACATGCGGTCCTCCAGATGTTTTGGACTACAATTCCCATCTTCCCCAACCACTGGTCCTGCTAGCTAGGGATCATGGGAGTTGTAGGCCAAAACATCTGGAGGGCCGCATGTTTGACATGCCTGTTCTAACAGAAGTTCAATACATGCACATCCACTATGCATGCTTAAAAGCTGACTTTTATGTATCTTCTTGTGCCCTTTGCAATCCCCTGTGGCTTCCACCAATAAAAGTTCAGGCACCTGGGCGGTTTCCAACAAAATCTAAAGGGACAAAACAAAACATCAAACATTAAAAACTTCCCAATACTGTACAGGGCTGTCTGAGAAAGGTCATATAATTATTTCCAGCACAAGGTTTTTATTTTGTAGTAAAGGTGGTGTTCAAGAGCAATGGATTCAAGTTACCAGAAAGCAGATTCTGACTAAGCATCAGGAATAAAAATCTTTTTTCTTTTAAAAATTGTATTGCTTAGATAAAATTTAATACAGTCTACACAAATAAATGATGATAAGAGCCAGTTGAGAGTGGAACCGAGTCCTCAGGTGGTAGTGGACACTTCTTGGAGGTCTTTAAGCATACTTGGGTTGAGATTCCTGCATTGCTGGGGGTTGGACTAGATGACCCTCAGGGTAATTTCCAACTCTACAATTCTATGAAGACCAAGCAGGGAATCACAAGACAGAACCTAGCCACGAATAGCTTTACCCCCGATGAATTGATCTAACCTTTAAAATCCATTTATGTTTGCGGTCATCACTGTCTCTTGGGGGAGCCCAGCCCAGCCAGAGTGTTAAGTATGCGTTGTGTTAAAAGTCACAATTTTTGTTGTTGCTTGAATTGGATTCCAGCATTCAGGGCTGTATCTAATGCTAGTCATATTCAAAGCTGATCCAAAGAAATTAAAGGGCATCATGTACATAGGGCCCATTGAATTAAATGAATGCACTTTGAATAAAATTTACTTGGCCGAGCCCTTCTGCTTCACTGCATAGCCCCACGCTCTTGTGTTATAAGAAAGGGAGACTTTCTCCACACCAGGAATAATCCAAGGCACCTCAGTCACAGTGGTGTAGCTAGCCGCTTGGGTTCCTGGGGGGGCATATGCCCCCCCGCAGGGACGGGACAGGGCGCCAGAATCCCAGTGCCCGAGTCCTGTTCCGTTCCAGTGCCTTGCAGGTCCGCGTTGCTTTTTTGAGCAGCGCGGAGCCTGCAGGGAGTCCCCCTCAGCTGTAGGGCAGTTGGGGTGGGGTGGGGGTGGACTCTCCCAACTATGACTCTGTTCAGTCATGTCTCCCTACCACATTGATTACTTCTTGCAGAGTGGGCTACTAGTAACATCCAACATCCATCACAAATCTTCCAGGTTTGACGTGCTTGTAATCCAAAATGTATGCAAACCAGATTGTTTGTAAACCAAGGTACCGCTGTATTTCAAAAAGTGAAAATCCGGACGCAAAAGTTGTTGAGCTTTTTTATTGCAAAATCTAAAAAAAAAAAACACCCCCAACCCTACTACTCTTAGCTGCCTATATATTAGCAGAAACAGCATATAAAAATGCAAGAAATTTGTTTCAAAATGATGAAGATTTTTTCATAAGGATCTTTAAAAAAAAAAAAGTAATTTGCAAACTGTTGTGGAAATGTGGGGAACTGCTTAAGCGTGGGAAAACGAGAACATTTAATCAGCAGACCTACGTTTAAGGCATCTTCTCGTGGGATGATTCACAATTTGGCTAACTCACCATCTCTCTATCTGATTGCTGTTTTAGTGTGTGACCTATGGTGTGACTGGCCAGTTAAGCTTTCTGACATCCTACTTATCTGACTAGATCACAGTTGTTGATGGATGTTGTGGGCTTTTCTCTCCGCAGGGGGATTCCGGAAGCCCCATGGTGTGCCATTCTCCGGAAGCCCCATGGTGTGCAGCGGAATGGCACACGGCACCGTCTCCTACGGCAACCACTTGCCTTCTCACAGCTTAACCACCAATGCATCTCCCCAGGGAATTCTGGGAAGGGTAGTTCTATGGGGTGAAATATGGATCTCTTAACAACTCACAGCCCCCTTAACAAACTACAGTTCTCCAAAATTAATTATTGCTGGGCATGGCTGTTTAAAGGGGCATAAGTGGCCTATAACAGGGGTCCCCAAACTACGGCCCCCGGGCCGGATGCGGCCCAATCGGCCTTCCAATCCGGCCCGCGACGACCCCCGCCGCCCGCTGCCGCCGCCCGCTCTCGCGGCGCACGGCGCAGCGGCGATCTAAAAAATCGGCAAAAAATCGCCGAAAATCCTTTGTGCGCATGCGTACGGGCCTCTCCCGACCCGGAAGAGGTCATTTCTGGTGCACTTCCGGGTCGGGGGAGGCCCATACGCATGCGCACAAGCGATTTTCGGCGATTTTTTTTCCCGCCCGTGTGCGTGTGCGCATGCGCACGGGCGCGCACTCCCCCGCCCTCCGGCCCGCTGCGCGCGCACTCCCCTGCCGTCCGGCCCACCGCGCGGTCGGCGCGGCGGGCACCGGCCCGCCGCTCGGTAAGTCTGGGGACCCCTGGCCTATAATATTTGAGATCCCAGTCAATGGCCCTGTATGGTTTCAATCTGAGAGTGTTTGTTCAGTTTGTCCTTGGATCGAGAGGTGTATCCTGAACACGAGAGAAGCAGGATTTGGAAATAGGGCGGCGGAGGGGGTGGGAGCGCGGATTGAGTGCCTTGACCTGTCACATTCTGACCCTTTTGCATTGCAGAATAAAGCAAATGGTTGAGCATCAGTCTTGTGCTTTTATTAGGCTCTCCGAAATGAACGTATGAACTGTAAGAAGGCACCATAACTTGAAGACCATGTCTTGGGTTATGGAAATGGACAGAATGCCCCATCCCTAAATTTAAAGCAGTTCCCCCCCCCTAAATACTTGGCCTTTCCCACAGTTTGGCATATTCGTCCAATCAGCATCCATCACTCGCCATCTCTCTATCAGATTGCTGTTCTAGCGAGTGATCTATGGTGTGACAGCCAGTTAAGCTTTCTGACATCTCACTATCAGATTGCAAGCCCAGCTGTTGTGGCTACCTGGGGGCGAGAGGTCAGTTCTACAACAGGGGTCTGCAAGGTTTACCTTGCCTGGGTCGGTTCACTGCCGCGGAGCCTCTGTGGGCCGGATCGCAGGCAGACGTGATTTCTGGCATCTGCGTCTGCACAGACATGATTTCTGGTGCCGCGGAATCAAGTCCCCGCTGGTTTAGCACAGCGTGCAGGGACTCACCGATCAGGCGGCTTGGTTCGTGGGCGGCTCGTGGGCCGGTTAAACGGCCCCCTTGGGCCGCTTAGGTTGCCTACCCCTGTTCTATAATCTTCACTATATATAGACCTTATAAAATATCAAATTTTGGGCTGATCTCACAGTTTAACTGTTGGGGTCCTGCCACAGTCAATCAATCCATCATCTTCCATAATCTCACTATCAGATTGCCGTTTTAGTGGGTGATCTATGATGATGTGACCGGCCAGTTAAGCTTTCTGACATCCTGCTATCAGATCACAAGCCTGGCCGTTAGGGCTTCTTGGGGGAGGAGGAGTCAACTGGATGATGGTAATAAAAGCTATGGGGCCAAGGACTGGACACTTAAACACCAGACATCTCCTTCCCTGCCAAGAGGGACTTCAAGATGTGGGGATTCCAACAGCCTTCCCTCCTCCTCCTCCTCATCCTGTCCTTCTCTCTGGTCGAACCAGGTGAGTTAAAAGACACCCACCACCTCTGCTGAGCTGATTTCTGCTATTCCTCTGGGCCAAGCCAATCTCATTCCTTCCATTCCCGATGCTCAGGCTGCCCTTTGCTGGAGGTTTGTAAGCAGAGAATGGGCTCAATGTTACAGTGGCAAAGCCCTGCTTCATGGATCCTGCAGGGAGAAACGGGTTGGGCTATAGGAGCTTGGAGACCCCTTCCAAATCTGACAATTCTTCATTTTCCAGAGTTTAACATTGTTATAGGTTTATTTTTTGAGTGGGGGGGGGGCGTAAAGTTTGAATCATATTCTTTCTAAACTCATGATCCTGTGTACTTGAGGCAAAACCAGTTTCCTTTGTTAAAGTCATGGCTTTGGCTGGCCAGTTAAGCATTGTGATTTACATGTCCAGTGTAGGCCTTTTCCCTCATCTGGTTGGATGCCACATTATCGGAAGGGGTATAGAAAAGAGAACTCCAGGATGCCAAGATCCATGTTTGAGGCAAGTACTCTTTGGTGAGATGAGAAAGCCCCAGAGATATAGAATTGCAAGATATACAGCAAAGTATAGCATGGAAATATAGGATGTTAGAGCTTTAAAATTTGCCCTGATGAGTTCCAAAACCTCCTTCTTAGCATAAAAAAGACCACACATGTAGTACCGTAAGTTAAAAATGTTTTACTTACTAACTCCCCAAAGGCCAGGTTCATGTGCATTTCCATGCATCAGAAAGGCTGCACAGACAGTAAAACTTAGTTTAGTTCCAAAGTGGTAAAAATTCCTAAATTATTGGTATTGGATCTTGAGAGTGGCTTGTGATAGCAACCAGCTTAACCTTTTCACACACTACGTTCATCAGGTAGACTGGGGAGGGAACAAAGGCTTGAATATTTGGTTGCTCCCATGGTGAGGGGAAGTGCCCGTAGTTAAGCCTGACAGGGCAGCTTACTCTAGGGCAGGGACCCCCAAACTTCAGCCCTCCAGATGCTTTGGACTACAATTCCCATCTTCCCTGACCACTGGTCCCGTTAACTAGGGATCATGGGAGTTGTAGGCCAAAACATATGGAGGGCCGCAGTTTGGGGATGCCTATTCTAGGGTATCAACCCCTTCATACATTCCCTAGGCTTAAGCGTGTTTGTTATATGAGGCTGGTTATTGCACTAATTTTTGGCTGATGCTGGAAGCTGGAGAGATAGAGGTTTGCACTGCTCTACCAGAATTAGGGCTTCCCTGGAACCCTAATGAGGAAGCAAGATTTATGGGTTGGTTCTGCTGACGTTCATTTCAAGGAAACAACCCTGGGTTAAGCGAAGAGATCCTTGGAGTCACTTGTTGCTCAGAGATTGAAGTAAACAGTATCTTTTGTAACTGCATTTGCAGACATCCCATTTCCATTCTTCTGGCTCCCTTCCCTTCCTTAACTTCCACCCTGGCAAAGCTGATTGGGGTGCTGACGTTTTTTTCCTGCTTTGCAAAGATGGGTGGTACCCTTAAGCTAATCAGGGGGCAGTGGGAAGCCGCTGATCTCCTCTTACGATTCTTGCAGCTCTCTTGCGGAGTCGCATCGTCGGAGGACATGAAGCCGTACCTCATTCCCGACCCTACATGGCAACACTCAAATCTGAATGGGGCTTTGGGTGTGGTGGGTTCCTTGTGGCACCCCAGTGGGTAATGACAGCCGCGCATTGCATGGCCATGGGGTAAGTATCTGAAAACCCTCCCTGGTGTGTAGCAGTGGCCATTCATTCCATTTGCAAATTGTTCCCCCTGAGGCAGTGATGGCGAACATATGACACGCCCATTCACATTGTTGTTGCCCCCCCCCCCCATTTGTTCTCCCGCTCCTCAAACTACAGCTTGTCTCTGATCCTTTTTTGTTGTTGTTACTGGTAGCCAGAGATTGGTTTTTTTTTAAAACCCGTCCTGTGCTGGATTTTTTGGCGCTTTGGCAGACTATGTCGGTGCTGCGTGTTAGTTCCAGCGAAGGTATTATTCATCATTTATTTCTGTTCTCTTCCCCCCCCAAAAAACAAAGCAACTTTTGCACCCCCGAAAAAAACCTCCAAAACTTTGGTCAGCAGCTCCCCCCAAAAAGCTCAACAACTCTGGACACTTTGTGATAAATAAGGGGTTTTTGGTTTGGTTTGGTTAAATAATTAGTTTTTGGTTTATTAAATACAGTTATATATTACAATTATACATTTTTGTATAAACTATACGATATTTATTTAAACTATAAATATCGCGAAATTATGGGTTTTTTTCTTGAAGTGACACACCACCCGAGTTATGCTCTGTTTTTTGGCGAATTTTGACACACCAAGCTCAAAAGGTTGCCCATCACTGCCCTGAGACTTGATGCAGGAGGAACATCTTGAGGCAGTAAAATCTTTAGACAGAAATGGTAATAGAGAAGGCTCCTTTCTGACATGCAGTGGGCAGGAGATCCAAAGGACAGGTAGAGGAAGGCTTAGTGAGACAAATACATATCCCAGCGAGAATAACCTATATAAGCGTATTATATTAGGGGAAAATGACTCCTGCCAAAAAGGAGTCCCTTAGACAGAATTGCATATAAAAATGTGTATATTAGGACACATTCACCTTAAAATGCTGGTGAATTTTGACAAGGGCTTTTTTCTAAAGTAACATAAATACTGCAGACTGATGTGGAAATGTGGAGAACTGAATTTAAGATTGGAAAGATGAGAAACAGGAAAATCAAAATTGGCTGACTCCCCACCCTTCGATCCCACCTGTCTTCAAGAGAGAACAATTGTTGTTGTTTAGTCGTGTCTGACTCTTCGTGACCCCATGGACCATAGCACGCCAGGCACTCCTGTCTTGCACTGCCTCCCGCAGTTTGGTCAAACTCATGTTCGTAGCTTCGAGAACACTGTCCAGCCATCTCGTCCTCTGTCGTCCCCTTCTCCTTGTGCCCTCCATCTTTCCCAGCATCAGGATCTTTTCCAGGGAGTCTTCTCTTCTCATGAGGTGGCCAAAGTCTTGGAGCCTCAGCTTCAGGATCTGTCCTTCCAGTGAGCACTCAGGGCTGATTTCCTTCAGAATGGATAGGTTTGATCTTCTTGCAGTCCATGGGACTCTCAAGAGTCTCCTCCAGCACCATAATTCAAAAGCATCAATTCTTCGGCGATCAGCATTCTTTATGGTCCAGCTCTCACTTCCATACATCACTACTGGGAAAACCATAGCTTTAACTATGGCTAAGAACAATAGCTAAGGATTAATTCCAGGTTCTTTGATGCTCTTGGTTTCCAGAGACATGACGGTCGTCTTGGGGGCGCATGATCGCTCCGCCATTGAGGACACTCAACAGGTGATTGGTGTTGAGTCATACCACATACACCCGGAATATAATGACGAAACGATCTCAAATGATATCCTTCTGCTCAAGGTGAGTTGCTCTAAGCTCCCTCTTTCTCAGCACCTCAGAAGGCAGTGATCATGAGGAAGAAGGAACATAAATGAGCCCATCCCTATCTGCCCAAAGTATCATAAAATCTGGTTCTCAAATCTTACCGCCTGACACATCTGCCTTATTGTGCCTCATGGGGAAAGTGACCTTGGAAATCCCCTCCAACTCCAGCAATTCCTTTGGTCCATCTAGCTTGGTGTTGTCTACACTGACTGTCAGAGGAATGCCAGGACTTCAGACAGAGGAAATTCTCTGTCCTACCTGGAGATGCCCACCTTGAAAGAGGGACCTGTGAGCTATGGCCCTTGCTCTAAAAAGAATGAAACACTTGATTTGTCAGTAAAAAGCTTTGAAGCAATAATGGAAGTTCCCAGGCCTCAAGATTCCCAGAATGAAGGAGCCCCTTGTCCACCAAGATCAGTGTTGTTGGCACTGACTGGCAGCAGCTCTTCAGAGTTTCTGTTTCATAGAGGGGTCTCTCCATAGCCTACCTGGAGAGGCTGGGGATTGAACTTGGGACCTTCTGCATGCATAGCAGGTGCTGCACCTGCTGAGCTACAGGGATAGGGGCGGGTTTCGTTTTGCAAGGGAGGTTGCTCGACTCTTCTCCTTCATCTTCCTGCAGCTGGTTGCCAAGGCCACTCTGAACAAAAACGTCCAGATTATTTCCCTGCCCACATCTAGCAGCGACCTCCCCGGTGGGACACCCTGCAACCTGGCAGGATGGGGCAGGATTGATGACCACCGGAACACGGAGAAGCTCTTTGAGACCAACGTCACCATCTACAGTCGTAAGAAGTGCATGAAGTTCTACCCAGAGCTGGAGGACAGCATGATCTGCGCAGGCAGCTACAACCAGCTCCGGGATACAAGCCAGGTGAGGTTCAGCAGACAAGACTGGTGACTGGGGTCAGCAGTGGAGAAATCGGGGGGCCCTCCAGATGTTGTTGGACCCAAACTTCCATCAGCCAGCGTGGCCATTGCTCAGGAATGGTGGGAGATTTCTGATTCATAGCATTGGCCCATCTACTCTGTGTTGCCGACACAGGCTGCGGGGGGGGGGGGCTCTGAGGTTTCCGGAGTGGCGCATTTCCCCGTCCCACCTGGAAATTCAGAGGATCAAACCTGGGGCCTCCTGAATGCATAGCAGATGCTCTGCCATTGATCTATGCCCCTTTGTGAAGGGTGTGGGTGTCTCAAACCCCCGGAGAGGGGGAGGCAGCTCAGGAAAGCGAGCCAAGCCACAAGCTGTCGAATCCATGTCTGAGGGCACTAGTGAAGCAAAACTCTCTCCTCTCCTCTCCTCTCTCTCTCTCCCTCTCTCTCTCTCTCTCTCTCTCTCTCTCCCTCTCTCTCCCTGCTACACTTTCTCACATATACGGACTAAAAACTCTCTTTCCCTTTTTCTCACACCACTTCCTGGTGTCATAAAAATTAAAGAAGTAATAAAATTTAAAGTTGGAATGCGTGTGAGAGAGGCTGAGCAACGGATGGTTTGGAATGTGAAGGTTGTGTTTGCAAGAGAACCAGAGAACCAGGAGAGAAGGACAAAATAGCATGTCTGCAAGAGCTACTGCTCTAGCTGCTGAGGACAAAGGAAGGAGAGGAAAGAGATCAAAGGCGGCGTGCCTCAGAATTAAAGGAAGCACCGTCACAGGGGGACATGACGGCCCCTTTGTTTGTATTCATATTTGGGGTGCCACCCCTCAACGTCTTGCTGGCTGAGGCTGTGTCTCACTGGACTTGCAATGCCCTAGTATAGGCATCCCCAAACTGCGGCCCTCCAGATGTTTTGGCCTACAACTCCCATGATCCCTAGCTAACAGGACCAGTGGTCGGGAAAGATGGGAATTGTAGTACAAAACATCTGGAGGGCCGAAGTTTGGGGATGCCTGCCTAGTAAAAGCCCTGTATGGTTGACAATTGGAGCCTGGATCTTCCTGAAATCTGGGAGAGCCACTGCCAATCAGTGTTGACAGTACTGAGCTAGATGGGCCAAGGATCTGATTCTCACCCGAGTTTCATTATAAAGCAGCTTCCTACCTCACTAGGTCGCAGTTGTTGACAGATGCTGGGGACTCTTCTCTCCGCAGGGCGATTCCGGAGGCCCCATGGTGTGCAACGGCGTGGTGCACGGAATCGTCTCCTACGGCAACCACTTCCCTCCTGGAGTTTACGCTCGCATCGGCCACTTCCTTCCCTGGATCAAGAAAACCATGGGATCCTGAAGAGAAGAAGCAGCCAGCGACTGCGGCCTTGCTCACTAAGAAACCTTCTGCTTGCTATATAACCTGTATGGCTTTCGTTCTGCAATTCCACCTGCCCACCCCGCCCCTCAGATGCCGCAAACCCTCCCACCTCCCGCACCTATTGAAACAACCGGATCCAGAGGGTCTTTAATTCACAATTGCGTTTTTGTGACTTGCCATCTCCCCAGGGAATTCTGGGAAGCGTAGTTTGATGGGGTGAAATATGGATATCTTAACAACTCACAGCCCCCTTAACAAACTACAGTTCTCCAAATTATTGCTGGGCATGGCTGTTTAAAGGGGCATAAATGCCCTATAATATTTGAGATCCCAGTCAATGGCCCCGTGTGGTTTCAATCTGAGAGCGTTTGTTCAGTGCATGTGTACCCTGAACACGAGAGAAGCAGAATTTGGAAATGGTACGGCCGGGGGGGGGGGGGGAGAGTGGATTGAATGCCTTGACCTGTCACATTCTGAGCCTTTTGCATTGCAGAATAAAGCAAATGGTTCAGCATCAGTCTTGTGCTTTTATTAGGCTCTCCGAAATGAACGTATGAACTGTAAGAAGGCACCATAACTTGAAGACCATTTCTTGGGTTATGGAAATGGACAGAATGCCCCATCCCTAAGTTGAAAGCAGTTCCCCCCTCCGCCTAAATACTTGGCCTTTCCCACAGTTTGGCATATTCGTCCAATCAGCATCCATCACTCGCCATCTCTCTTATCAGATTGCTGTTCTAGCGAGTGATCTATGGTGTGACAGCCAGTTAAGCTTTCTGACATTTCACTATCAGATTGCAAGCCCAGCTGTTGTGGCTACCTGGGGGCGAGAGGTCAGTTCTATAATCTCCACCATAGACCTTATAGAAGATCAAATTTTGGGCTGTTCTCACAGTTTGGCTGCTGGAGTCCTGCCACAATCAATCCACTTCCATCACCTCACTATCAGATTGCCGTTTTAGTGGGTGATCTATGATGATGTGACCGGCCAGTTAAGCTTTCTGACATCCTGCTATCAGATCACAAGCCTGTCCATTAGGGCTTCTTGGGGGAGGAGGAGTCAACTGGATGATGGTATTAAAAGCTATGGAGCCAAGGGCTGGACATTTAAACACCAGGCATCTCCTTCCCAGCCAAGAGGGACTTCAATATGTGAATATTCCAACAGACTCCTCCTCCTCCTCCTCCTCCTCCTCCTCCTCCTCCTCCTCCTCCTCCTCCTCCTGTCCTCCTCCTCCTGTCCTCCTCTCTGGTCAAACCAGGTGAGTTAAAAGACACCCACCACCTCTGCTGAGCTGATTTCTGCTATTCCTCTGGGCCAAGCCAATCTCATTCCTTCCATTCCCGATGCTCAGGCTGCCCTTTGATGGAGGTTTGTAAGCAGAGAATGGGCTCAATGCTACAGTGGCAAAGCCCTGCTTCATGGGTCCTGCAGGGAGAAGCGGGTTGGGCTAGAGACTTTTGGAGCATAGCTGCCAAGTCTTCTGTTTTTCACGGGAAACCCCCATATTTTAAATCGTTTCCCGCTGGCAGCCCGGATTGGAAAAAATCCCGTAAATCCCCTGGATTTCCTACCTGCCAAGGAGGCTCCATTTTGTGTGCTGGCGCCGCCCGATTTCCAGTGCCCAGACATGGGTAGCGCGGCACCAGAAGTCGCTTCTACGCATGTCCGGACATGCGTAGAAGCGACTCCCGGTGCCGCTCCGCCCATGCCTTCCAGTGAGCTGATTTCCTTGAGGATGGATAGGTTTTATCTTCTTGCAGTCCATGGGACTCTGAAGAGTAGTAGATATGATGGTCACCCGAACTGAATTCGCCCATTCCCATCCATTTTAGTTCACTGATGCCCAGGGTGTCAATATTTATTCTTGCCATCTCATTTTTCACCACATCCAGCTTGCCAAGGTTAATGGGTCTTACATTCCAGGTTCCTATGCAATATTTTTCTTTACAGCATCGGACTTTCCTTTCGCTTCCAGGCATATCCGCAACTGAGCGTCCTTTCGGCTTTGGCCCAGCCGCTTCATCAGCTCTGAATCTACTTGCACTTGTCCTCTGCTCTTCCTCAGTAGCATGTTGGACGCCTTCCGACCTGAGGGGCTCATCTTCCAGCGTCATAACTTTTACATGCCTGTCGTCTTTGTCCATGGAGTTTTCTTGGCAGGGATACTGGAGATCTCAGTCCCATAAGTCTCCCCACAATCATCCATGTCCCCCCCTCATTTTTTTGGAATGTTTTAAAATACTTGTTTTGATTATTTCAGTTGATTTTTCTTGCGAGTTTTGATTTATTTTTTAATTGCAATCAATTGGTGTAGAATCCATCCTATCTGAAATAATGTAAGGCTGTCTTCATGTTGCAGTTCACACAGCCACCAATAGGTGGCCATGCCAATTCCAGATGACGAAGGGCAAGCAAATGGCCCAGAGCTGTCTCTGATCTCCCTTCTTCAATCCGTTCCTGGTTCTGGGAGACAGTGATGCAGGAGAAGGTGGGGAAGCCCCTGGCCCTTCACTTGCCTGACCTGCCTCTTCTTCTGACCCACCCTGTGCTCCAGCTCCAGCTCTGGAGTTTCCCCTGCCTGTGACTCTGAGGCATACCTGCCAAGTCTCCCGCTGAAAAATGCGGGATCAGCAGCGGCGCGGCACCGGAAGTTGCGTAGAAGCAACTTCCGGGGTCGCTCTGACCATGTGGGGCGCCGGAAATCGGGCAGAGCGGCACCGGAAGTGGGTGGTGGCCGCATTGTGGTGGCTATCTTGGTGATGGCCGCTGCCATGCAGCCACCACCAAGATGGCCGCTGGGCATGCGTAGAAGCGACTTCCGGCGCCGCTCTGCTTGATTTCTGGTGCCCACACATGGGAAGAGCGGCGCCCAAAATGGAGGCTCCCTGGCAGGTAGGAAATCCGGGGGATTTCTGGGATTTTTCTCCATTCAGGAGAACAGCAGGAAACGGATTAAAATCTGGGGGTTTCCCTTGAAAAACGGGATACTTGGCAGCTTAAGCTCTGAGGGTGGCCATATTTTGAAGAGCAAAAAAGAGGACAGATTTGCTGACTTCTACTCAGAAAATGACAGCTGTACCAGTGGAAATGTACTGGTTGGGGCACTTGATACTTGCAAACATTTATCTGCAAGTTCTCATCTTTCTTGCTCTATTTTGACAAGTAACTCATGAAAATATCTCTGTTGCCATACACACACACACACATACACACTCGCTGGCCCGGGCACGCGTTGCTGTGCCTGACTCAGGGTCCTTGTTTCATACCTGCCAAGTGGCTGTCAGAGAAATAAGGGACCGGGCCGGAAATAGCAGACCGGAAGTAGTGCTGCTGCCATTTTGGAACTGGGCGGAGCATGCTCAGAAGTGACTTTTGATGCTGCTTTGCCCAGTTCCAAAATGGCCGCCGCGCCAGAAGTCGCACTGCAGCCATTTTGGAACTGGGCAGAGCAGCATCAAAAGTCGCTTCTGAGCATGCTCCGCCCAGTTCCAAAATGGCCACCGCACCAGAATAAACCGGGGAAAAACAAAAAAATCTGTTTTTTCAGCTAGGAACAGCTGGAAAAACGGGGATTTCCTGGGGAAAACGGGAGACTTGGCAGCTATGCCTTGTTTCCCAGGAAAGGGGGAGGATGTGTCTGTCCCCCCCTGGACTAAGTGTTTTTTCCTCCCCCCCCCGTTGTTGTGTCTCATCCCTTGTTGTGTCTCATCCGTTGTTGTATCCAACGCGTAGGGATGGCTAGGCATCCTGCCACCCCTATCCACAAGAACCAGAGCCTATCCGCAACCTTACAAGTTGTGACGATTTGCTACATGGCAGGCGAAACCCAAATGGCACCAGCCAATCAGCCAAGTGGAGAAAATTCCTGCCATGCCCCTGTCCCAATGACAGGCGACACATGACGGCATAGCAAGGTCAAGCGCAAACCCTAAAAATAGGGAGAGGTGGGAGGGTGTTCCGATGCACGAAGCCCAAAAGAGGAAGCTCAGGGACATGTGCATGGGCTTAAATAGAGGTCCCTCGATCGCTTTGACTGGCGTCCCTCTGGCCCAATTGCACCCAGGATTGAGGGACCTCCAATAGGGTGTTGTGGCTATCCAAACGTTCCCACCCACAACACAGGGTTTGGTTGCCAGGTCACACCGCAACACGTGGCCTCTTGTTAGGGAGGACCCGATTAACTAAAATCAATACTGCGCCTGTCTATATAACCTTACATTGCAACACTTGTTGTTTACTGCAGCAACCACTGTGTCATAAGTTCC
Organism: Zootoca vivipara; assembly: GCF_965207765.1. Taxonomy (NCBI): domain Eukaryota; kingdom Metazoa; phylum Chordata; class Lepidosauria; order Squamata; family Lacertidae; genus Zootoca; species Zootoca vivipara. The sequence goes on along the minus strand of NC_142589.1, from coordinate 84,531,472 downwards.
ATTATCTTGATATACTGTACTGCATACGGTATGTACACCCATGGTACAATTGTTTACAGTATATTGTTTATATTATTCTTATTTGTTAAAATATGTTGAAATACAATATTGTATTCATTTATACTATTTAGAACATGTACAACTGATGAAGCCCAGGCAGTGGCGTAGGAAGGGGTGCGTAGGTGGCGGGGCGCCCATAGCTGCCAAGTACCCCGTTTTCTTCGGGAAAACCCCGATTTTACTTACCTTTTCCCGGTGGTCCCCCGTATCACTTCGTCTCCCGTTTTTCTCCGTTATTTTCTCCTGCCAGCGGCCATTTTTTTTTCCCCGATTTGCCCTTCTATGGGCACAAAGCTGCCGCTGGCTTCAAAAGTCGCATCTATGCATGTCCGGAAGTGCATAGACGAGACTTCTGGCGTCGTCGCCGGCCATTTTTGGTGCCCATAGATGGGCAGAGCGACACCGGAAGTTACGTCGACGCAACTTCCGGTGTCACACGGCTGCCGGTCCCGGATTCTGCAGTCCGGGACTTGGAAGGTAAGGGGGCGCCCCAGGTGCCACTCTGGAGGGGGGTGACACTAGGCACGCCCCATGGCTCCCGCAACTCCCAAGCCTTACCAAGCCTTAAAAAAGCTTGCTCAGTCTCGCTGTGGCAGCGGCTGGTTGGTTTGCTTCTTCCAGCTGCCTCCAGCTGCCTCCACGGCTCTGCCCAGCAGGAAGCTTTGGCGTATCTGCCAGGGGGGGGGGAGGAAACACTGTGTGCCCAGCAGGAAGCTTTGGCGTATCTGCCAAGGGGGGGGGGAGGAAACACTGTGTGCGCATGCTGGTGGCAAGCTGCTCCAGTGCCATGCAGGGATGGTGCCGAAGTTCTGTGCTTGCGACTGCCACTCGGCTTGGGAGTTGCGGGGGGGACGCCGCCGAGTGCAACCCCCCTCCAGGGTCCCGGCGAGTCCTGGCGCCGTCCCTGCTGGCAAACCGCTCCAATCCCATGCAGGGATGGAGCCGAGGTCCTGTGCTCGCGGCTACTGCCGCAACCAGAAGGTCCCAGTGCCATCCCCACGCGGCGCTGGAGCAGTTTGCTGGTGCTGCTGCTGCGCAGTGTGCATGGTGACGTCACACATGTGTGCTGTGCGACAATGCCACGCCCCTGGGTGCATGCCCCTGCGTGCCGCCCCTGGTGCCGCAGCGGCTTCCTCCGCCCCTGAGCCCAGGAGGGTGAAACAAGGCATTATTCTAGAAATCCTTGTCAAGGTTTGGTGGAACTGTAGTAAGTTCCCATTTGGATTTTATGAATATACAAAGACATATGAGGAACAGAAATATTTGGACTCTATGAATGAACTGATCTATTGGGACTTCCATTTACTTTGTTGAACTTTATGCGTTGATTATGTGCAAGAGAAATATTTGATACTGTGAAAAATACAGAAGAGCATCGTTTATGTGAATGCACAGCCGGTTGTGTTTTGTGTGTTCGTTGAACGTATTTCACGTTAACGCTAGGTTTGATGTTGTTTTGCCAGTGGCACATCTAGGCTTGATGCGACTTTAAGAAGAGCCTGCTGGAGAAGTTGGAGAGCAGAGCAGCAGGGGGCTCCAGAGCCCACGAGAGAGGCAGAGAAAGGCGGATCTTCCTTTGCCCAGCTGAGTTCTAGGATGGTTACAGAGGAGGAAGAGAGGAAAGCCAGAGGGGATTTTGCAATGCAGTTCTCTAGCCATGCAATGTGTCCCCAAATGCACATACAGGTGAAACTCAGGTATTAGAATATCATCGAAAAGTGCATTTATTTCAGTAATGCAACTTAAATGGTGAAACCAATATATGAGATAGATGCACGACATGCAAAGCAAGATATGTCAAGCCTTTGTTGTAATTTAATTATTTGTCGTTAGGCAGGTCAATTATAAATGGAATGTAATTAATGAAATGTAATAGCGATGTTTATTTTTGTTTACTTTTGTATTATTGTAATAATTTATTTTATTACTGTGGAATTTCCAAAAGAAAGCGTTTGTAAAAATTAAAATAAAATAATAATAATAATAAGTTGCATTACTGAAGTAAATGCACTTTTCGACGATATTCTAATTTTCCGAGTTTCACCTGTACTAGGGTATAAAATGCATGCACTTATGAAACTGACATACAAAAGTACCTTATAGATGAGGAAATTGCTCGGGGGGGGGGCAGGAGTACATCAGGCAAAACGTCATACAAAAATGTGTGTTTTAGGAGAAAGTTGCACTAAAATGAGGACCATGTGTTTTAAAAAATCAGAAGCAGATGTGGAAATGTGGAGAACTGAACTTAGCATTGCAGACAGCAGGGAATGAGAAAAGTGAGAGAAATTGAAACTGACCGTTTTGCCCATGCCTAACGACTCCCCACCCTGGAAAACCGCCATTCGCTCTTACTCAAAGCAGACACTTTCGTTTCTTTATCACATTGATTTATTCTTTCCTGCCTCCTTCTCCAACTGGAGGCCTGTTCAAAGCAGCTAACCAAGTTTCAAAACAGTGAGCGTTGAGTCCAGCTAAGTTCTAGGAACACAAGAAGTTGCCTTTATCTCATCATTTACTTCACAAAATTTATGCACTGCCTCAGAGCAAGTGATAAAACATTAAATCGAGGAAAACTCACACCCCTACTTTAAAACATACAGAGGTTAAAATAGTCAAACAGATTTAAGGTTGCTCCCACTTTCTAAGCATTTGGGAAGGCTCATCTAAGCAGGAATGTTTTCTACATGGAATGGACCTGCCTGATCTCAAGAGGCAGGGAGTTCCAAAGTGCAGGTGCTGCCACACTAAACGTTCGAGTTCTTGCAAATTCTGCCAATCAAAGCGGTTCAGTGGGTGCATGAAGGGGAAGGTGATCTCGTAGGTAAACTGGTCCCAGGTTGCTAATGGCTTGTACAAGACTGAAACTGCCTTGGTCGCACTGGTCGATGATCTCCGGCAGGCTAGGGACAAAGGTGAGAGCTGTTTCCTAGTTCTGCTGGATCTCTCAGCGGCTTTTGACACCATTGACCATAACATCTGGGGGACATTCTGGACCGCCTAGAGGGGTTGGGAGCTGGGGGCACTGTCATACAGTGGTTCTGCTCCTTCCTCCTGGGCCGTGTCCAGAAAGTGGTGGTGGGGGATGAGTGTTCAGACCCCTGGGTTCTCACTTGTGGGGTGCCTCAAGGTTCTGTCCTCTCCCCCATGCTTTTTAACATCTACATGCAGCCGCTGGGAGAGATCTTTAGGGGGTTTGGGCTGGGTGTTCATCAGTATATGGATGATACCCAGCTCTACCTCTCTTTGTGGGGGACAGGAGGCGGTCAGGTGTGGAGGACTCCCTGGTCCTGAATGGGATAACTGTACCCCTGAAGGACCAGGTGCACAGCCTGGGAGTAATTTTGGACTCACAGCTGTCCATGGAGGCACAGGTTAATTCTGTATTCAGGGCAGCTGTTTATTAGCTCCATCTGGTACTCAGGCTGAGACCTTCCCTGCCTGCGGACCGTCTCGCCAGAGTGCTGCATGTTCTAGTTATCTCTCGCTTGGACTACTGCAATGCGCTCTACATGGGGCTACCTTTGAAGGTGACCTGGAAACTACAACTAATCCAGAATGCAGCAGCTAGACTGATGACTGCCCAGAGTGGCTGGGGGAACCCGGCCAGATGGGCGGGGTATAAATAATAAATTATTATAATATTATTATTATATGACTGGGAGCGGCTTCCTAGACCACATAACACCGGTCCTGAGAGATCTACATTGGCTCCCATTACATTTCCGAGCTCAATTCAAAGTGTTGGTGCTGACCTTTAAATCTTTCTTGGAAGCCGCCCAGAGTGGCTGGGGAAACCCAGCCAGATGGGCCGGGTACAAATAATAAATTATTATTATTATTATTATTATTATTATTATTATTATTATTACCACTACACATGAGTAAATGCTACCATTCCCCCCCTCCCCAGGAATAGCAGGGTTGCAACCTTCTGTAATTGTAGTGTGCTCCATCAAAGTATTGATCCCAGGATGGTTTACATACAATGACTGGTTTCAGCGGTGCTGGCCCATCCATGAGGCAAGAGAAGGCAACTGCCTCAGGCGGCAGGTCCACCAGGGAGGCCTATCCCAATCAGGGCCGTCTTAAGCATACCTGGTGCCGTGGTGCGACGGATCCCCCCGGTGCCCCCCGTCCCGTTTCCCAGAGCGGAGGGCCAGCGCCCTGCGCCACCCAGCCTAGGCCAGGGGGCACTGCCCGCCCCCTGTTGCAACACCTCTGCGTGCGGCGGAGGTGGCCCCAGGCCCGCGCGCCTCTGGAGAGCGGCCTGAAGACGCTGAACAGCTGAGAGGCGCGCCTGGGGCTGCATCCGGTGCGCCTGGGGCGGCCTCCGCCACGCCTCTCAGTGAGCGCAGCGGCGCCCCTGGTGGCCTGGCGCCCGAGTGCCCCGCGCCACCGGACCTGGGCCTAGAGACGGCCCTGATCCCAATGCTAATCTTTCTTCCCCCCTTGTAACAGAAGATGATGGAGAGAATAAAAATTTCACAAACCTGCATCATTTCGACGGTTCTGTTTTCGTTTGAGCCTTTTACAGTGTAGAAAGGTACTGTACATGGCGAATACGCTATTTGTTCTAGAATGGCGAAAAGAATAAACCGCTAGAATCTATGGAGGCTATAGTATGCATGAAATCAGCTCGGCATGGTAACTGTGAATAACCTACAAATATTTTGCACAGATGAAAGAGGATATTAGGAGACATTTCATGAATAGGAGAATTAGTTAAAGTCTTAATAAAGAAAGCTGTCAAAAATGGTTATATGTCATCACATGATATTATGATGAGGGCTGATCTGAAGAACAAAATTGTTTTGATTGGTTCAGGATGATGGTATTGAGTTGCAACTGTTAAGATTGCTATGATCCTTTGATTGGTGAACAGAATCTGGAAGTGTAAGTTTTTGGATGTGGTTCTTTACAGCCTGCTCCTTATCACAGAATTCTAGAGTTGGAAGGGGCCCCAGGGTCATCTAGTCCAACCCCCTGCAATGCAGGAATCTTTTGCCCGATTTGGGGCTTGAAACCACAACCCTCTACCATGTCAGGGGGCTGTCAGAGGAGCAGATTCACCAACAGGTCAGAAGGGAGACTCAGAGACTCAAAGTAAAGTTAGCTGTTTTATTCAGGAAATTAGTATACAGCAGAGATCACTTGCTGCCTCCTTGAAGGCACTGCCAAAACTGGCTCTGGGCACCTCTTCCTCCTCCTAGCCCTCCTCTTCTGTACGTCTTCCAAGCAGATGCAAACTCTGGCAGGGAGGAGGGTCTCCCTCCTTGGGCTTGTCTAGCTTTCTGTTCAGCTACATGTAAAGATCTGTACAGATCGTGAAGCTGAGGCTACAATACTTTGGCCACCTCATGAGAAGACTCCCTGGAAAGACCCTGATGTTGGGAAAGATGGAGGGCACAAGGAGTAGGGGACGACAGAGGACGAGATGGTTGGACAGTGTTCTCGAAGCTACGAACATGAGTTTGACCAAACTGCGGGAGGCAGTGGAAGACAGGAGTGCCTGGCGTGCTATGGTCCATGGGGTCACGAAGAGGCGGACACGACTAAACAACAACAACAAAGATCTGTGTAGCCTCGCACCCAGCTCCCTGCCTCTGCAGTGGCGTAGCAAGGGGGGGCGATGGGGGCGGGTCACCCCCAGGTGCTACCCTGGAGGGGAGGTGACTCTCGGTGCCCCCCCCCCACTGGGGAACGTTTTTTAAATTTTCTGTTGCATGAGATTTTCAACTGTTCTTATATGTTCTTTCAATGCTGATTTCATATCTGAAGACGGTTTTGTTCTGTAAGCTCTAGGGTTTGTTTGTTTTTTTGCAATTAATGTTTTACACTTTTCACCAGAGCCAGAGCTAGAGCCGCGTGGGGGCGGGTGACAAAAGAAAATCGCACCGGGTACCACCTGGGCTTGCTACGCCTCTGTGCCTCTGTCTCTTTTTGTTCTCTCAAGACTCCTGTTTCTTTCGCTCCCAGCTCCCTCCCTCCCTCCCTCCCTCTGGCCATAGCTGCCAAGTTATCCCTTTTTTAAGGGAAATTCCCCTTGCTGAATAGGCTTCCTCGTGAGAAAAGGGAAAACTTGGCAGCTATGCCTCTGGCCTGTCTTCTGTGTCCCCCCCTCCCCCCCTGGGTCTGAGCCTTCTTTCTTGGTTGAAGCCTCCGGCCACTCTTCGCCTTCCAGCCAGTCCTTGACACCCCAGCGTTTTGGTTCACATATTATTTAAAAAAACATGCTTTTGGTAAATTCACCTTTAAATGAGAACTGACTCAAATGTCTCCCTCCTCCCTATTCAGGAGTAAGTTCCGCTGACTTCAGTGGGCCTTGCTCCCAGGTAACTACATTGAGGCTTGTGACCTGAGGCACATAAAAGGTCATGTATGAATGGCGGAGAATTTGCTTTGTGTGCAGAAAGTCCCGGATTTAATCCCCAGCATCTCCAGGTCTGGTGTAGCTGAAATCCTAGAAAGTTGCTGCCAGTCAGTGTGGGCAATACTGAACTAGATTGGTTGAGTTGAATGTATGTTAGCTTCCCATTTTTATTTCATTTAACAAGATACTACTTAATCCAAAGACCTATGAACCGTTGATGCAATTTACTCCCATTCACATAAGCTCTTACTAAATAGGTTTGTGTTTAAATCAGGCCCCTTTCATCCAGAACCATGAGGACTGGAATCCTTATTTTTAAGAGAAGGCTAGATCTCAGTGGTAGAGCATCTGCTAGGGTTAATTGTAAACCTGAATGCCTGAAGCAGTGGCATAGCTGCCAAGTTTTCCCTTTTCTCGTGAGGAAGCCTATTCAGCATAAGGGAAAATCCCTTAAAAAAAGGGATAACTTGGCAGCTATGAGCAGTGGCAATAATGCACCAAAACCCATTACATTAGGCAAAATTGCGGAGTGATATCTTGTTTTAAAACTAAAACAACTTAGATTATGCATTATTTATGTAATCTTTTTCTTTTTGCAATTTCTATGTAATTTTTGTTTTCTGTTGTAAATCTACGTAATGCAAATCGAAGATATATCTGTATAAACCTATTTTTAACCAATAAAGTTTATTTTAAAATTTAAAAAAAAAACTAAAACAACTTAAAGGTAAAGGGACCCCTGACCATCAGGTCCAGCCGTGACCGACTCTGGGGTTGTGGTGCTCATCTCGCGTTATTGGCCAAGGAAGCCGGCGTTACAGCTTCCAGGTCATGTGGCCAGCATGACAAAGCCGCTTCTGGCGAATCAGAGCAGCACATGGAGACTCCATTTACCTCCCCGCTGTAGCGGTACCTATTTATCTACTTGCACTTTGCCGTGCTTTCGAACTGCTAGGTTGGCAGGAGCTGGGACCGAGCAACGGGAGCTCTCCCCGTCGCGGGGATTCGAACTGCTGACCTTCTGATCAGCAAGCCCTAGGCTCAGTGGTTTAACCCACAGCGCCACCCGTGTCCCGGAGTAGACCTGGGAGTAGACTCAGAGTAGACCCATTTAAATAAAGTATAAGTAAGTATAAGAATACTAAGTATACCAAGTCCTTTGATTCCAATGGGTATAGTTAAAATGGAATTAACCCATCATTTCTCATTGACTGGCTGGTTGCAAAGAATAATTAGGAATTATTAGGAATTAGGAATAATTCAGAATTATTAGGAGCTCACCCCGTCGCGGGGATTCGAACCACCGACCTTCTGATAGGCAAGCCCTAGCCTCTGTGGTTTAACCCGACATTTGATGCTTCTGTGAATATTGATGGTTGTTTCTTGGGTAAATAAAGGGAAACAAGAAAACATTTGTCCCCACCCCACAAAATACGGGGAACTGACTTGAAATAGGAAGAAATGCGAAACTGACATTGCCAGGTTCACCCATGCCTGCTCTCGAGTAGACATGCCTAGGATTGTGCTGCGAGGTGTCAGAGGTTTTGGGAATGCGGGGTCAGTGGGACGAGCAAAGGGGAGGCAGGGCGTCAGAAGTTTGCAATGAAGTTTGTTTATTTCAGGAAACAATAAAGCAACAGTAAGCACTAGCGGTACAAAAGAAGGCAGAGGTTTCTCTGGGGAAAGCCGTGATCGATCCACAGGAAGAGGAGTTGCCTGTGCACCTGACTTCACAATGACCAAGTGTGTCTCTCATCGTATCTGACTCTCTCTAGCAGGGGCAGGAAGAATCCATCTGGGAACAAGAAGCTGCTGGCTGCTTTTCTCCTCGCTGGCCTCACTCTTCCTTCATTGTCTCTTTGATCCATGGGAGGTAGGCGGCGACACGCGTGTAAACTGATGGCGGGATTTGGAAGCCATAGGAGACGATTCCGTGGGCAACTCCATTGCAGACCAGGGCACTCCCGGAATCCCCCTGAGCATTGAATTGCGGAGTTGGAGAGAGAGGGAGAGAGAAACTTGACTTTTTTGCAATATTATTCACCATTGCATTTCTATCCCGCCCATAGCTGCCAAGTACCCCGTTTTCTCTGGGAAAACCCTGATTTTACTTACCTTTTCCCGGTGGTCCCCCGTATCACTTCGTCTCCCGTTTTCCTCCGTTATTTTCTCCTGCCGGAGGCCATTTTTTTCTTTCCGATTTGCCCTTCTATGGGCACAAAAAATGGCCGCCGGCGGCTTCAAAAGTCGCATCTACGCATGTCCGGAAGTGCATAGACGCGACTTCCGGTGTCGGCGGTGGCCATTTTTGGTGCCCATAGATGGGCGGAGCGACACCGGAAGTTGCGTCGATGCACTTCCTGACATGCGTACAAGTGACTTTCGAAGCCGGCGGTGGCCATTTTTTGTGCCCATAGAAGGGCAAAGCGACACCAGAAGTTACGTCGACGTAACTTCCGGTGTCACACGGCTGCCGGTCCCGGATTCTGCAGTCCGGGACTTGGAAGGTAAGATCCCGCCTTACCTACAAGGAGTTCCAGGCAGTTGACACAACACTCCCCTCACAACCACCCTGCAAGGTAGGTCGGGCCGAGAGCTGGAGTGACTGTCCCAAAGTCATCCAGTGAGTTTCATGGGCAGGTGTCAGGCTGCTGCCAGCAACTCCTGGCTGGTTGCTCAGGAAAGTACAAAGACTAGTGAGGGTTTCTTACCACCTGCTTTTTATCTAGTATTTACAGAGAGGGCTATAGAACCCAGCCTCTGGGATAATGGCCGTCTCCCGAGTGAATCTCCACTCCCCCATCTCTCCCACTTCCTCATTCGTCTCTCCTATGGGTGCTGCTAAGGGCCCTCTGTCTTTGAGCTCTTTGCTCTCCTACTTTCAAGGCTTGCCGGGTTCTGGGAGAGGGGGGGTCTGGAATGCTTTCTAAAGACACGGTGTCCGTCAGCTGTCGCCCCCCTGGTGCTTCCTCCTCCTCCTCTCCCATTATTTCCCAACTTTCCCCCTCATCCGCCTCTGAGCTGTGACCTCCCTCAAACCCCTGATGTAAATCTAAACCCTGGAAGGGTTAAGCTGGGCAGGAGGTCTCCACCATTCCTCCTCTGCCCACTCCCTGACAGCAGGTGGCGATTTGAGTCCTGGTCTCTTGGGTCCCAGTCTGAACTGAAGTCTCCAGGTGTGCCTCCTTGAACATCTGGGTGGACAAGAGCACTGATAGATGATAGCTAGATAGGGACCCAGGTGGCACTGTGGGTTAAACCACAGAGTCTAGGGCTTGCTGATCAAAAGGTCGGCGGTTCGAATCCCCGCAACGGGGTGAGCTCCCGTTGCTCGGTCCTAGCTCCTGCCCACCTAGCAGTTCGAAAGCACATCAAAGTGCAAGTAGATAAATAGGGAACGCTCCGGCGGGAAGGTAAACGGCGTTGCTCGGTCCCAGCTCCTGCCCACCTAGCAGTTCGAAAGCACATCAAAGTGCTAGTAGATAAATAGGGAATGCTCCGGCGGGAAGGTAAACGGCGTTTCTGTGCGCTGCTCTGGTTCACCAGAAACAGCTTTGTCATGCTGGCCACATGACCCGGAAGCTGTCTGCGGACAAACGCCGGCTCCCTCGGCCTATAGAGCGAGATGAGCGCCGCAACCCCAGAGTCGGACACGACTGGACCTGATGGTCAGGGGCCCCTTTACCTTTACCTTTTAGATAGCTAGATAAATGATAGATAGATATAGCTAGATAGATGTTAGATGGCTTGCAAGCTTCATCCTGGCAGAAGCACCTGCAGATTATTGCATAGGCCAGTGGTGGCCAAACTTGCCCCCCCCAAGCTGTTTTTGGACTACAACTCCCATCATCCCTAGCTAACAGGACCGGTGGTCAGGGAGGATGGGAATTGTAGTCCCAAAACAGCTGGAGGGCCAAGTTTGGCCACCACCGGCATAGACTCTTGGGAGGGCATTCCCTCTCCCCCTCTCCCAATTAGCCTCCATCTCTGCAAAGTATTGCATAGATTCTCCAAGAGAAGAAGGGGGTGCCCCTGAGTCTCGGTTTTGGGCCCTGAAATATCAGGGTCTGGCATGCTCCTGCCCTGGCAAAGGCACCACGACAAAGATCGAAAGATAGATATGGTTCTGCCAGACTGAAACCACTCACATTTAAAGCTCAGTGAATGCACGATTAAAGCACAGGCTTCTTCCCAAGAATCCTGGGACCTGCTGAGTACCCTTCTCAGACCTATGATTTCCAGCCCCCTCCACAAACTACACTTCCCAGGATTCTGCGGGAGAAGTTGTGTGCATGTGACTGGTAATCTGTCATGGAAGAACAACACAATCCGTTTTAAAACTTTGGCGTAAAAGTCTTCTGAAAGATCACAGAAGGAAGGAAAGTGGAGACATTTTTTTTTAGAGTTGGGGTATTTTTTGTGTGAATTGCAAGAAGCAGAAAAACCACTAATGTGGACTGATCCTTGCTCTTTTGCCTTGCCCACAACAGGCAATTGTTTAAATTGCCACAGGGATCGCCCAAGTGGCACCCATGGGTGCAATAGTGCTCTTGCGGTCTTCCCGGAGTCTCTGCGTTCTCTGTCTTTTCCTCCCTTGAAAAGTATATAGAGCTGAAAGGGGGCAAGAGGGGCTCCTTCCCCACTTCCTCTTTCAACTCTATGGACTTTGCAAGGCTCAGATTAATTCCACCGGAAAGGACCGAAGGTGGGGGCACCAACAGCTCTCACTCAAAGATCCAAAGGAGCCCATGGGCCTAAAAAAGAGAGAAATGTTGGCAGCCTCATAGGTAAAGGTAAAGGGACCCCTGACCATTAGGTCCAGTCATGACCGACTCTGGGGTTGCGCGCTCATCTCGCATTATTGGCCGAGGGAGCTGGCGTATAACTTCCAGGTCCTGTGGCCAGCATGACAAAGCCGCTTCTGGCAAACCAGAGCAGCACATGGAAACGCCGTTTACCTTCCCACTGTAGCGGTTCCTATTTATCTACTTGCATTTTGATGTGCTTTCGAACTGCTAGGTTGGCAGGAGCTGGGACCAAGCAACGGGAGCTCACCCCGTCACAGGGATTCGAACCGCCGACCTTCTGATCAGCAAGCCCTAGGCTCAGTGGCTTAGCCCACAGCGCCACCTGGGTCCCCACGCAGCCTCATAACTTTTAGTAAATATTTCAAAAAATTGCATCTCTGCATATGTATTAGCACGTGCAATTCTGTAAAATGCATGGGCTTTTGTTCTGCGAAGCTGTCTCCTTGTTTTTGACAAGGACATGCGGGCGCCCTGCTTACATTGCTGACGTCACAGAGCTTGGCACGGCTGCCGGCACACACCATCCCGTCGGTGAGTTCCGGAAGGAACTGGAGGCACTTCCTGCGGCCAAGGGCGGTGACATTGGTCTCAAAAAGTTTGGGGCTGCCTTCGTATCTCGCATCTATGCGGCCCCATCCAGCCACAAAGCATTTTGTGTCTTTGAGGAGGTCGTTTTCGTTTTCCGGTAATGGGATGACTTGGACGTACTTGTTGATCTTGGCTTCACGGTCGAGCTTTAGGGGAGGAAGGAGGAGAAGAAGAGGATGGTCTGAAATCGGCGGGCTTCCAGAGAGTCATGAGACATCACAGACAGGCCACTGATAGGTCAGGGTCGGGGAGAAACTTTATTCACTTAACGTTTAACGGTGCATTAATCTAATCTGTGCTTTTGGAAATACTGGGTAGTGTAGCTAAATTCTAGATTGATAGATTTAAGTAAGTCATGTCCTTTTAATTTTAATATGCCCAATCCAAGTCTAAAGTTGGATACCTTGGTTCTCAAACTTAATCTGTTCCGGAAGTCCATTCCAAAACCAAAACGAAACGTTCCAAAACCAAGGCAGGCTTTCCCATAGAAAGTAATGCAAAATGGATTAATCTGTTCCAGACTTTTAAAAACAACCCCTAAAGCAGCAATTTAACATGCATTTTACTATCTAATGAGACCACTGGTGCATAAAATGAAAGCAATCAACAATGTACTGCAGTCACACAATCAATCAATCCATCCGTAGCTGAACTGGGTTCCACACAGTCACAAAAAACAAAACAAAAAGAGCCACAGAAACAACCGCAAAATAAAGAGCAAAAACAGACAGACCTCAGCGAAACACTCAAAATGGAAGCGTGGCACTCAAATCGGAAGCGTTAACACTCCATGTTCGGCTTCCGAAAAAAGTTCGCAAACCGGAACACTTACTTCTGGGTTCGCAGTGATTGGGTTCCAAGTTGTTTGAGAACCAAGGTGTTTGAGAACCAAGGTACCACTGTACAACCCAACTCATTCATCGAAACATGGCCTTCCTTTGAAATCCGTACTTCTCTGAGTTTTGCAGTGCAATTCTCCACAGCTACCGTATATTCCAGAGTATAAGACGACTGGGCGTATAAGACGACCACCAACTTTTCCAGTTAAAATATAGAGTTTGGGACATACTTGCCGTATAAGAAATACGACCCGGCGTATAAGACGACCCCTGACTTTGGAGAAGATTTTCCTGGGTTAAAAAGTAGTCTTATACACAGGAATATACAGTAAGTAATGTGCACGTAGAGTGGAAATATGTATATACCAGGGTAAAGTGTGCATATAAATGCATATAATCGTGCAAAAACAAGCCTTATGAGGAATGGTTGAGGGAGTTGGGTATGTTTAGCCTGGAGAAAATAAGACTGAGAGGTGATATGAGAGCCAACTTCAAACAGCTGAAGGGCTGTCACACGAAAAACGGAGCCAGCTTGTTTTCTGCTGCTCCAGAGGGCAGAACCTGAACCGATAGAGTCAAATGACAAGAAAGGAGATTAGGAGGCACTTTCTGGGGGTGAGAGGTGTTCAACAAGGGAACCTGGGAAAGTGGTGGACTCTCCTTCACGGGGCGGGGGCTGAGTTAAAAATAGTTTGGATAGCAGAGGCTCTTTAGCTATGACTCTTGCTTTGCTGGGGGGACTGTCATACAGTGGTTCCGCTCCTTCCTCCTGGGCCGTGTCCAGAAAGTGGTGGTGGGGGATGAGTGTTCAGACCCCTGGGCTCTCACTTTTGGGGTGCCTCAGTGATCCGTTCTCTCCCCCATGCTTTTTAATATCTATATGAAGCCGCTGGGAGAGATATCATCAGGGGGTTTGGGCTGGGTGTTCATCAGTATGCAGATGACACCCAGCTCTACCTCTCTTTCAAATCCGAACCAGTGAAAATGGTGAAGGTACTGTGTGAGTGTCTGGAGGCGGTTGGAGGATGGATGGCGGCTAACGGATTGAGGTTGAATCCTGACAAGACAGAAGTACTGTTCATGGGGGACAGGAGGCGGGCAGGTGTGGGGGACTCCCTGGTCCTGAATGGGGTAACTTTGCCCCTGAAGGACCAGGTGCGCAGAGTGGTAGTCATTTTGGACTCACAGCTGTCCATGGAGGCGCAGATTAATTCTGTGTCCAGGGCAGCTGTCTACCAGCTCCATCTGGTATGCAGGCTGAGACCCTACCTGCCCACAGACTGTCTCACCAGAGTGGTGCATGCTCTGGTTATCTCCCAGCTGGATTACTGCAATGTGCTCTACGTGGGGCTACCTTTGAAGGTGACCCAGAAACTGCAATTAATCCAGAATGCGGCAGCTAGACTGGTGACTGGGAGCGGCCGCTGGGACCACATAACTCCAGTCCTGAGAGATCTACATTGGCTCCCAGTACGTTTCCGAGCACAATTCAAAGTGTTGGTGTTGACCTTGAAAGCCCTAAACGGCCTCGGTCCTGTATACCTGAAGGAGCATCTCCACTCCCACCGTTCAGCCCATAGCTGCCAAGTCTCACGTGTTCCCCGGGAAACCCCCATTTTTCCAGCCGTTTCCCACTGGCAGCCCGGATTTTAAAAAACCCCCGTAAATCTCCCGGATTCTTACCGGCCCAGGGAGGCTCCTTCTGCGCATGTTTGGAGTCTCTGGACATGCGCAGAAGCAATTTCTGGCGCTGTGGCCATTTTGGAAATGGGCAGAGCATGCGTATAAGCGACTTCCGGTGCTGCTCTTCCCAGTTCCAAAATGGCCGCAGCGTGACTTCCAGTGCCGATCCTGGATTTTTCAATCTGGGAGTTGGCACCTATGGTTCAGCCCGGACACTGAGATCCAGCACCGAGGACCTTCTGGCGGTTCCCTCATTGCGAAAAGTGAGGTTACAGGGAACCAGACAGAGGGCCTTCTCGGTAGTGGCACCTGCCCTGTGGAATGCCCTTCCAACAGATGTCAAGGAAATAAGCAGCTATCCTATTTTTAAAAGACATCTGAAGGCAGCCCTGTTTAGGGAAGTTTTTAAATATTTAATGCTGTATTGTTTTAATATTCAATTGGGAGCCGCCCAGAGTGGCTGGAGAGACTCAGCCAGATGGGCGGGGTACAAATAATATGTTGTTGTTGTTGTTTTGACTTGACTTGTCATTTTACTTTTCTGTATGTGGATACAAAACACTATTCGCAACCTGAAATTTGACAGTTCCATAAATAATGACATATGCATTTTGAGCGAAAGCACCAGTTTACAATCTTTCTCCATACCTTTAACAAAAGGATGTCGTTGAAAGGGGTTCCACCAACCAACGTATAACCCGGATGCTGATGGTAACTTTCGACTCCAAACACCTGCTGGGTGTTTTCGACGGCCTCCAGGTCATGAGCACCCAGAATGACGGAGATATCTCTTTGAACAAGAAGAGAATCAACAGAAAGCCACAGCCGATTATTCCTGCATAGCAGGGGTTCGACTAGATGACCCCTGAGGTCCCTTCCAATGCCGCTAACCTACAATTATGTGAAATTGTCCAACCAGGTCTGTGGGGTGGCATTCTTATCTCATCTTAGCATTTCTATATCACCCTATTTACCTTCTTTTTATGCTTAGAGAAATTAACTTTAGTATTTGTAAACCGGGATCAAAAATTAACATTACAAAATATTTTAAATCAAATGTTTTCAAATGTTTACAATGTTCTTTCATATACTGTATATACAGTACATACAGTACATTTTTAATTATTTCTATGCAATTTTACACACATCCTACTTATCATAGAATCATAGAGTTGGAAGAGACCACAAGGGCTATCCAGTCCAACCCCCTGCCAAGCAGGAAACACCATCAAAGCATTCTTGACATATGCCTGTCAAGCCTCTGCTTAAATTCCTCCGAAGAAGGAGACTCCACCACACTCCTTGGTAGCAAATTCCACTGCTGAACAGCTCTTACTGTCAGGAAGTTCTTCCTAATGTTTAGGTGGAATCTTCTTTCTTGTAGTTTGAATCCATTGCTCCGTGTCTGCTTCTCTGGAGCAGCAGAAAACAACCTTTCTCCCTCCTCTATATGACATCCTTTAATATATTTGAACATGGCTATCATATCACCCCTTAACCTTCTCTTCTCCAGGCTAAACATACCCAGCTCCCTAAGCCGTTCCTCATAAGGCATCGTTTCCAGGCCTTTGACCATTTTGGTTGCCCTCCTCTGGACATTTTCCAGCTTGTCAGTATCCTTCTTGAATTGTGGTGCCCAGAACTGGACACAGTACTCCAGGTGAGGTCTGACCAGAGCAGAATACAGTGGTACTATTACTTCCCTAGATCTAGATGCTATA
Source organism: Zootoca vivipara (assembly GCF_965207765.1). Classification (NCBI taxonomy): domain Eukaryota; kingdom Metazoa; phylum Chordata; class Lepidosauria; order Squamata; family Lacertidae; genus Zootoca; species Zootoca vivipara. The sequence continues at coordinate 84,515,400 of NC_142589.1, read as the reverse complement.
CTCCTATTGATGCATCCCAGAATACTGATACTTACCCAGTCTGAAAACCTTTTCAATTCCAAAGTCAACTTTTTAGCACCTCTCATTTGGGGAAGTTGAAAGCCTAAAAATTCAAACCCGCCCTGCGTTACCATGACTCACCCATTGCAGTGGGCTGCAGTCAGGACCCACTGACGGGCCACGAGGAACCCCCCGCAAAGAAAACCTCTGTCTCCTTTCAGAGCTGCCGCGTACGTCCTTGTATGTGGCTTGGCTTCACCACCCCCGACGATCCTGCTGCGGAGGCTGCCTGGAAGAGGGAGACCCGAGTCGCCGGTTCCACCACGCCATGAAATGGCGTAAATAGCAGAACCGTCAAGGTAGGACTTGGGGGGAGAAGGGAGTCTGAAGCCCCACTCAGCAGAAGTGGGATTGTCGGCTTGTCTATCCAGCATATCTTTTAAGAATCCTAGCCAGTTGGTGACCCTCGCCATCTCCAGTGGAAGGGAGTTCCACAGTTTTAACTATGTGCTGAGTGAAGAAGTTCTTTTATCTGCCCTGAATCCCTCAGCATTTGCCTTTATTGGGTGTCCACAAGCTCTAGAGTTATGAGACACCAGGGGGGACGGGGACCTTTCTCTATCATCGTTCTACCATCAGCTACCAGATTTTTAGAAGACATCTGAAGGCAGCGCTGTTTAGGGAGGCTTTTAATGTTTAATAGATTACTGTATTATATTTTTCTGTTGGAAGCCGCCCAGAGTGGCTGGGGAAACCCAGCCAGATGGGCGGGGTATAAATCATCATCATCATCATCATCATCATCATCATCATCATCATCATCATCATCGTTCTGCTTCCCATGTGCCATTTTATACATCTCCATCAAGGCACTTGCCTTTTCTGTAAACTAATAATAATAATAATAATAATAATAATAATAATAATAATAATTTATTATTTATACCCCGCCCATCTGGCCGGGTCTCCCCAGCCACTCTGGGCAGCTTCCAACAGAAGAATAAAACACAAGAATCTATTAAACATTAAAAGCCTCCCTGAACAGGGCTGCCTTCAGATGTCTTCTAAAAGTCTGGTAGTTGTTTTCCTTTTTGACATCTGTTGGGAGGGCGTTCCACAGGGCAGGCGCCACCACCGAGAAGGCCCTCTGCCTAGTTCCCTGCAACTTGGCTTCTCGCAACGAGGGAACCGCCAGAAGGCCCTCGGTGCTGGACCTCAGTGTCCGGGCAGAATGATGGAGGTGGAGACGCTCCTTCAGGTATACTGGACCGAGGCCATTTGGGGCTTTAAAGGTCAGCACCAACACTTTGAATTGTGCTCGGAAACGTCCAAAGTGCAACAACCTTTCCTCATAGGGCAACCCAATGATCATAGAATCACAGAATCCTAGAGTTGGAAGTGACCCCCCCGGGTCCCCTAGTCCAGGAATCTCTACTGAGGCATCCCTGACAGATCATCGCCCAACCTCCGCTTAAAAACCTCCCGTGGAGGAGAGCCCACTGCCTTCTGAGGGAGACTGTTCCACGGTCAAACGGCTCAGGCCATCAGATTGGATGAAGTCGCTACTCACCGCCAGTGTCCAAGTGGGCAGACAAAAGGGCAAAGAGGAAGAAGCAGACTCTCCGTGGCTGCTCCATCCCTCCGCCTCTGAAGTTGACAAAAGGGAACCGGGCTGGCTCTCTACATGGGACACCATGTTTTATAGATTGGCTACCGGCAGTTGGAAACGGTTTTGCACGATCACCTAATCTTCCTCTTCCTTTATCTGCGATCTGAATCCGACAATCATTGGTACAAGAGGCTTATTTCTTGGAAGGGAAGCTCTGAGCAAGATAATAGAGTGGGGCTGAGGTTGGGTCGCTGTGGGGCCCTTGTGACTATCCCCTGGCTACCCACATGTCCCTGACCTTGCCTAACACCCTCCGTCAGTGGTTTGGCTAAACATGTGCCCTTGCTTGCTTGGGTGGAGGATGAAGCGGGTGTCTGAGTGAGTGTCCCAGGGGTGCCCAAGCTTTTTTCAAAGAGGGCCAGATTTGATGAAGTGAACATGCGTGAGGGCCGACCAAAGTTGGTGAGCTTTTTAAAGGATTTGACCCCAATAAATAAACTGCCACAGGGGCCGGATAAAACAGGCTGCCCCTCCCCCCATGGACTTTGGACATGTGGGTCTACGAACTACCCTACTGAGCAAAAGTAGAATTTGCATTTGTTGCTCCGCCCACTTTTGCCTCAGGCCCTGCCCACCCCTGGGATGTGGCCCTCGGAAGGCTGCCCCGAATGCAGACTTCTCAGCATAGGCTGCCAAGTCTCGGGTTTCCCCCGGGAAACCCCCGTTTTTAAAGCAGTTTCCCGCTGTCATCCCGAATGGTGAAATATCCCGTAACCCCCCTGGATTTCTTCCGGTGCCGCTCTGCCCATGTCTGGGCACCGGAAATTGGGCAGCGCCGGCACCAGAAGTTGCTTCTACGCATGTCTGGACATGCGTAGAAGCGACTTCCGGTGCCGGCACTGCTGATCCCATATTTTTCTAACCAGGACTTGGCAGCTATGCTCCTCAGGTCTCAGCAGGTTAGTGGTAAGGGATCAGGCAAACTCCCAGAAGTGCCTCCCACTCCAGCATTGCAGGGGGCTGGACTAGGGGCACTTCCAACTCTACATTTCTAGGATTGCCTCCCTGCCAGGCACACCCTCCAACAGTTTCTCCAGCCTCCGGCAATTGCCCATGCTGCACAGGAGTTCCCTCCTTCTTTCAAGGGAGGCAGCTGGGAGCCAACCTGACATTGCTGAACCCCCTGCCCTGCCCCCTCCCCCCCTCTGCCACCTGGGACATGAAGGGCACCAAGAGTGGCATGCGCCAGTCTCACCCAGCCAGTCCATTTAACAGAGGGTCCCTTGGCTCGCCCGGTCCCAGGACTCCCGCTACTTGTCACGATAAAGGAAGTAGTTTATGGAACTCCCTCCCTCCCACCTAGATGGCTTTAAAGAGGATTGGATGAATTCATGGAGGAGAATGCGACTGAGGACTTCTAGCCATCATGGTTGTGCTCTCCCTCCCCACTCACCACGGCAAGGTGAGTTCCTCTCACAGATTCCGCAAAAACAAGTCATTCTTTTCATTGCCATGATCCTACACTTTGTCAAAGGGAAACTCCACACCCGAGTAGAAATCATATATCAAACAGATGGAAAGCTCTTTAATCTGAACCGGCTGAAAGCAAAGAGTAAGGTTACCGTAACGTCCGTCATAGAGCTTCAGTATGCTGAGGACAACGTAGTGTGCGCACGCTCAGAGGATGACCTCCAAACCATACTAAATATATTCACAGAAGCTTATGAAAAGCTTTGGTCTATTGCTCAACATCCCCCAAACCAAAGTGCTGCACCAACAAGTACAAAATAACCCCTCTGCAGCGCCACAAATCCAACTCAATGGTGTAATGTTGGAAAATGTCAATCACTTCTCCTACCTGGGCAGTTATCTTTCCACAAGGGCCAACGTTGATGCCGAAATCCAGCATCTCCTGAGCTCTGCGAGTGCGGCTTTCCCCCGATTGAAGTGCGCAGTGTTTGAGGACCGGGACATTTGCAGGGAAACCAAAATGCTTGTTTACAAAGCTATTGTACTACCAACCTTACTATATGCTTGTGAAACATGGACCACTTTTATCAACGCCATCTCCAACTCCTCGAAAGATTCCATCAACGATGTCTCCGAAAAATCTGACACATCACTTGGGAAGACAGACGAACTAATATCAGTGTACTGGAAGAAGCAAAGATCACCAGTGTTGAAGCAATGATTCTTCAACATCAACCTCACTGGACTGGTCATGTTGTGTGGATGCCTGATGATCGTCTTCCAAAGCAACTACTCTATTCCAAACTTAAAAATGGAAAGCGTAATGCTGGTGGTCAACAAAAGAGGTTCAAAGACTGTCCCAAGGCAAATCTTTAAAAATGTAGTACAGTCATACCTCGGTTTGCGACCGCCTCCGTTTGCGACAGCTTCAGTTTCCGACCACCGCGGACCCAGAAGTGTTTACATCCGGGTTCCGTGGCGTTCGTATGCGCAGAAGCAATCTGTGCAGAGCGCGTGCACCAGGGATCTACCGATTCGGGGAGCGACTAGCTCTGTGGAACGGATTGCAGTCGCAAACCGAGGTATGACTGCATAAACACTGACAACTGGGAAACACTGGCCTGCGAGCGCTCCAGTTGGAGAACAGCCTTTACCAAACGTGTCATGGGCTTTGAAGACACTCGAACTCAGGACGAAAGGGAGAAACGTGCTAAGAGGAAGGCATACTTGGCAAATCTACACCGTGATCAACTTCTGCCCGGAAACCCATGTCCCCACTGTGGAAGGACGCGTGGATCCAGAATTGGCCCCCACAGTCACTTACGGACTCATTGTTAAAACTGTGTTTATGGAAGACAATCTTACTCGGATACGAGTGATAGAAGAAGAAGAAGAAGAAGAAGAAGAAGAAGAAGAAGAAGAAGAAGAAGAAGAAGAAGAAGAAGCTCTCCCTCAACAGTTGGAAGCTGACTCCTCTTGCTGGTTTCCCTTTGGGGCAGCTGGATGCTGCCCTAGGTGGTCCATTGGCCTGATCCAGAAGGCTCTCCTGAGGTTCTTGGGATTTCCAAGTTGTTTGGGACCTTGTCAGATCAGCCGTTTAAAATCATGACAGGGGAAATCTCACTTCCAGCCCTGGAATGATGGAAACAGGAATGAATATCTTTCTGCTCTCTCCAAATGCCAAATGAAGACTGCAGGATCCAGAAGATCCCTTCCTAGCATTCAGTGGTGCATCTTCATTTGGTGGACTTCACAAATCCATGTTGCACAAGGGCTGAAATCTGATTAAAGGCAGTTTAGGCCAAAGTTGTAAAATCTAGTGCTATGGAATTGGGGTGTTAGGGGAGGAGTTTGACTTCACCCCCAGAGGCACACTCCATTGTTTCTTTTGACAGACAGTTGCCAACATTAATACAGTGGTACCTTGGGTTACCAGAATCAAGCCGGAATTAAGATTGCCGGGAGAAATATCAACAACCTCAGATATGTAGATGACACAATCTTGATGGCAGACAATGAGGAGGAATTAAAGAACCTTTTAATGAGGGTGAAAGAGGAGAGCGCAAAATATGGTCTGAAGCTCAACATCAAAAAAACTAAGATCATGGCCACTGGTCCCATCACCTCCTGGCAAATAGAAGGGGAAGAAATGGAGGCAGTGAGAGATTTTACTTTCTTGGGTTCCATGATCACTGCAGATGGTGACAGCAGTCACGAAATTAAAAGACGCCTGCTTCTTGGGAAAAAAGCAATGACAAACCTAGACAGCATCTTAAAAAGCAGAGACATCACCTTGCCGACAAAGGTCCGTATAGTTAAAGCTATGGTTTTCCCAGTCGTGATGTATGGAAGTGAGAGCTGGACCATAAAGAAGGCTGATCGCCGAAGAATTGATGCTTTTGAATTATGGTGCTGGAGGAGAGTCCCATGGAGTGCAAGAAGATCAAACCTATCCATTCTTCAGGAAATCAGCCCTGAGTGCTCACTGGAAGGACAGATCGTGAAGCTGAGGCTCCAATACTTTGGCCACCTCATGAGAAGAGAAGAATCCTTGGAAAAGATCCTGATGTTGGGAAAGATTGAGGGCACTAGGAGAAGGGGACGACAGAGGACGAGATGGTTGGACAGTGTTCTCGAAGCTACGAACATGAGTCTGACCAAACTGCGGGAGGCAGTGGAAGACAGGAGTGCCTGGCGTGCTATGGTCCATGGGGTCACAAAGAGTCGGACACGACTAAACAACAAAACCTCGGGTTACGAACTTAATTCGTTCCAGAGGTCCGTTCTTAACCTGAAACTGTTCTTAACCTGAGGGACCACTTTAGCTAATGGGGCCTCCGGCTGCCGCCGCGCCACCAGCGCACAATATCCTGAGGTAAAGTTCTCAACCCAAGGTACTACTTCTGGGTTAGCGGAGTTTGTAACCCAAAGTGTTTGTAACCTGAAGCGTTTGTACCCTGAGGTACCACTGTATGTGTAATTCAATGGAATTCAATATATCCTTCCTGGATATATGAGTTTGTAGCCTGAGTCCCCTTCCCCAAACATCCCATCATCTCCTAGGAATATCAGAAACTGCCTTAGCCTGTTGGTCCTTTGAGCTCAGTCCTATTTACACTGACTGACAGCAGCTGACTGACAGGGAAATTTTGCAAGACCGACCTGCATGCAAGTAGATGCCAGACATTGAACCCGAGACCTTCCTGCATGCAAAACTGCAAGTGCTCAGTCACTGAGCCAGGGCCAGGGCCGTTCCCCCAAAGGGATATAGACAGTTGCCTTAGCTCTGGCCCTTCCCTAAAAAAACAAGGCTCCTCAAAAAGGGTTGATTTAAATAGGAGCCTAGGAAGAAGCCTTGTTCTGAGTCACAGTACTGGCCCACCGAGCCTTGTGTTGCTGACCCTGACTGACAGGGGACCTTTCCCAGTCCCAACTGGAGATGCCACTGGATGTTGAACCTGAGACCTTCTGCTTGCAGTTGCTTCTAGAGCTCTGTGCACCTGTGCACACCAACCTAGCATCTAGGCACCTATTCCTGGGTCTGCGCTCTAGGAGCAGTTGCAGCCACAGCTGACCACCCTTCCTCTCCCAGTCCTGGTTCTGGGAGACAGTGGTGCAAGAGAGGGTTGAGAAGCCCCTGGCCCTTCACTCGCCTGACCTACTTCTTCCTCCTCTTCTTCCAACCCACCCTGTGCTCCACCCTCCAGCTTTGAAGCTTCTGCTGCCTTGCTTCCTGGCAAACCACAGTTCCCCACAAACCACTGCCCGCCTTTCCTGAGTCAGACTCTCGCCCCACTTCCCCCGCTGCATGCTTGTTGGCATCCTGCCAGTTGGTGACTGTGCTTCACCATGGCGCTTTGGCAAGGGGTGGAAGGATCTGTCCATTTCTGTTCCCTTGGCTTCTCATTCTTCCATGTTGAAAAATGGGACACACCCAGGAAACCTGCAGCCCTCCAGATAGGTTCTGACTCTGACTCCTGTCAGTCTTGAACGTTGGCCACGTTAGCCGGGCCGCAAGAATCTCACAGCATTTGGAGGCCCAAAGGTTCCCTTTATCAGCTTGATGGACTCATGGTGGGGCTGTCAGAAAACTGCCATTTCCCCTCAGATAACAGGGAACATCGTGCCCTTGCTTAGATACGGTTGCAATATAAATTGTTAGGTTTATTATCAACATTTACAGGCTGTCAGCGGTTTGCAATGAGCAAATAATAATAATAAAGCAATGAAATAGCTCAACACAAGTGGTTCCCCCAAATTCAGCTGAAACTAAAACTTATTCATGGGGTCACAAAGAGTCGGACACGACTAAACGACTTAACAACAACAAGGGCAACGGCGCCTCCCAAGCCGCCCAGTAAAAAAACCTCGCTCCGCGGCTTGCCGGTGGCGCTGCTCCAGTGCCGTATGGAGGGCCATTTGTAGGAAGGGCTTCAGGAGTAAACCTAGAGGAACAGCCCATACTCACTGCCTACCGGGAGGGACATCTTGTCTCAGGAGAAGTAAAGGCTAAGGGTTAAACCCGACACAAATCCAGACTGGAGTCCCTAAAGCAGTTGGATAGAGCTTTGTACTTCAAACGATTGAGTTACCGGTAAAAGAGAATAAATGACAAAGTTGTGGGTCATGGCAGCTGAAAGGGGTTTAAATTGAAAGCATCCTTTTCAGCCACTCGATCTCCATTTGTTGAATTCGTTCTGAGGTGGGTCCCAGGGGCCAGGCAGAGAGCAGTTGGGGGCCACACTGGGCGAGGCAGAGGCCCTTGGCTCTCCCCCACTGCTCTCCTGTGTCTCTAGACAGCCCCCCTCCCCTAGAGGTGTGATGATGTCATAAAAAGGCAGGTGAGGAAAGGGCCCATTGGCTCCAGCCCTACCCTTCTCAATCCTCCTGACTGACAGCTGAGGAGCCGAGAGAGAGAGAGAGAGAGAGAGAGAGAGAGAGAGAGAGAGAGAGAGAGAGAGAGAGAGAGAGGAAGAGGGCGCCACAATTTCTCTCTCTCTCTGCTGGGTGACGAATTTGCTGGATGGCTCTCACACTTCCCAGGGTGAGTGGTGTTTCCAAATCCAACGAACAGGGAGGAGCTTTCTGTATCAGGCGAGTGGCCCATTGAGTCCAGCATCCTGTTCTCACCGTGGCCCACCAAATGACCCAAACAGGAGGCCTGCAAGCAGCACCCAAGGGGCAGCAGGGACTCTCCCCTCGAGCCGTTTCCAGCAACCGGCACTCAGAAGCATTGCTGCCTCCAATTATGGAGGCCGAGGGACGATGGCTAATAGCCGCCGGTAGCCCTCCCTTCAATGAGTTTGCCCAGTTCTCTTTCAAAGCTACCCAAGCCACCTCTTGCCTCCTGCAGGAGCAAGTTCCATAGCTTAACCCCATGCCAAGCGAAGGAGGACTTCCTTTTGTCCGAACCCAAGCAAATTTGCATGCCGCTGCCTGTTGCTTCCTTTTTGCCAGGCTGCTCATGCTGACCTGTGTCATGGAATCATAGAACTGCAGAGTTGGAAGAGACCCATGAGGGTCATCTAGTCCAACCCCGTGGGGGCGCAGGTCTTTGGGTATGTTGCCCCAGTCACCACATTCTTCCATTTGCTACTTTTTCAGCCCAGTCATGTGACCTCTTCCACCACCTGCTCCAGCCTCTACCCTACCTTTGAGCTCACCTGGTCCTGTGCCCAGGAGTAGTATTTTGGGAGTTACCTATGGCTCACAGACATCCTCCGCAATGCTACTGCCAGCCTCCGAATGTCCCCTACAACCCACGAGCACCGTATCCCAGCTACCCACCACCAGGACCGTATTTGAAATCTTGTCCGTCCTGCCCCAGGTGCAATGCGTATGGCTACAGAGGCTACCCACCTGGGCCTGCGTACCCACAACAGAGGGGTGAAGACTGCTTCACCTGCTGCCTGAAAGCTTGCGCTGCCATCTTTTGCTGCTGCTGCGTTATAGACATGGTGACTTACGACTCTGACTGCAACTACGGCTGAGCACCCCAAGACCTTCTCAATACCTCCGGCATGGATTGCTGCATAGCCTCCTCCTCTTCTTCCTCTCCTCCTCCTCCTCCTCCACAGCTTCCAAGCACTGTAATAAAGGATGTGCTCTGCACAGGCAACAGGGACGCAAGTCTGCCGCAGAGATGGCCATGGTTTCTTTCTTTGTTTCGTTTAAAGCATTTGCCACCAAAGCTCCCAGAGTTTAAAAAAAGAATGGTGTCGGTCGTGTCCTGCTAAATCTTCTGGGTCTGGAAGAAGCTGTCAGGTCAGGTGGAGTCAGATGCAGGTCAGCACGAAAAGCCCATGGAGCCATTGCCAGGAGTGAAGGTCCCTGCCCTCCAGCCTCTCCCAGATGTTTCCCAAGCAGTCTCAAACTGTGCCTGCTCCTGCCCACTGGGACGAACCCCCTCACTGACGTTGCCAACAGATTATGAGACGAAAGGGTACAGGGGTAAAGCAATCCCCACTCAATTCCTTACGCCTTAAAATAAACCCCTCGATTCTGGGCTTCTCAGTAAAGAGAGTCTAATTCCAGCTTTCATGGCCTGATCTCACAAACACTCAGGGCTATTTGGATGACTACAGAACAGGGACTCCCTCAACTCAGATCCCCACTGTATCAGTCTGCCAAATCACCCTGGCAAACTTGTGGCACTCTAGGTTTTCACCATACTGCCCTTCCTGTGTGACTCTAGGACCATAGCTGCCAAGTTATCCCTTTTTTTAAGGGATTTTCCCTTATGCTGAATAGGCTTCCTTGCGAGAAAAGGGAAAACTTGGCAGCTATGTGTAGGACACAAACTATCCCCTTTTCCTTAGGTAAGTTTTGCCCTGTTCTGAGTCTCCACCTCTGTAAGTTTTAATACGCTGCTGGAATAACCAAGACGATACTCTTTGGCACAAAAAGAAGATGAATTTTATTTACTTGAGAACATAGGTTTTTCTTTTCTTAATGATGCATAAGTTTACAAGCTTAGTTACAGTTATACATTAACTCTGTCAGACTTCAACTTCAAGTTATCCTAAGCCTAACCTAAACCACCACTATCCTGGCCCCACACTCTTCTTCTTCCCTCTTCATCACCACCCTCTCCCTCTTCCAAATGCCAAAACGGTTATTCCCTCCTTTTTAAACCGGGCACCGTCCCGCCTCCTAAAGATGCGCTGTCAGTTAAGATGGAGGTGGATTAACTCTTTCTAATCCAGGGTGTAATAAATCTTCCATCCTGGGGCTAATCCGTTAGGCCTCTGTTTTGCCTTCCTCGTTATTCTGCACATTCTTGGAGACCAGGGAAGAGGGGAGCTTGTCGCCAGGGCCGGCCCTACGTGCAGGCTGGGTGGCGCAGGGCACCACGGCGCCAGCCCGCTGGCCGGCCGGTCCGTCGCGCAGCTGTGCCCACGGCAACCGTGCTGTGCCTGCCCGCCCGCCCACCCGCCGTGCAGCAGCGCCTGTGGCAGCCACGCTGTGCGCGGCGCCCGCCCGCCCGCCACGCTGGGAAACGGGGCAGGAGGGCGCCGGAGGGATCCGGCGCACCACGGCGCCAGGGGTGCTTAAGACGGCCCTGCTTGTCGCACTCCTCTGCCTCAGCCTCAGAGTCTGAACTGCTCCCTGTCACAGACTCCTCCTGCTCACTAATCCCTGTTGCCCCTTCAGCATCCAGCATCTTCTCCCAATCCACTCCCTCTGACCTCTCCTTGGTGTCCCACCACCAGTTGCCTGGCTCCGAGCCTTCCTCCTCTGGGGGTTCCCACCACTCGTCTGTGTCCAGCCAGTTCCCGACAGCAGCCTTCATTTCTTTCCTGACCCACCTCTTTGTAGGTAGAACAGCCTCCAGGTGTCTCTGACTACAAAGCTATCTGTTTCCACTAGCCCCAGCCAGTAGAGAGGGGGGAAATGCAATTCAGTTTGCAGTTCAAGGTAGACCTACCAAATCCACGCTTCCTGCAACCAATGCATGGACCGAAACACAGCTCTCCTTCAAAATCCACACTTCTCTGGATGCTCTTCTGCCCCAAGCTCCTCTGCCTTGGCCAGAGGCTCTTACGCAAAATTAAATACAAATATATTCCCACGAGTAACAGTACGCGTTTGGCAGCAAACACAGAGTTCAGGAGCCACAGTTCAGGAATCAGGCATGACATTTGAGACTGGAGGGAAGTAGTGAAGATGTCCCAACAGTTTCTGCACCCTGCCCGCCAAGCTTTGAAAGATGAGGTGTGACACTCTCATTCCTGAGGCTCGCTCACTTTGAGAGAATGTCAGAATTGCAAGCAAGCGCTCCTCCAAGATGTGTCGGTTTGCTCCCAATTCTTCACCCTCCTGTTCAGGACCCTGATCAAGCGCAGGCTAGATTTGCATGGCTATTTGGCTGCTCACCCCACAGCCTCCCCTCCCCTGAAATGCTCTGTTCTGCCAGGAGGTTGTGGGCAGAACTGAACCCCAGAAGAATAGAATAGTTGGAATGGACTCCATGGGTCACCTTGTCCCATGCCACTCAAATTGGTACTCTGCGGACCAGCAGCAGACTGCAAACCGTCAGCTGCTAGACCCTGGCATCTCCACCACATTTCAGGTTGCATGGAACACATCAGAGACTAAATACAGTCCACCAGGGGTAGGTGGGTGAAATATACTCGGAGTAGAGAGTGCTCTCAAAGCTACGAACATGAGTTTGACCAAACTGCGGGAGGCAGTGGAAGACAGGAGTGCCTGGTGTGCTCTGGTCCATGGGGTCACAAAGAGTCGGACACGATTAACGACTAAACAACAACAAAAGTTATTTCAGTTATATGTAAGGCTATGCCAATAGTGCTAACATTCTCCAGCCGGTCAACCGTCTGTAAACAATGCACTTGACAAACCTGCTTCCTAATGAGTCATGAGGCAGCAGCTTCTCCTTTCTGTGTAAATTCTAGCAGGTGCTGTTGCTTGTCAAGGACTTGGCAAAAACAACTTTCTCTTCCCTTGGACGGAAATAGCCATTCTGAAAATAAGTGCCAGAAGCAGCCCCCATTCAAAATACAGCATACAGCTATAAACACAAGAAGCACCGAAATCGTAGCAAGTAATTAGTAATCTTTAAGCTGGAAGTGGGATAGTGACCCTCTTTCCAGGCACCTGGGGTATAAAGGGGATCCTCTGGGCAAGAGGGTAGACTTCTCCTTCCTCCAGCCCCAAATGCTTTGTGTGGAAAGAGTTAAATTCTGCCTTCCCCTCTCGTGATCATGCGCATCACACTTGCACACTTGAGCACATTCATTTGCAGCTGCAATTGGGGTGTGTGTGTGGCAGTGATGGGGTGTGAAAAGAATATAAATTTAATACCATTGGGAGGGGGTGGTTAAAGTGGTAGAGCAGGTTCTTAGGGCGAAGAAAGGAGCACAATCTACACAGGTGGTTAACCGGTTAGAGCAGCTGTGCCATAGGTCATCTGCATGTGAAGAAATTTTAACTTTGTGAAGAAAATAACAACAAACCATGTTTTCTGAGTTCTCGAAAAAAAGAACAGAAGCTGTACATGGGGAGTATGGGAGGAGGAACATTTGGAACATACAGCTCAGCTGGCTAAAACATGGTGCTGATAACGCCAGGATTGCAGGTTCGATCCCCACATGGGACAGCGTCATATCCCTGCATCACTGGGGCTGAGATCAGACGACCCTCAGGGTCCCTTCCAGCCCCTCAATTCTATGGTTCTGAGATTCTATGGCCATGCATATGCCTCATAAAAGGTGGGTGCCCAAAACATGACGGTCCTCCTCCAGGCCAGTGTCCATTATGGATGCAGCATACAAGAGCCCATAAGGAATGTCCTAATGGACCACAGGGTGGTGAATGTGGAAACCTCAGGAGGGGAGGCGGCTGTTGCGCACAGGGTGGGCTTGTGGGCTTCCCCTTGGGGCATCCCCACAAGACGCTGGGTTCGATGGGCCTGACCCAGCAGGCCTCTGCTTAAGTTCTTAAGGCCAAGTCTACCACAGACTTGTATTGCTGTGCAAATCAGATATTTTATTATGGTTCTCAAAGCTGTAGAGGAGGAGGAGGAGGACGACGAAGAGGAGGAGGCACGGGAATCCACAGCCGAGGTCCCAAGAGGCCCTTCATGGTACCTGGGGGAAGGTCAAGAGGTCCCAAACACAGCAGCAGCAAAGGGTGGCCAAGCAAGCGTTCAAGCAGATGGCCAGGGCTGAGGGCTCCTTCCGCTCTTCTATGATGTACACAGGGCGTCCAGGCCCAGGTGCATATAGACCCGGAGGCGGAGGGCCAGGGTAGGGCTGGTAGCCTTGGTACCCGTATGGCGGTGCGTACCCCGGGTAGGCGGAATAACCAGACGGGTATGGCCCCGGCTGGTAGGCGGGATATGACTGAGAAGATGGATGTACCCCTGGTGGCTGGGGTTGGGAGACGTTTGGATTAAGGCCTCCCTGGTATGGCGGAGGGTTTGCATGGTCCATGAATAATTCCCATCCACTTCAAACAGGCTGCCAGCAGACAAAAGGCCTTTCTTCAAACGGGAAGAAATCTCGAAATGTGACGTAGGAACTGGAGCGGCGATGGACGAGGCAGGTGGGGCGGCGGCGGAGACGTCACATGTCAATGCTGGAAAAGAAAAAGACAGAGAATGTGGCGCCCGGGAGGAAGTGAGATACAGCCCCCCCCCCAATATGTGAAAGGGGAGCTGGCATGGTTGAGTCGTCATCTGTATGTCTCGGGAGACAATAGAGTGCGTCTCTGGGGGGAAAGTCAAACTATGTCACAGGAAAATGCCGGACAGTAATCACACAGTTTGAAGTCTGAGTTAACTCTTGATTAGCCAAAACCACAATCTTCACACACTTGGTTCCATGTCAGGCCTAAGGAACAGAGCAGCTCATTCCTGGTGGTCTCACTCCAAGAAAACCAGTTGCCAAGACTGAGAGTCCCCACCTCCTTATGCCGATCTAAGTCCCCTCCTCTCCAGGGCTTTCTGCAAGCAATCAGAGTCTAGGCTTGCTTGCAGCCAACCTCTCCCCTGCCCTTTCCATGCCTCTCCTGGTTCTGGGACACAAGGGGGGGAGGGGAGCTGGTCACAGCAGGAAGGGGAGACACCCATGCCTCTTCACTGGCCGAAGTGTCCACAGACACCCCTTGCTCACTAAGCCCTTCTGACACCTCTTCCAAGTCTGTCCCCCTTTTTCCTCTGGAGGGATCTCCAGGCTCTTCCCTTAGTGGTTCCCCAGCTGGTTCCTCCCACCATTCCTCTGTGTCCAGTCCATACAAACCACTTGGCTGCAAGGATGGTAACTCATAACTGCTGCCTCCTGTGTTGTTGTTGCTGCATTAGCAGCACCAAGGTAACATGGTAAAGTAGAAGTTCATAAAATGATCCATGGCATGGGGAAAGTGGATTGAGAGCAGTTGTTCCTCCCTTTTGCCTTCTCCCTTGGGATTCTGACTTGACATCAGGAAGAACTTCCTGGCGGTAAGAGACGTTCCTTTGGAAGGTGGTGGACTCTCCCTAAAAAGTTGGTGGAGCTTTTTAACAGGACATTGGATGGTCACCTTTCAGGGTTTTTTTAAGCTGTGATGCCTGCAGGCCGTTGGGCTAAAGCAGGCATCCCCAAACTTCGGCCCTCCAGATCTTTTGGACTACAATCCCCATCATCCCTGACCACTGGTCCTGTTAGCTAGGGATCATGGGAGTTGTAGGCCAAAACACCTGGAGGGCCGAAGTTTGGGGGTGCCTGGGCTAGAGGATCCTTGGAGGTCCCTCCCAACTCTACAATTCCCTGATTATAATAGGTGCACTTTTGCAAACATGGTTTTGGTTGGAGACCTGCATTGCAAATTTCAGGTGAGTGTGAATTCCAGAGGACTGTGTTTTGGTTCCCGCATTGCTACGGAAAGTGCCAATTTAATAGATTGGCCTTCAAATGCACATTGAATTCAATTTCTCACCCCCCCCCCCCGCTCCCTGTCCTTGGTTCCTTCTAAATAAAACTGAAGCCCAGTGAACCAGACTGATGCTCGGTAAAACATATGGCTCACAACATCTGCAATGTACACCTGTTTGGCTGCTGGCACATGTTGACTTCCTTTTTTTGAAGAAAGATCTAAGGCTGTTGCCCTGTAGCTCTCAGCCTGTGGGACAAAGCCTGCGTCATCAATTGCAGATCTTCTGAGAAAGGAGCATCTTTATCTGCTAGAGATCATGGGCCACCACCCCTCTGCTCCTTCCCCTCGTAGAATAACAGCATTAGTCTGTTGCGTCAGTAGCACCTGTGTCCTGGCCCAAGCACGTGACTTTTGCAAGTACCCCAAGAGCACAAGGAGAGAGACGCCTTGGGATCCTGCAAAAGGACAAGGAAGGCTGAGAAGTGTCTGTGTTCTGAACCACACACACAAAACGCAGTATTGATTTTTTCTAGAATCAGTCATTAGGGACTGGGGGTGGGGTGGGGGAGAAATCTGATTTGGTTTGCCTTGAATGGTAAACCTGACCTACTGTATATTCCTGCATATAACACTACTTTTTAACCCAGGAAAATCTTCTCAAAAGTCGGGGGTCGTCTTATACGCTGGGTTGTCTTTCTTATACGGCGAGTATATACCCAAACTCTATATTTTAACTGGAAAATTTGGGGGTCGTCTTATACACCCAGTCGTCTTATACGCTGGAATATATGGTCATTTGCACTTTTGGGGAAAATGAAACAAAGCTTTCTTTTGAAATTTGCACCTCTCTGAACTTTGGTGTCTCCACCTAAGTAACGTGAACAAAAATGCACGGATTAGGGTAAAGTGTGCCTACAGATGCATTTTCATACTGAACACAACGTGCAAAAATGCACTGTGCTAGGGGAAATTGCTTTGCCAAAATGTGCAGCATCCCTGCATTGCAGGGGGGTTGGACTAGATGACCGTCCAGTTCCCTTCCAACTCTACAATTCTATGATTCTGTTCCTGCTATTAAAATGCATTCCTCACCCTTCACTCAAAGGTCCCAGTGTGGTTGTCACTATTAAAACACAATATTAAAAACAGTTTATAACTGCCCAACATCCAGTTCTCACAGTGGTAGACTCAATGCCACCATTGGGAACCACACAAGCAGGACCTGAGCAGAACAGTAGCTGTACCCACTTGGGATCCCAGTCGCCCTGCTGCCTCTGACAGTGGAAGGACAACACCCCCAAAGGCCTCATCCAGGTGCCCAGTGACGGGAAGAGAGGGAGAAGGTGACTGGAGGAGAGGTTCTGAATTGCTCCTCCCCTCCGTTCGTCCTGTTTGGAAATGCCACTCACCAAGCTGAGCCAGAGAGCTCTCCAGCAACACCTCTACTTGCCAGCATTCGAAAACAAGCCAAGGCAGAAAGAGAGGGAGAGATGAAGCCACTGATCTCAGCTGTCAGTCAGGAGGATTGACAAGGGTAGCGATGGAGCCAACTGGCCCTTTCCTTACCTGCCTTTTGTGACATCATCACACCCCTAGAGGGAGGAGGGGCTGTCTGAGGACATAGGGAAGTGGAGCCAGGGAGCCTCCGTGCCAAAAAGCCAGCCGGCAGAAAATCACACTGTTCAAACTTGGAGGTAACAATGTATTAGCAAAAACACTATCTCCGTGGACTTGGCACGGTAAATCGTGTCCTCCCTCAAAGAGGGCATGTGTTGCGGTGAGACCTGGAGACTGGCCTCCTGTGTTGTGGGTGGGTAAGATTGGTCAGCCACAACCCCCGATTGGTAGGTCCCTCAATGTTGGGTTCAATCTGGCCAATGGGGCACAGTCCAAACGTATCTAGGGACCTATATATACCCATGCACGTCACCCAGAGCTTCCACTTTTGGCTCGTGTATTCAGAACACCCTCCCACCTCTCCCTACTTTTAGGGCATTTTGCGCTTGACCTTGCTATGCCGTCTTGTGTTGTCTGTCGTTGGGACAGGGGCACGGCAGGAATTTCCCCCACTTGGCTGATTGGCTGGTGCCATTTGGGTTTTGCCTGCCGCGTAGCAAATTGTCACAACTTGTAAGGTTGCGGATAGGCACTGGTTCAAGTGATAGGGATGGGAGAACCATCTTAGAATCATAGAATAGGCACTGGGAGCTGGGCATGTTTAGCCTGGAGAAGAGAAGGTTAAGGGGTGATATGATAGCCATGTTCAAATATATAAAAGGATGCCATATAGAGGAGAGAGAAAGGTTGTTTCCTGCTGCTGCAGAGAAGCGGACACGGAGCAATGGATTCAAGCTACAAGAAAGAAGATTCCACCTAAACATTAGGAAGAACTTCCTGACAGGGATGGGAGAACGATCTCTTTAGAGGAGACTGAAAGGAGATAGGAGAGCCATCTTCAAATATCTCTAGGGCTGTCACAGGGAAGATGGAGCAAGCTTGTTCTCTCCTGCTCTGGAGGGTAGGACTCGAACCCATGGCTTCAAGTTACAAGAGAGGAGATTACTACTAAACATCAGGAAGAACTTTCTGACAGTAAGAGCGGTTCAAAAGTGGAACAGTCTCCCTCGGGAGCTTGGGACTCTCCTTCCTTGGAGGTTTCTAAGCAGAGGTTGGATGGCCATCTGCCATGGATGCTTCAGCTGAGATTCCTTCTTAGCAAGTAATTAGGAATCTGTCCATCTCGGTTTCTCATTTTCTCCAATCTTCCAAGTTTGGTTCTCTGCATTTCTAGTTTTGTTTTAATGCAAAATACAAAAGCAAAAACCGCTCATGAACATTCTTCAGCATTCTCCTGCGCTTTTCTCCTACCATACATATATTTACATGCAAATTCCTCAAAATACTCATTTTTGCAAAGCGATTTCCCCTTATACAATGCACCTCTGTATGTCATTCTTGCTAATATTTGTTTCTGTTTTCATCACATGCCTTGTCAAGAAGCCCAAGGGGGTGGACATGGTTTCTCCCTCCCCAGTTTATCTTCAAAGCAACCCTAAGAGGGAGTGACTGGCCCAATGTCACCCAGGGAGCTATATGGCTGAGAAGGGATTCGAACCCTGGTCTCCCAGGTCATAGTATGACACTAACATTATGCTACACTTTGCCATAGACAGTGCCGGATTTACGTACAAGCTAAACAAGCTCTAGATTAGGGCTCCACTCTCTTGGGCCCCCCCAAAATATTTAAAGGAAAAAAACTGGGTGTACACTTCCAAAATATAAGATAAAAAACAAATAAAATATAACCTACATACAGCAACCATGTTTTGTGTTGTGTCGGCTCCTCTGGTGTAAGTCATGGGCCCCGCTTGCTAGCCTGCTCACTAAATATCACTGGTTTGCTACTTTCTATATATATAGGGTGCCTACATTCTGCATGGGACGGGGGTGGCGCTGTGGGTCAAACGACTGAACCTCTTGGGCTTGCCGATCAGAAGGTCGGCGGTTCAAATCCCCGAAACGGGGTGAGCTCCCGTTGCTCGGTCCCAGCTCCTGCCAACCTAGCAGTTTGAAAGCATGTCAAAGTGCAAGTAGATAAATAGGAACCGCTACAGCGGGAAGGTAAACGGTGTTTCTGTGCGCTGCTCTGGTTCACCAGAAGTGGCTTGGTCATGCTGGCCACATGACCTGGGAGCTGTACGCCGGCTCCCTCGGCCAATAACGCGAGATGAGTGCTGCAACCCCAGAGTCGGTCACGACTGGACCTAATGGTCAGGGGTCCCTTTACCTTTACCCTTTATATTCTGCATGGACTGATTGCAGGGCAACATGTGCAAATGGCTTGAGATACCTATTAGGTCCATAGATTACCATACAGTGGTACCTCGGTTTAAGTACACAATTGTTTCCGGAAGTCTGTACTTAACCTGAAGCGAACTTTCCCATTGAAAGTAATGGAAAGTGGAGTAATCTGTTCCAGACGGTCCACAGAGTACTTAAACTGAAGCGTATTTAACCTGAAGTGAACTTTCCCTTTGAAAGAAATGGAAAGTGGATTAATCTGTTCCAGACGGGTCTATGGAGTACTCAACCTGTAGCATACTTAACCCGAAGTATGAGTGTAATTGGTTCTGGAAGTCCGTCCTTAACCTGAAGCATACTTAACCTGAAGCGAACTTTCCCATTGAAAGTAATGGAAAGTGGATTAATCTGTTCCAGACAGGTCCGCGGAGTACTTAAACTGAAAGTACTCAAACCGAAGCGTACTTAAACCGAGGTATGACTGTATAGCATATATTCACCACAAAAACACTGAGAATTTGTTGTTGACAAAGGACAGCTGGACATATAAAGGGCCCCATTACCTTCAGCAGCTGAGGACCTCATCAAACTGAAATCCAGCCCTGATAGTATATGCTGGGGCTATGCACAGCCTCCCCCCCGCCCGCTGCACTCTGTGGCCCTGCTCCCTGCTCCCAGGGACCCCGCCCCGATATCTCTCCCAAATTCAATTTGGTGGGCAGGGCCAATTTTAATTAGGGTTTTTGAAGCCCTAATTGCAGCTCCTCCTGTTTTGGTTCTGCACCTTGCTGACTGGCCATTGCCTCCTGCCACACACGCCAGGAGGGCCACAGCCCCCCAAAGCACAGGGCCGCTTCTGGAAGGATGTCGCTATGGCCCTTCTTGTGTGCGCTTGGGGGCACATGGCTGTGCGGCAGGGCACCACTGGTGCGCAGTGACAGGCATGCACACATGTAAGGCTGCAGGAGAGCAAGTGGCAGCGGTGGTGATGGTGGTAGGGGGTTCAGGCAGGCAAGCGGCGATAGCCGAAGCGATGTTTGTCAAGGTGTGCGAGTTGGCAAGTGGCAGCAGTGGGATGATGATGGAGAGGGGAGTCTTGGTTTCTTCCTGGGAAATGTTGGAGCATATGTAATTGAACATATGTCGGGGGGGTTAGGAAGGGCCCCCTAGCCCTTTGGACAGGATTGGGGATGGTTGAAGGTCACTGCAGTGGAAAAGCGGGAATAGCTTTTTTCCCCAGTTGTCAACTTCCCTGTTTTAACTTATCTTAGGTTCTAGCCCAGGCATCCCCAAACTGCGGCCCTCCAGATGTTTTGGCCTACAACTCCCATGATCCCTAGCTAACAGGACCAGTGGTCGGGGGAAGATGGGAATTGTAGTCCAAAACATCTGGAGGGCTGAAGTTTAGGGATGCCTGTTCTAGCCTCGACTTTCCATCACCTTTCCCCAACACAAGTGCCATGGTTGGAGCTGGTGGCTGTTGTCATCCATAACATCTGTTGGAACAACTGTATCGGAGAAGGCTGAAAACTAATGGTGCTTCCAGGTGTGGAAGGTTTGTCGGGATGCCGTTGCTTCTGTTCTTCTTTAAGCTGGAAGTGGGATAGCGACCCTCTTTCCAGGCACCTGGGGTATAAAGGGGATCCTCTAGGCAAGAGGGTAGACTTCTCCTTCCTCCAGCCCCAAATGCTTTGTGTGGAAAGAGTTAGATTCTGCCTCCCCCTCTCGTGATCATGCACATCACACTTGCACACTTGAGCACATTCATTTGCAGCTGCAATTGGGGAGTGTGTGTGGCAGTGATGGGGTGTGAAAAGAATATAAATTTAATACTATTGGGAAGGGGGTGTTTAAAGTGGTAGAGCAGGTTCTTAGAGCGAAGAAAGGAACTGGCTGGAGCACGATCTACACAGGTGGTTCACCGGTTAGAGCAGCTGTGCCATAGGTCATCTGCACGTGAAGAAATTGTGCAGCCATTGCACTCTGATAAAAAAATAACAACAAACCATGTTTTCTGAGTTCTTGAAAAAAGAACAGAAGCTGTACAGGGGGAGTGTCTCGGTCCGGGCTGCTTACGAGTGAAGTCCCAGCAAGGAGTGTCGGGACCGGGGGCAAGATAGTAGGCACGAACGTCCGGAGAGCAGAGGTCCAAGGGTTAAGAAGCACAAGGGAAGAAGTCACAGTCCGAAGGTCGAAGCACAAAGTCACAGTCCGAGGGTCTAAGCACAAAGTCACAGTCCGAGGGTCTAAGCACAAAGTCACGATCAAAAGGTAAGGAGGCACATGGCGAGGCAGAGAGTGCGTTGCTGTGGCAAAGAGCTGAGGGGAAATGCTGGCCTTATATCCCCTGCTGGCTCTTGCCACCAGGTGCAGCGAATACCAAGTGGCCTCACCTATGCGGCCGCGCCCTGCCTCTCCAGAACAAGCCGAAGAGGATCCCAGTCCTGCAAAGCCCTGCTGGTCCCAGGGCCCGGCTCCTGCACAAAATCCTGACAGGGAGTATGGGAGGAGGAACATTTGGAACATACAGCTCAGCTGGCTAAAACATGGTGCTGATAACGCCAGGCATGGGCGTAGGCAGGGGGGGCAGGAGGGGGCAGCTGCCCCCCCTAGAAGCAAAAATTTATTGTATTTTACAGACCATAACCAGCACTTTTCCCCTCCAAAAACTGAACTGGAAAGGGCTTTGCTTTAGCAAGAGCAGCTAAGTCTCCGCTTGCTGGGGGGGGGGACACACAGCTGTAACAAAAACACATCAAATAAATAAAGCAAAGTGGCTACCAGTAGTTAAGCAGTTAAGACAATGGAGCAGATATCCCCAGGCAAGTTTCGATAGCTGACCAATTCACCCTATTGTTCTTGAGTGGGAGTTGTTAATGAGCATTCAGGAAACACATTAAGAGTTCTATTGACGATTTAATGAGGGTGCAGAGGATTCAATTTGACTAAGGTGGCTCTGCAAGGCTAAAAGGAAGTGAATAAGAAAGGGGGGGTTGTAGCTTTGACAGACACAGTGATGTTTATAAAAAGCACAGGTGTTCCAGCCTGCCCCTCCTCCTGCATCTGTATACTGTAAATCAGGGGTGGCCACCTCCCAAGAGACTCTGATCTACTCACAGAGTTAAAAACTGGGAGTGATCTACCCCCTTTTGGGGGGTTCAGGTCAAAGCTGTTGAGTTTTTTTAAGGAAGGGAAGCCCTGTTTTGGGGGTTTAGGTCAAACTTGTTGAGCTTCTTTTAGGAGGGAGGGAGGCCCATTTTTGTTTAGGGCTTCAGGTCATAGTTCAACTTTTTTTAGGGAGGAGGAAAAATTTGGGTGAGCTTTTTTTAGGGGTGCCAGTGACCTACCAGTGATCTACCACAGACATCCAGTGATCTACTGGTAGATCACAATCTACCTGTTGGACGTGCCTGCTGTAAATCAAGCAGAGAGAAAGCTGCTTACAAGACTCCTCTTGCTGCAGAGTTCCAGCATCACAGCGTCACCCAGAGGCACCCAAAAATATGAGTTATCCCTGTATCTATTTCTTCCTTCCTTCCCTCCCTCTTCCATCCTTAATAAAATACTGGGGGGGGGCAGATAAGCCCCACGTAGAAAGCCCATCAACATGGGGGGGTGACTCTTTCAAATACGGTATTTACCAGTAATTGGGGGGAGGAGGGGAGAGGCACCTAGGCCTCTAGGAGTTGGCTGCTATGCCTAGGAGTAGGACAATTCAAGAAAGCAGAATGATGCATATGCTGTGGTAATATATCAATAGAATCATAGAATTGTAGTCGGAAGGGACCACAAGGGTCATCTAGTCCAACCCCCTGCAATTCAGGATTTTTTTCCTAAGGTGGGGCTTGAACCCACGACATGGTTGAAATATTATGCTGATATGCAGCAATGCCTCGGAGCTGTCGTGACTGCGACCATGCCTTGCCTCGCCCTCGCCCGTGCTGCCACCCCCTCTCGCCTGCCCGACCCTCCCATCCTCTCCAGCCAAGCAGGGTAGCTGCCAACGCTGCCAGCCCCAGAAGCACAAGGTGGCCGCTGCCGCTGCCGCCACAATGTCATTGGGCCCACTGGCCCTGTAGCCCCGCCCACATTCCCACTTCGTGGCCCCTCCCCTCCCGTGCCTTGGCCCCGCCCCTGAACGACCATGGCTTGCCCCCCCCTAGTTTTGATCCTGGCTACGCCCCTGACGCCAGGATTGCAGGTTCGATCCCCACATGGGACAGCGGCATATCCCTGCATCGCTGGGGCTGAGATCAGACGACCCACAGGGTCCCTTCCAGCCCCTCAATTCTATGGTTCTGAGATTCTATGGCCATGCATATGCCTCCTCCAGGCCAGGGTCCATTATGGAAGCAGCATATAAGAGCCCATAAGGAATGTCCTAATGGACCACAGGATGGTGAATGTGGAAACCTCAGGAGGGGAGGCGGCTGTTGCGCACAGGGTGGGCTTGTGGGCTTCCCCTTGGGGCATCCCCACAAGACGCTGGGTTCGATGGGCCTGACCCAGCAGGCCTCTGCTTAAGTTCTTAAGGCCAAGTCTACCACAGACTTGTAAAGGTAAAGGGGCCCCTGACCATCAGGTCCAGTCGTGTCCGACTCTGGGGTTGCGGCGCTCATCTCGCTCTATAGGCCAAGGGAGCCGGCGTTTGTCCGCAGACAGTTTCCGGGTCATGTGGGCAGCATGACAAAGCTGCTTCTGGCGAACCAGAGGAGCACATGGAAATGCCGTTTACCTTCCCGCTGTAGCGGTCCCTATTTATCTACTTGCACTTTTATGTGCTTTTGAACTGCTCGGTGGGCAGGAGCTGGGACTGAGCAACGGGAGCTTACCCCGTCGTGGGGATTCGAACCGCCGACCTTCTGATCGGCAAGCCCTAGACTCTGTGGTTTAACCCACAGCGCCGCCTGGGTCCACCACAGACTTGTATTGCTGTGCAAATCAGATATTTTATTATGGTGCTCAATGGTGTAGAGGAGGAGGAGGAGGAGAAAGAGGAGGTGGCATGGGAATCCACAGCCGAGGTCCTGAGAGGCCCTTCATGGTATTGGGGGGCATCTCAAGAGTCTCCAAATACAGCAGCAGCAAAGGGCGGTCAAGCAAGCGTTCAGGCAGGTGTCCAGGACTGAGGGCTCCTTCCGCTCTTCTATGATGTACACAGGGCGACCAGGCCCAGGTGAATAGACTACTCGCGAAGGTGGAGGGCCAGGGTAGGGCTGGTACCCGTATGGCGGTGCGTACCCCGGGTAGGTGGGATAACCAGACGGGTATGGCCCCGGCTGCTGGGCGGGATATGACTGAGAAGATGGATGTACCCCCGGTGGCTGGGGTTGGGAGAGATTTGGCTTAAGGCTTCCCTGGGATGGTGGAGGGTTTGCACGGTCCATGAATAACTCCCATCCACTTCAAACAGGCTGCCAGCAGACAAAAGGCCTTTCTTCAAACGGGAAGAAAACTCGAAATGTGACGTAGGAACTGGAGCGGCGATGGACGAGGCAGGTGGGGCGGCGGCGGAGACGTCACATGTCTATGCTGGAAAAGAAAAAGACAGAGAATGTGGCGCCCGGGAGGAAGTGAGATACAGCCCCCCCCCAATTTGTGAAAGGGGAGCTGGCATGGTTGAGTCGTCATCTGTTGGTCTCCAGAGACAATGGAGTGCGTCTGTGGGGGTGAAGTCAAACTATGTCACAGGAAAATGCCGGCCAGTAATCACACAGTTTGAAGTCTGAGTTAACTCTTGATTAGCCAAAACCACAATCTTCACACACTTGGTTCCATGTCAGGCCGAAGGAACAGAGCAGCTCATTCCTGGTGGTCTCACTCCAAGAAAACCAGTTGCCAAGACTGAGAGTCCCCACCTCCTTATGCCGATCTAAGTCCCCTCCTCTCCAGGGCTTTCTGCAAGCAATCAGAGTCTAGGCTTGCTTGCAGCCAACCTCCCCCCTGCCCTTTCCATGCCTCTCCTGGTTCTGGGACACAAGGGGGAAGGGGAGCTGGTCACAGCAGGAGGGGGAGACACCCATGCCTCTTCACTGGCCGAAGTGTCCACAGACTCCCCTTGCTCACCAAGCCCTTCTGACACCTCTTCCAAGTCTGTTCCCCTTTTTCCTCTGGAGGGATCTCCAGGCTCTTCCCTTAGTGGTTCCCCAGCTGGTTCCTCCCACCATTCCTCTGTGTCCAGTCCATACAAACCACTTGGCTGCAAGGATGGTAACTCGTGGGCTAGAGGATCCTTGGAGGTCCCTTCCAACTCTACAATTCCCTGATTATAATAGGTGCACTTTTGGAAACATGGTTTTGGTTGGAGACCTGCATTGCAAATTTCAGGTGAGTGTGAATTTCAGAGGACTGTCTTTTGGTTCCCGCGTTGCTACAGAAAGTGCCAATTTAATAGATTGGCCTTCAAATGCACATTGAATTCACTTTCTCACACACACACACCCCACGCTCCCCGTCTTACCTTCCAAATCCCGGACTGCAGAATCCGGGACCGGCAGCCGTGTGACACGGGAAGTTGCGTCGACATAACTTCCGGTGTCGCCTTGCCCCTCTATGGGCACCAAAAATGGCCGGCGGCGGCTTCGAAAGTCGCTTGTACACATGTCAGGAAGTGTGTCGACGCAACTTCCGATGTCGCTCCGCCCATCTATGGGCACCAAAAATGGCCACCGCCAACACCGGAAGTTGCGTCTATGCACTTCCGGACATGCGTGGATGCGACTTTTGAAGCCGCCGGCGGCCATTTTTGGTGCCCACAGAAGGGCAAATCGGAAAGGAAAAAAATGGCCGCTGGCAGGAGAAAATAACGGAGAAAAACAGGAGACGAAGTGATACGGGGGACCACCGGGAAAAGGTAAGTAAAAACTGGGGTTTCCCGGGGAAAACGGGGTACTTGGCAGCTATGGTCCCTGTCCTTGGTTCCTTCTAAATAAAACTGAAGCCCAGTGAACCAGACTGATGCTTGGTAAAACATATGGCTCACAACATCTGCAATGTACACCTGTTTGGCTGCTGGCACATGTTGACTTCCTTTTTTTGAAGAAAGATCTAAGGCTGTTGCCCTGTAGCTGCGTCATCAATTGCAGATCTTCTGAGAAAGGAGCATCTTTATCTGCTAGAGATCATGGGCCACCACCCCTCTGCTCCTTCCCCTCGTAGAATAACAGCATTAGTCTGTTGCGTCAGTAGCACCTGTGTCCTGGCCCAAGCATGTGACTTTTGCAAGTACCCCAAGAGCACAGGGAGAGAGACGCCTTGGGGATCCTGCAAAAGGACAAGGAAGGCTGAGAAGTGTCCGTGTTCTGAGCCACACACACAAAACGCAGTATTGATTTCTTCTAGCATCAGTCACTAGGGACTGGGGGTGGGGGAGAAATCTGATTTGGTTCGCCTTGAATGGTTAACCTGACCTAATTTGCACTTTCGGAAAGAATGAAATAAAGCTATCCTTTGAAATTTGCACCCCTCTGAACTTGGGTGTCTTTTTCTCATCCTAAGTAACGTGAACAAAAATGCATGGTGCGACAACCGCGGCTAGAACTTTATTAGCCCCAAAATGGAAAACTCAGGAGCTACCGACGATTGAAGAGTGGCAGACAAAAATGATGGACTATGCAGAATTAGCAAGACTGACTAGCAGGATCCGAAATCAGGGAGAGTCAAGGTTCCAAAAGGATTGGAGTAAATTTGTGGACTATATGGAAAAGAACTGTAGAAGTTTAAAGACACTCGCAGGATTGAAATAGATCCGACGAATTGACTTTAGATAGAAGGAACGAAGAAACTGTAAGACAGGAATGGACAAAAAAAACGACTGGGGGGGAGGGAGGGAAGTCAAAGCTCGGCAGAGCAAAGAGAATTGTAATAATTGAGAAGATGCTTAAAAGAAATTTTTTTTGTGTTTGTTGTTGTTTGTTTTGTTTTGTTATTTCTTAAATGTGTTTAATTGGAAAACTTAATAAAATGTCTTTAAAAAAAAATAAAAATGCATGGATATGGGTAAAGTTTGCCTACAGATGCATCTCATACGGAACACAACGTGCAAAAATGCACTGAGCTAGGGGAAATTGCTTTGCCAAAATGTGCAGCATTCCTGCATTGCAGGGGGGTTGGACTAGATGACCGTCCAGTTCCCTTCCAACTTTACAATTCTATGATTCTACTCCTGCTATTAAAATGCATTCCCCACCCTTCACTCAAAGGTCCCAGTGTGGGTTGCAACTATTAAAACACAATATTAAAAACAAACTGCCCAACATCCTGTTCTCACAGTGGTCGACTCGATGCCACCATTGGAACCACACAAGCAGGACCTGAGCAGAACAGTAGCCGCCCCCACTTGGGATCCCAGTCGCCCTGCTGCCTCTGACAGTGGAAGGATAACACCCCCAAAGGCCTCATCCAGGTGCCCAGTGACGGGAAGAGAGGGAGAAGGTGGCTGGAGGAGAGGGTCTGAATTGCTCCTCCTCTCTGTTCGTCCTGTTTGGAAATGCCACTCACCGAGCTGAGCCAGAGACCTCTCCAGCAACACCTCTACTTGCCAGCATTCGAAAACAAGCCAAAGCAGAAAGAGAGGGAGAGATGAAGCCACTGATCTCAGCTGTCAGTCAGGAGGATTGACAAGGGTAGCAATGGAGCCAACTGGCCCTTTCCTTACCTGCCTTTTGTGACATCATCACACCCCTAGAGGGAGGAGGGGCTGTCTGAGGACATAGGGAAGTGGAGCCAGGGAGCCTCCATGCCAAAAAGCCAGCTAGCAGCAAATCACACTGTTCAAACTTGGAGTTAACAATTTATTAGCAAAAACACAATCTCTGTGGACTTGGCACGGTAAATCGTGTCCTCCCTCAAAGAGGGCATGTGTTGCGGTGAGACCTGGAGACTGACCTCCTGTGTTGTGGGTGGATAAGATTGGATAAAATCCCTTCATGGATCAATGCCTTGTCATGGCGAAGGGGCTTGAATAACTCAGAGAAGCTATGAGCTATGCCATGCAGGGCCACCCAAGATGGACAGGTCATAGTGGAGAGTTTTGACGAAACGTGATCCACCTGGAGAAGGAACTGGCAAGCCACTCCAGTATCCCTGCCAAGAAAACTCAATGGACAAAGACAACAGGCATATAAAAGTTATGACGCTGGAAGATGAGCCCCTCAGGTCGGAAGGCGTCCAACATGCTACTGAGGAAGAGCGGAGGACAAGTACAAGTAGATTTAGAGCTGATGAAGCGGCTGGGCCAAAGCCGAAAGGTCGCTCAGTTGCGGATATGCCTGGAAGCGAAAGGAAAGTCCAATAGGAACCTGGAATGTAAGAACCATGGATGAAGGTAATTTGGGTGTGGTCAAAAATGAGATGGCAAGAACAAATATTGACATCCTGGGCATCAGTGAATTGGAATGGACGAATTCAGTTCGGATGACTATCATATCTACTACTGTGGGCAAGAATCCCGTAGAAGAAATGGAGTGGCCCTCATAGTCAACAAAAGAGTGGCAAAAGCTGTAATGGGATGTGTGAGGGACAGAGGATATCGGGAGGTCCCTCCCATCTTGAGCTCCAGCCCATCCCCGAGCGCTGGGGAAAGCAGGGAGAGTTCCGACTCAAGTGGAGAAGCAGGAAGTGGTGTCCGAGGCTCAGGCAAGGTAGCAGAGCCACTGCCCAAGGTGGGACAGGAAGGGGGGAGCAAGGGGGGAAGGCCGATCCCACCGACTCCGGAATTGCGCAAGAAACGTCGTGGGAAGAGGCTGGGTCTCCCCAAGCTTTTATGCTGGAGGAAAACGCGCCAACCTCCATTCGGAGGTACTGAAGAAGACTGACAAGATGTGCCATTTTCTGTAAATAGCACTGCCTTTAGCACTGTAAATACACAGCACCAATAAAAGGATAAAATGCAGAGCTGTGTGGAGTCGTTACTCTGAAGTAGCCCACTCAGGCCACTGTGACAGCTACCTCCGAATCTTTTTTGGGGCTACTTTGGAGCTGCCGGGATGAGCGCGCAAGAGGCGGAGAAATGGCGGCAGATCGCGGAGGAAGCCCAGCAGGAGCTGCAGCAACTGGCGGTGCGGGCACAGGGAGAATTAAAAGCGGCCAAAGAGGAAACGCGGAAAAGCCAGGAGGAGAGGCAGAATCTCATTGACCAGGTGAGATCACTACAGGATAAAGAGCAGCAGTTAAGAACGCTAGCGGTGGAGCTCCAAAACAAGTTGGATGCGGAGAAAAACAAGGGCGGCGGGGGGGGGCAACTCCAAGTATTGCCGGGAAGGAGAGCGGGGACCCTAGTAAGCAAGTTCAACGGAGATCCAAGGGAATACCAGGGCTTTGAGACTGAGATATTATACGCCCTTGAGCTGCACAATGATGAATTCCCTGATGATGCACACAGAGTAGCGTTTATAGTGGAGCATCTTACCGGAGCAGCAAGGGAGTGGCTCAGACCGTTAATCGCGGCAAAAAACCCTTGCATGAAGAATGTCAAATTATTTCTAGAAGCTTTAAAAGTAATGTATGCGAGTGACAGTCATATGGACCATACCAAAGAGGAACTTCATAATTTACGCCAGGGGGAAATGACAGTTCGCGAATATTGGGCTAAATTCACCATGCTGGTGCACAAGCTGGGGTGGGAACTTCACTCGCCTCCGATGGAAGCTGCGTTCTATTTGGGATTGCATCCTGATGTGAAGGATGAGCTCTCGAGAGGTCCGAAGCCCAATAATATGGATGAGTTGAGTAAAGCGGCTCTGGCGGTGGGCTGAGGCAGGAATCTCGGTGGAACGACAAGCAGACAACGCGCGCAACACGGCCTTGGTTCCCACGGTCGCAGGAGAAGCCACTCCCCCTACAGCCATCCCAGGCCACGCCTGGGGCCGGGGCAGACCAGGAACCCATGCAAATTGATAGCGCGCGCGGGCTTTTCAAACCCCAGCGGCGCCAAGACGCAAGAAGGGAAGGGGCGGGAACTGCTTCCTCTGCAACTCCCCTCAGCATCTCGTCAGAAACTGCCCCCACCGCAGGGAATGGCAAGGGAAGGCGGGAACGGTTGTGCCCTCCCCCACTGACTCAGCACCACAGCAGGGAAACAAGACAGCCTGGCTGCAGGAGACAAGGGGCAGCAGCCAGGCGCAATCGGCAGACAATAGCCCCAGCCCACCCACCCGCACAGCGAGGAGCAGCGCCAGCCCACCCCCCCCAGAGCAGGGTTGGTTCTAGAAGTGACGCTAACGCTCCCTAATGGATATCCCCTGACGGTCTTAGCCTTAATCGACTCGGGCGCCTCGGCGAACTTTTTCTCCAGAAACTTTGCAGAAGCGCACCAGATCCAACTTCTGCAGCTGGACTTTCCCCTGCACGTCTCCACCATTGACGGCAGGGAGTTGCTGGGAGGGGCCATCACCCATCAGACCCCCCCCATGAGAATGACGGTGGGACGCCACTCAGAGACTCTGGCATTCAATGTCACCACCATCTCAGACCCCCCCATCGTCTTGGGCATGAGCTGGCTGGCGCGCCATGACCCCTCCATCAGTTGGCACCAGAGGTGCATCACGTTTGGATCGGACTTTTGTCTGGAACATTGCATGCAGTGCCAACCAGGGGAGGGGCCACCGATAGCCACGGTGGCCACCATGCACATCAAGGGGGGGAGGCGATTCCCAAACCATATTGGGACCTACAGGAGGTCTTCAGCGAAGCGGAATCCGACCACCTACCCCCCCCCCACAGGTCGTTTGACTGCCAGATCAACCTGGTGCCAGGGGCCACGCTACCCCCAGCCAAGCTGTACTCCATGTCAGACCAGGAACTGGAGGATCTGCGGGCCTTCATCGACAAGAACCTCAAGAGGGGGTTCATCAGAGAAAGCAAGGCAGCAGGGGGGAGCCCGGTCTTCTGGGTGGACAAGAAAGACACGCAACAGCGCCGCCTGGTGGTTGATTTCAGAAGGCTGAACAGCATGACGGAACCGGTGACTTTCCCAATGCCCAGAGTGGACGACCTGCTGACAGCGGCACGCAGGAGCAAGATCTTCACCAAGGTCGACCTGAGGGGGGCGTACAACTTGATCAGGATCAGGGAAGGCGATGAGTGGAAGACCACAATGTTCACGCCGCTGGGCTCTTTTGAATATCTGGTGATGCCCTTCGGTTTGCAAGGGGGCTCAGCATGCTTCCAGGCCTTCATGCATCATGTACTGGGGTCCCTCCTCTTCAAGAACTGCTTGGTCTTTTTAGATGACATCCTTATTTACTCCAATGACCCAGTGCAGCATGTGAAGGATGTCAGGGAGGTGTTGCAGCGCCTGAAAGAGCACCACCTGTATGTGAAGCTGGAGAAGTGCAAGTTTCACACCAAGGAGGTGGACTTCCTGGGCTACAAGCTGTCAGACAAGGGGCTAGCGATGGACAAGGACAAGGTGCAGGCCATCCTGGACTGGCACAGCCTCAGGACGCGCAAAGATGCCCAACGCTTACTAGGCTTCGCCAACTTCTACAGGAAGTTCATCAAGAACTTCTCTCGCGTTACAGCTCCCATCACTGACTGCCTGAGGGGCAAGCAGAAGTTCAGGTGGACACCGGAGGCGCAAGCAGCGTTCGAAGGCCTCAAGAGGGTGTTCGCCTCAGACCAGAACCTGTTCCACGTGGTACAGCACGCGCCCCTACGTGTCGAGACCGACGCGTCGGACTGAGCGGTGGGCGCGGTCTTACTGCAACTGGATGCCAACAGAGAGTGGAGACCCTGTGCCTTTTTCTCCAGAAAGTTGACCCAGCCAGAGCGCAACTACACGGTGTTTGATAAGGAACTTTTGGCGATCCATTCTGCGTTTCGACACTGGAGACACTTCCTGTTGGGCGCCAAGCACCCCATTCAGGTGTGCACGGACCACAAGAACCTGGAGTTCTGGAGAACAGCCAGGGTGCTCAACCAGCGGCAGAAACGGTGGGCAGAGTTCTTCTCGCACTTCAACTTCTCCATCCACTACATACCGGGGGGAGCAGAATGTCAGGGCAGATGCCCTCTCCCGCAAACCGGAGTACATGGAGGAGGAGTTGCCACCAGCACCCCGACACTTGTTTCCCCCGTCGGCATGGTCCTGCGGAGCGGTGGTGGTGAGCGAGGCGGAACTCACAGCACTGACGGCAGCAGATGAGTTTGCCTCCCGCATCTTCAGAGATCTGCGAGGGGGGAGGGAGCAAGCAAAAGACTTTGCAGAACGAAGGGGGTTGCTTTTTTACAGGGGAGCCCTGTACCTGCCCACCACCCAGCTCAGAGGTAAGGTCCTCAAGCAGATGCACGACAACCCAACGGCGGGTCATTTTGGAAGGGACAAGACCACACACTTAGTCATGAGACACTTCTGGTGGCCAGGGGTGCGGGAGGATGTTCGGGACTATGTAAGGGGCTGTGACACCTGCCAGCGAGCAAAGGTAGTCAGAGCAGCACCAGCAGGGTTGCTGGAGCTATTAGCCACACCGCACAGGCCGTGGGAAGTAGTGTCCATGGACTTCATCACAGACCTGCCTTCTTCCAGGGGCAAGACCGCAGTGTTGGTGGTGGTGGACCTCATGTCCAAAATGTGCCACTTTATACCGTGTGCCAGGGCGGTCTCTGCAGAAGAGACGGCCAAACTGTTCGTTGACCATGTATTCAGACTGCATGGATTACCCTTAAGGGTTATTTGGGACTGAGGCCGCCAATTTGTTTCCAGGTTCTGGCGGCGGCTCATGAACCTCCTGCAGGTGGAGGTCAGCTTGTCGACGGCCCGGCATCCGCAGACCAATGGACAGGCGGAGAGGGTCAACGCCATTTTGCAGCAGTACCTGAGATGCTACGTCAGCCAGAGGCAAACGGATTGGGTGGATCGCCTGCCACTGGCAGAATTTGCCTACAACAATGCAGTGCACGTCTCCACAGGGGTGTTGCCCTTTAAGGCCAACTACGGGCGCAACCTCAGATCTTTCCCAGAGAGGGAGAGGGAGGAGGAGGGCCCACAGGCAGAGGATTGGGCGGAGGAACTGGAGACGGTGCACCAGCAACTCAGAGAGCACTTGGAGAGGGCCAAGGAAGCGTACAAGAAGGGGGCAGATCACCACAGGCGACCGGGGGAGGTCATCAGGGTGGGGGACAAGGTTTGGTTGTCCTCTGAGGGCCTTCCCACCAGAGGGCGGTGCAAAAAGCTGGCGCCCAGAAGGTTGGGCCCCTTCACGGTCACGCAACAGGTCAACCCGGTAGCCTTCAGGCTGGAACTGCCAGAAGACATGAGGGTGCACCCAGTATTTCATAGATCGCTGCTGTCGCCGTACAGGGAAAGCAGCCGGTTCCAAGGCAACGAACAGCCCCCCGAGGGAGGGGGGGAGAGGGGAGGCAGGGAGCAACTCAATGAAGCCACGGCCATCCTTGATTCACGAAGAGGGGTGGGGGGCCTGGAGTACCTCATGGCGTGGGAGGATGCCCCGCCGTCCCAGAATGAATGGGTACCAGCCACGGAAATTCAGGAGGAATTCTTAGTGGAAGAATTCCACGCCCTCTTCCCCCACAGACCCAAGCCCTGGCACAAGGAAAGGGATGGAGAGGGGGAGGGGCCGGAGGAAGAGGTCACAGAGAGTAGTTCTCCATGGAGGTGGGAAGCGGAGTTTGAGGATCCTGAGGAAGAGGTGTGGGTTTCTCCGAGGTCCACCACGTCAGAGGCAGGGGAGGACTGGCAGCAGATTTTTACTCCCACCAGCTCCGACGCCACAGACTTTTTGGGCTTTCCGTCTTCGCAGGGGGAAGGAGGACACTCGCTGGATTGGGGGGAGGTTTTCACACCCACAGGCTCCGACGACACGGATTTTTAAGGTTTTCAGTCGTCCCCGGCACCTTCGGGGGCCCCTAGGGAGGGGAGGAGGAGGGCCTGGGAGGGGGGTGGATGTGAGGGATATCGGGAGGTCCCTCCCATCTTGAGCTCCAGCCCATCCCCGAGCGCTGGGGAAAGCAGGGAGAGTTCCGACTCAAGTGGAGAAGCAGGAAGTGGTGTCCGAGGCTCAGGCAAGGTAGCAGAGCCACTGCCCAAGGTGGGACAGGAAGGGGGGAGCAAGGGGGGAAGGCCGATCCCACCGACTCCGGAATTGCGCAAGAAACGTCGTGGGAAGAGGCTGGGTCTCCCCAAGCTTTTATGCTGGAGGAAAACGCGCCAACCTCCATTCGGAGGTACTGAAGAAGACTGACAAGATGTGCCATTTTCTGTAAAGAGCACTGCCTTTAGCACTGTAAATACACAGCACCAATAAAAGGATAAAATGCAGAGCTGTGTGGAGTCGTTACTCTGAAGTAGCCCACTCAGGCCACTGTGACAGCTACCTCCGAATCTTTTTTGGGGCTACTTTGGAGCTGCCGGGATGAGCGCGCAAGAGGTGGAGAAATGGCGGCAGATCGCGGAGGAAGCAATCTCAAAAATGACAGAATGATCTCGATACGAATCCAAGGCAGACCTTTTAACATCAGAGTAATCCAAGTTTATGCACCAACTACCGGTGCTGAAGAAACTGAAATCGACCAATTCTATGAAGACTTACAACACCTTCTAGAAATGACACCAAAGAAGAATGTTCTTCTCATTACAGGGGATTGGAATGCTAAAGTAGGGAATCAAGAGATAAAAGGAACAACTGGCAGGTTTGGCCTTGGAGTTCAAAACGAAGCAGGGCAAAGGTTAGTAGAGTTCTGTCAAGAGAACAAGCTGGTCATCACAAACACTCTTTTCCAACAACACAAGAGACGACTCTACACATGGATATCACCAAATGGGCAGCATCGAAATCAGATTGATTATATTCTCTGCAGCCAAAGATGGAGAAGCTCTATACAGTCAGCAAAAACAAGACCTGAAGCTGACTGTGGCTCAGACCATCAGCTTCTTATCGCAAAATTCCAGCTTAAACTGAAGAAAGTAGGAAAAACCACTGGGCCAGTAAGATACAATCTAAATCAAACCCCTGGAGAAGAGAAGGTTAAGGGGTGATATGATAGCCATGTTCAAATATGTTAAAGGATGTCATATAGAGGAGGGTGAAAGGTTGTTTTCTGCTGCTCCAGAGAAGCAGACACGGAGCAATGGATTCAAGCTACAAGAAAGAAGATTCCACCTAAACATTAGGAAGAACTTCCTGACAGTAAGAGCTGTTCGGCAGTGGAATTTGCTGCCAAGGAGTGTGGTGGAGTCTCCTTCTTTGGAGGTCTTTAAGCAGAGGCTTGACAGGCGTATGTCAAGAATGCTTTCATGGTGTTTCCTGCTTGGCAGGGGGTTGGACTGGATGGCCCTTGTGGTCTCTTCCAACTCTATGATTCTATGATTCAGTCTTCTCCCTCTGATCACTCATCATTGTCCCACCATCAGTCCCAGGCTCTGAGTCTTCTTGACTTGGGGGGGGGGGAGTTCCCCAGCTAGTTCCTCCCCCCATTCCTCTGCATCCAACCAGTCCGTGACACTTGAGGACTAAATACAGCTCTCCAGAAATCTTCAACTTGTCCTCAGGACTCTCCGCAGATCACACCTATCAATGGCCTTTCTCAAGAGCTTTTGCCTGGCTGATGGGTGCCCTTCATCTCTATCCATGTCTCTTGCTTGCTTGGGCAGTGTGTGTGTGTGTGTGTGTGTGTAAATAGAAACCTGAAGCTCTTGCAGTGCTAGAATCTTGCTTACTGTGGACACTTTTGGATTTTCAAGCGAGTGCCGTGGGTACCACCCCCTCTGCTCACTTCTCTTCCCCCATCCCACCCCCCTGGAGCACACACACACACCACACTAATCTACAAATCCACAAAGAAAGTGAGAGATTTTCCAAGGGGGTTCAGGTAGAAATTTGGTCCAGTGGAATTAATCCAATCCTTGAAAATCAGAGTTGAAGGAGAGAGGCTGCAAACATGCCATAAGGGATAAGGCTACTAACGGCCAGTAGCCACAGTCGCTATGCTGCCCCTCCATGGCCAGAAACAGCAATGCTTCTGAAACCAGTTGCTGGCAGCCACAGGACCAGGGAGGTCTCTTGTGCTTGAACCCTCCCTGCCGGCTTCCCATTGGGGTCGTCTGTTTGGCCACCGTGAGAACAGGATGCTGGGCTGGAGGGGCCACTGGCCTGATCCAGAAGGGTCTCCTGGTGTTCACATGCTTCCATCATGTATTTCAAGCACATGACTTCCTCCAAAGACT
The DNA here is from genome assembly GCF_965207765.1 of Zootoca vivipara. NCBI lineage: Eukaryota > Metazoa > Chordata > Lepidosauria > Squamata > Lacertidae > Zootoca > Zootoca vivipara. Next base: position 84,479,464 of record NC_142589.1, on the reverse strand, counting down.
CATGGAAGCTGTAGCTTGTGATGGGAATCGTAGGCCTGCAAGGAGGAGGGGGAAGGAAAACTACAGCATCCAGGATGCTGGGGGGAAATGTACACACTTTAGATGTGCTTTAGATGTGTGGTTTTGCGCACAGCCAAAATGGGAAGGAGCGGCACTCTTTCAACATTCTTCTTCAGCTCTATGTACTGTTCAAGAGGGGAAAAGGACCCACATCACCTCCTGGGGACAGTGAGTTTGGGAGGGGGGGGTGTCATCTGTGATTATTGTACCATCTGTGATTATTGCACAATGTTTGCCTAGCTAAACTAAAAACATCAGTGATATTTAGAACAACGTTGGTTCAAATCAGTACAGTTTTGAAAGTACATTCAAAAAGTAGACAAAAGCCTCTCCTTGATCTCAGGAACCACCATGCAAAATTTGGTATCTTAAGAGGTCTCCAAATGAAGAGCGGACAGACAGACAGACAGACAGGCAACTTTCCGAAGCATAGAGTAGACGAGGTGACAGCTCCCTGCCCCAAGGAACCTCCATTAAATTATGTAAGTCTCAGCTATTATAAGGCTCCAGTCTTCTGGGGCTTTTAAAGGAGTAATTGCTTAGCCATCCCTGTGAATAAACAGTCTCCACGCTCAACAAGTTCTTGAGCAAAGGGAGGTCGATCAGACCTGAAAGTTTTTGTGACAGTTCCAACAACCACCGCCCTGTTTCTCGCTAGGGTGGGTCCATCCTGCAGAAGCCAAAATGTGGTTTCTCAGTTCTGGGTGTGTAGCAACATCCCCTTCCTCTTGTTTTGCTGGGTAGGGCATATGCCACCGTGTTTTTTAGGGCCTGTGTGTTGTTTCCCCCCAGCAAAAATACAAAAAGCAACCGCAACAATTTGGTCACCTCACTTGTGCCGGGAGAGTGTGCTGCAGCCACTACCAGCGCTTAGGGGCCAAATCCATCAGAGAAGGTGAGCCTGGAAGAGAGGGGAGCCTGGCAGCTGCTTAACTTTCCTCCTATCCATCTTTCCATTCATAGTTATCCACCTGTCCACACGCCCGGTAAGCTCCTGCTTTCTCAATTGCGCACACCATGCATTTAAAGCACATTCCGCCCAACCAAGAACTGTAGCCTCGCCTTCGCAGAGTTACGATTCCCAACACTCTGAACCGAACTGCAGTTCCCAGCATTCTTCCAGGGGTGCGTGCTTTGAATGCATGGTGTTTCTGCAGTCCTGGTGACTTCAGAGGATGCCTTCTTTCAGGACAGATTCTGCATCTAGACCAGTATTGCTTACTCGGACTGGCAGTGGCTCTCCAGGATCCCCTCTAGTTGAGGAGGTTTGTTTGCTGTTTGATCCTGGAGTTGCCAGGGATGGGATGTGGGGATTTATGCAAGGGCTACAGCTCAGGAGGTAGAACGTGGGTTTGAGCCCCACACGGGGTGAAATATTCCTGTGTTGCAGAATGTTGGACTAGGGTATCCTTGGGGTCCCTCCCAACTCTACGATTCCTTTCCCTGAAAAAAGAAGGATCCCAGTCCTCAGGGTCCTATTAAAATAGGAAATGCAGAAAGCTGCCTCACAATGGCTCAGATAATATCCTTCTGTAGTGATTCTTTGATAAAGGGAGACCCTTGGACCTTCTGCATGCAGGGCACCTGCTCTTGCACTGAGCTCTGTGGCAGAGCAGCTGCTTTGCATGCAGAAGGTCCCAGGTTCAATCCTGTGCATCTCCAGGAAGGGCTGGGAATGTCCCCTGCCTGAAACTCTGGAGGGCCACAGCCAGCCGCTGTAGACAATACTGAGTGAAGGGAAGTAATCAAGGGAAGTAATAGTACCACTGTATTCTGCTCTGGTCAGACCTCACCTGGAGTACTGTGTCCAGTTCTGGGCACCACAGTTCAAGAAGGATACTGACAAGCTGGAGCGTGTCCAGAAGAGGGCAACCAAAATGGTCAAAGGCCTGGAAACGATGCCTTATGAGGAACGGCTTAGGGAGCGGGTTATGTTTAGCCTGGAGAAGAGAAGGTAAGGGGTGATATGATAGCCATGTTCAAATATATAAAAGGATGTCATATAGAGGAGGGAGAAAGGTTGTTTTCTGCTGCTCCAGAGAAGCTGACACGGAGCAGTGGATTCAAGCTACAAGAAAGAAGATTCCACCTAAACATTAGGAAGAACTTCCTGACAGTAAGAGCTGTTCGGCAGTGGAATTTGCTACCAAGGAGTGTGGTGGAGTCTCCTTCTTTGGAGGTCTTTAAGCAGAGGCTTGACAGGCATATGTCAAGAATGCTTTGATGGTGTTTCCTGCTTGGCAGGGGGTTGGACTGGATGGCCCTTGTGGTCTCTTCCAACTCTATGATTCTATGATTCTATTGTCAGAACAGGGCAGCTTCCTGGGTTCCAGTCTGAAACCATCCTTTTTCGAGAATCACGAGGACTAGAGTCTTACTTTAGGGCAGAGGTTCCCAAGGAGGGTGGTACTGTCCTGGGGGGTGGGGTGGGGCAGGGAGCAGCATGGAGGGCTGGAAGTTTTATTAAATGTCTATCCAACTTTGAAAAGCTGGTCTCTGAATCAACTTTGTTGAATTTCTGAAACCGAGCAATTCTAATTGGGTTTTGAATAAATGTGCACTGAACTGTAACTGTTCCAAATGTCATTGTGTTATCTCAGTTGGCTAGAGCATGGTGTGGGCAAAGGCAAGGTTGATTGCTGGTTTGATCCCTTGTAAGGGACCGCTGCATATTCCTGCATTGCAGGGGGTTGGGCTAGATGACCCTCGGGGTCCCTTCCAACTCTACGATTCTATGAGATTATGGGTTGTGTTGACTGCTCTTTTATAGGGTGGGGTTGTGGGTGCTGGGGGGTGAGTTTATGGGAGCATGGTGGCCTGAAGAAGTTTGAGAGCCGTTGCTCCAGGAGAAGAAGCATCGTTCAGATTGACCCGCTGCAAGGCCGTTCCCTATCTCCCAGGGTTCCTTGCCTGCACCTTCTGTGGTCCAAGTTCAGATCTATTATTTCCCCCTTCACTTGCCCTCTTCTCTCCATCTCTCTGCTGGGTTTCCAGGCTTTCCACATCCACCTACGATCCGTTAATTTGTTTAAGGCCTTTTCTTCTTCATTTCAACACTATGATCCGAGAACCGGGATGACGCACATGGGTTTCTGCTGTTGTGTTTTTTTCCCTTCCCGGCACCTAGAGTCTCAATGAAGACTTGCAAAAGTTGCAATACGCAAACCGTAAAGGACATTGCAATGCAAGATGTTGAGAAACAGGACGTGACTTCTTTTTTTAACAAACAAAACCCCGCAAATATCTCTAAGGAGCTTAGGCTGGCGTATACAGGTGGAGCATGCGGGTGCCGTGATTCCTTTCCCTTTGCTTTTATCTTCACAACAGCCCTGTGGGGCAGGGCAGGCGAGGCCAAGGGTGCTACTGGCCCACGGTCACCCAGCAAGCTTTGAGCCCATGGCCCCCTCCAGCTGCTTGTGGAACTCCATCTCCCAGCAGGCAATGGGACGAGGTCTGTTGCATCTGACCACACCTGGAGGTGGTCGCAGGCTCCCCATTCTGTGTTACAGAACCTCATCATGTTGCAAAGGATTCTGGGATGTGCAATAGAGCGTCTTGTGGCGGAACCCAAATGATCTCTCTCTCAACTAGTGCTGGCCCTACCATTTGATGGAAGGTGCTGGTTTGTGGAGAGGGGGTGACAGCCCCCTTTCCACACACCCCATTTATATCACATCCCCCACCTTCCCCCCACTGTCAGTGTTAGAAATCCCCCGGGCAACAGGCACATTTTGCGACTGGCGTAAGGGCAACTGTGACCACATGGAGATCTCTGGACACCAGGCTGGCAACTGACGTCTCCACCTGGCTGGCCCCTCCAGCTGTCTTAAGCAAGTAAGCAGATGAGCTTATTTATTGTGCTTATATCCCAATTTTACTCCAAGGAGAACATGGTCCCCTCCTCTCCTCAGTTAATACCTACAACAAACCTGTGAGGGAGGTTAGGATGCTGTGGCTGAGTCCCAAGGTCACCGACAGAGTGGGGATTCAAACCCTGATCTCCCAGGTCCTAGTCTGACCCCCTAACCCAGGCACCCCCAAACTTCGGCCTTCCAGATGTTTTGGACTACAATTCCCATCATCCCTGACCACTGGTCCTGTTAGCTAGGGATCATGGGAGTTGTAGGCCAAAACATCTGGAGGGCCGCAGTTTGGGGATGCCTGCTCTAACTGCTACACCAGCCTGTCTTCCTAGAGCCCTTCTGCTCTGGAGCAGCTCTATAAATTGTACCAGTAGGCAAATAAATATGGGGGAAGCAAAATGTCACTTAAAGAAAGATCTGAAATATTTTCCTTGAAGCTTGAATTTGTTTTTATTCTGGATTGTTTTATTTGATGTTTTAATGAGATTTTTTCTCATTTAAAATATAAAGCAGTATAGAAATGAAACGAATAATAATATTCACTGTGAAGAATATGGTGCCTAGACATTCCTTTGTGGTGACCTTAACCCGGGAGCAGAAAGAGGCACGTGCTGCCGTCAAAGTTCTCTGTTCTGGGTGTTTGTGAGGGCAGATTAAGGACGCAGGAAGCTTTCAGGTCCCGCTTGCGTCTGGTCTCTCATGCACACTCAAACACACTCTTTCTTTCCATGGGTGGGGTTTTGTTTTAATTAAACAATTTGGACATAAAAAAAAATTAGACCAGGCTGCCTTTCAGCCAATGCCTTTCAGCCAAGGAATCATAGAATCATAGAGTTGGAAGAGACCACAAGGGCCATCCAGTCCAACCCCCTGCCGAGCAGGAAACACCATCAAAGCATTCTTGACATATGCCTGTCAAGCCTCTGCTTAAAGACCTCCAAAGAAGGAGACTCCACCACACTCCTTGGTAGCAAATTCCACTGCCAAACAGCTCTTACTGTCAGGAAGTTCTTCCTAATGTTTAGGTGGAATCTTCTTTCTTGTAGTTTGAATCCATTGCTCCATGTCCGCGGAGGCTGAGAAAAGTCTGAATTTACCATTTAAGCAACTGCATTTATCAAATAACTTCAGCACTAAGAGAACAATATAAGGCAGGAACAATAACTCGAGTGGCGTCTGCAGAGAAATGCTGCAGCGCTTACACACCACAGGTCTGCCCGTTAATGAATATGACCACGTTAGTTCTATTCATTTCAATGGGTATACACTGAGCAAGACTTAGCTGAGTGCCACCCCATACTGAATGGATCTACTTAAAGCAACAAACCCCATGTAAGCCTACGTCAAGGAAATAAGTAAAAAAATGAATACTGTATACCGTCTTATGTAAGTCACTTAGAGACTTATTTGATTAATAGACTCCGTAAACCAATAAAATGTCAAAAATGCATGGGGAACTAAAGGTCAGGTGAGCAATTGTTGTTTCTCCACAGTGGGTTTTTTTGGGGTATGTGTGTGCATTCCTCTCAACAAAGCAATATCCTTTCTTCCCCCCACCCCTTCCGCAGCAGCAAAGGAACTTCCTCAAAACCTATTCCTCTTCATCCAGCACCATGCACTGATTGACAGACGAGTAAGAACAGAAAACGTGTTGTGCTCTGCTCTGAAATGATGCCACCAGAACACGCCCCCTAAAAAAAGGCAATACTGTACCAGGAACTGCTACAAAGAGGGAGCACATCCTTTAAAAAACAGGAAACATGCCCTCAGGTGACCTCTTTCTCAGTTCAACAACCTCTCCTCGTTGACTCTCTTTTCTTCTCTTAATTTTGCAGAAATTTGGCCAAGATGGAACTCTGGACACCACTCTGGACCGGCCATGGACCACGGGTGGGGCTCTGGTGAAATTTCGGCAGCCATAGTGAGGTTACCCCTGCTTGCTTCCCAACCGGGTGCAAAGGCCGAAAGAGCTGCTGGTTCTTCTCACATTTGAGAGCTTGTTGGGCAACCATCTGCTCAAGAAGACGCACAGACTTTTGACTGTTTCACCTTTTGACCTTGTGTCCATTATTGTGAGATCCTAAGCAGTGGATATCGCTTTGCCTCCATCGAAGGCCGAGAGTGCTCCTGTGATTGTCTCAAACAAGTCTTCCCAAGAATAGGCCCAGTTTTGTTTCCGTACTGATCCACCCAGCAATTGAGGTCCTCCCATCTCCATCTAGAAGATGACTGACATGGAGCGCTTCGTCTCCACCTCCTCGCCCTCCCCTTGGACGGCCCAACCCACGTCTGTCCCAGAGCCCCGACTTGCCTCGGCCCACCGCCCAGAACTCTGCTACCCAACGGCGGACGCAAACCATGTCAACATCATCCTGTACCATTACAACTTCACAGGGAGGATGCAGAATCGCCGTCCCCAGGAAGACCAGATGAGTGTCCTAAAGATGATCATCGTTGCTGCCAGCTGCCTCATCATCCTGGAGAACCTGGTGGTGCTGGTGGCCATCATCCGCAAAGTGCGCGCCCGCCGCTGGGTCTACTCTTGCCTGGCCAGCATCACCCTCAGTGACCTCTTAGCCGGTACGGCCTACTTGCTCAACCTCTGCTTGTCGGGGAGCCGGACCTTCCAGCTGTCGCCCGCCATGTGGTTCCTCCGCGAGGGGGTCCTCTTTGTCGCCCTGGCGGCCTCCACCTTCAGCCTGCTGGTGACGGCCGTGGAGCGCTACAGCGCCATGGTGAAGCCCATCGCCGAGAAGGAGTCCAGCAAGACCGCCCGCCTGAGGGCTCTCCTCGCCTTCTGCTGGAGCCTGGCCATCCTCATTGGCCTCCTCCCCTTGCTGGGCTGGAATTGCATCTGCAACGTCTCCCGTTGCTCCACGCTCCTGCCCCTCTACGACAAGAACTACATCCTCTTCGCCGTGATCATGTTCAGCATCATCCTCGTGGGCGTCGTGGGCCTCTACGCCTCCATCTACTGCTGGGTCCGGAAAAGCGCCCAGCAGACCTTTTCCCGGTGCAGCCGGAAGAGGTCTCTGCGGCTGCTGAAGACGGTATTGGTGATCCTCTGCACCTTCCTAATCTGCTGGACCCCTCTCTTCATCCTCCTCCTGATAGATACCTTTTGGGGGAGCACAGCCTGGGCTCCCCATAAAGTCTTTGGCTGGATCTTGACCTTGGCTGTGGCCAACTCGCTCATCAATCCCATCATCTACTCCTTGGGGAGCAAGGAGGTGAGGAGGGCTGTCGTGGAGCTCCTCTGCTGCTGCTGCATCCAGGCTGGGGTGCGTGGCCCCCGAAACTGCCTTGTTGCCAGCGATATCCACGCCAGCTCTTCCACAGGCTCCTTGAAAGTGCGTGGCAGCTTCCGTAGCCCAGTAGCCTTCAGCAGGAGAACCAGAGAACCGCTCTCCAGCAATTCAAGTGTGCTGACCAATGACACGTCAGGGCTGCACCACACCGTGGACTAGAATCGGGACTCTCCTATAGCGCCACACTCTGGGCTAGAATCTCAACTCTTCCAGACACGAGGAGGAGAACCCTCAGAACTGTTGTGCATGTCTTCAGGAGGTTCAGAGGAAGACCAGAAATCTCAAAGATGACAGCGCCATTCCTATTGCTGCAATGTGTTCCCTGGATGTGTATTTTGTCTCACTGATGTATATTTTTTAAATTACATATATGCGAGTCTGAAGAAGAAAACTATTTGATTCAGATTTTTCCACAAAGGGTGCATACCTTTGGATTGATGTGTGAATTCCTAATTATTCTTTGCAACCAGCCAGTCAATGAGAAATGGTGGGTTAATTCCATTTTAACCATACCCATTGAAAGCTAAGGACTTGGTATACACAGGGTGGCGCTGTGGGTTAAACCACTGAGCCTAGGGCTTGCTGATCAGAAGGTCAGCAGTTCGAATCCCTGTGATGGGGTGAGCTCCCATTGCTCGGTCCCAGCTCCTGCCAACCTAGCAGTTCGAAAGCACGTCAAAATGCAAGTAGATAAATAGGAACCGCTCCAAGCGGGAAGGTAAACGGCGTTTCCATGTGCTGCTCTGGTTCTCCAGAAGCGGCTTTGTCATGCTGGCCACATGACCTGGAAGCTGTACGCCGGCTTCCTCGGCCAATAACACGAGATAAGTGCCGCAACCCCAGAGTCGGTCACGACTGGACCTAATGGTCAGGGGTCCCTTTACCTTTACATTACTCTGAGTATACCTTAGTGGCATACAAACCTTATGATGTGATGGGGTTTGTGTGATGGACTGACAGGGCCCCCTTGAATATTATTGCAATCGGCCATCAGGCAGGATGAACCTCTTGAGAGGACTGTCCAGCTGAATTTCTCAGCCCCGATTCCCTGACAATTCAGACCATTTGAGCCATTTTATAGAAAAGCTTAGCCAGCAGACGTGTATTCAGAGACAACACAGAAGATAGCTCTCTATCCAAGTTAAACTTCAGGGGCAAGAAACCCAAGACCCTCTAGGGGGCACTGTTGAGCTGCATTGGAATACAGAGGTTCTGAACAGAGGTTGTTAGCCACTGATGGTGCGGACTGGGGTTTGCCAGGCTTGTCTGTGTGGGAATGTTAGGGATGTGGATTAGGATATATTATTAGATAGATCCTATCCAAGCTTGTGTTATCAAGCTTCCAATATCAGCAGAGTGACATTCCCCTTTTGTGCGCAGCAAAACGTGAGCGTTCAGGTTTGTTAGAACCTCTACAACAATGTTATACTTCCTGACAAATCCCCTTTGTCCCTCTCAAAAGAAATACACAACACAGTGTTCATAAAATAAGATAGAGTTTACTTACAGGTTCATCCTGAGTTAACAGCATAATCTCAGAAAGGCAGGCTTGCTTAGAAAAGGTTACAGAAGTATTCATTTGGAGTCCTCTGGTCTCTCTCTTGGTAGCAGGCCAAGAGGGAGAACCATCCTAAACGTAGGTTCTGTGCAGATGTGATCCCAAGTAAGAAGGGAAGGCTAAGAGAGAGAATGGCTGCTGGCTAGGGGCTTTTGTCTGCCAGCTAATCCATCTCATCTGCATGTCTGGAGGATCAGGAAGCTGAACTTAGTCAGGTGTCCCTCCAGGTGAGTTCCTCTTAGTGGACACTCTAGGAACTGTTGTGACTTGTCTGCCCCAGTGTTCCATCCCACAGTCTGGATGGGCAAACCATAGTTGTCAGCAATGCTGTACATGCAGAAGCCCCTGTACCCTAAGGACAGGGGTGCTGAACCGAGGGGGGACAAAAGCAGCCTTCAAAGCATGGTTTGTCTGTATGCTTGGAAGCTTAAACCATCTCTTGGCTTCTGAATTACGATTAGCATTACATTTTAGGAGAAGGGCTGTAGCTCCGTGGCAAAGTTCCTCTTTTCCAATAAAAAGACCTCAGGCTCAACCCCTGACACCTGCAGCTGATCTTAGAATTGTAGAGTTGGAAGGGACCCTGAGCATCATCTAGTCCAACCCCTTGCAATGTAGGGATAGGCAGCTGCCCCATACAGGCGTCAGACCTTGGCATTATCAGCACCCGGCTCTAACCGACTGAGCTATTCAGGCTAGGGCTGGGGGAAGACCCTCATCGGAAACCTGGGAGAGGAGGAAGCCAGAAGAGCACCCTGGCCAGGTTTGTTTTATAAGGCAGCTTTCTAAGGTTTGACGGGGTGCTTTGTTTAGGATAAGGACTTCCCCACCACCCAAAAAATAAATGAGGGAATGCTTGCATGAACTGGATAAAGATACTGCTCACATCCAATGGAGGCATGAACACCCTGCACTGTGCAAAGCAATGCTTTGTTCTCCAACTCAAGGAAGGCAACAGGCATTGCAGCACAGGAGCTTAGCATGATGGTCCCTACTCATGTGTAGCATTTACACACATGCCAGCAGCACACCCAAAGAGGGCTCCGATCCAGGCTTCTTTTTCTGCAGGCAAGGAGGAATCCTTCCCTTTGAAGAAACGCCATTAATCGCGGGGGGGGGGGGAGATTCTGTGAGCGGATGGGGGGTGCGACGAAAGTCCTTTACTTTCCGTCTTATAACTTTGACCTCTCAATTATTAAAAGCACTAACAGGGATTTCTGAGGTAAATCAAACCTCCCACTTACCCCTCTAGCCTTTCTTTAAACCCTCTAGCACTCGTGGGTTTTCAAAAATAAAAGAGAGTCGATACCCGGGAGAGGTAGGACGGACTGAGGCCGCGAGGTGACACGCAACTAGGCCTAGGCCCGACCTGAGCCCACTTTCCCGCCGTCTAGCGTGCCAGGAGCCCAGAGGGAGGCCCATTGGAAAGGCCTCGATTTTCCTATATTTTTCAATATATATTTTTTTCCTCTCTCTCTATATATAATATATATATAGTATTGTTTTTTTTAACAATATATATATATATAATAATAATAATTTATTTTATTTTTTGATTGAATTATTTTTTTAAAAAATTTTTTTTAAAAAAAAAGATAAATAAATAAATATTTTTTTTCCCTAGATTTTATTTGTAATATATATTTAAATATTTTTATAAGTTATATATATACTTCTCTTTTCTCCTTTTTCCCCTTTTTATAAAAAATTTTTCCCCTATAAAAATAATAAATAGAAATATATATTTTTTCCTTCTCTTCCCCCCTTTTTTTAAAAAAAATATATTATTATTATTAATAATAATTTATTTAATTGTTTTCTTTAACCTATATCTTAGTATTATTACCATTTACCCCCTCCACCTTCCACCCACTCTTTGCATACACTTCAATCCTTTAAAAAATAACAAAACAAAGACAATACCAACGTCTTCTCCCCCCCCAAGTTCCCAGTCCTTTTACTACGTTTTTACCTTTTTAAAGCTGTTGTTCTACCCTTCCTAACCTTTTTTACCTTAGCTTCATATTATTCCTTCTTCTTCACTGCATAATACTCCTTAAAACCCTCCCCAGACACTTAACCCTCCCTACATAGCCTCTCCTTATTTTTACCTTCCATTCCACTTGTTACTTCCCACCTCCACCTTTGTCTTCTGTTCTTTCTCTCTCTTTCCTTTTCGGTCCCTTCTCCCCCCCCCCTTTCTTTTCTTTTCTTTTCTTTTTTTCTTTTTAAATCGAACCCCTCCATCTAGTCTGTTTATCAACTTGTCTCCAATAGGGAAACCTTTCCTCCCATCTATCACCTCCCTCTACAACAAACACCCCTATTTTACCTTTATCTTATTCCCCTCATTCCAATACATAAACCTTCCCCTTAAACCCCTTCCCAGTCACTCAATTTCCCCTTTAATCATCTCTTCCCTATCTCCCCCTCCTACCTCACTTCTCACCCCCCCCCCACCCCTACTCTTGTTTTATACCTTCTTTGCTTGCTGGAGTGCTCTTTTGCTCGTCTCTGAATTGAACCCCCCCTCCCTTTTCTTCTTTTTTCTTTCTTTTCCCCACCTGTTTGTTTGTCTGCTCTCACCTGTTTTTTGTTTTTTGTTTTTTGTCTATCTGTCCATTGGTCTACCCGCCTCTCTGAGTACCTGACCACCGCTTTGACAGCACTGTTGAGGCGAACACGACAACCTCAGAGAAGTCTTTATAACATTGCCAAGGCATGACACAAATGATTGCCTAAACTGAACGCTCTGCAGAAGCCACCAGTCAACAACGCCTGATTAATCCATTATCCAACACCCAGAAATCATCATCGCCATAACTTCTAATCGCAACACGTCCCACTCCAAGAGAATGCCAAACAAACCTCAAACCAAAAACGTCAAGGAGATGAAGGTGTCACCAACTAAAAAGATGACAAAAAACACTGAGACCGCAACACCTCCTCAAAATGATGAAATATTACAACACCTAAGAGAAATGGAAGAGAGGATGACAAGTAAATTGGAAGCTGCAGTGGAAAACGCAACGACCCCTATACAGCTACTAATCAGCAATCTTACCTCCAGAGTGGAAGCTCTAGAAAAGAAGAATCAACTGCAAGAAAGAACAATAGAGCAATACCGGGATGAAACCACACGCATGAATGAGAAATTGTGCGAACTGGAAAGAGAAAACGAAGAACTGAGAATTAAACAAGCAGACATCGAAGACCGAAACAGACGCTGCAATATCCGCTTCCGCAACTTCCCAGAAAAAGCTGAGGAGAAAAGCCCAGCAGACCTAATTGTGAGCTGGTTGAAAGATACAATCCCAAATCTGACACTCGAGGTATCCGATCTGGAAAGGGCACACAGAGCTCTAAAACCTCTGCCAAAACCTGGTGCCCACCCAAGAGACATCATAGTGTGCTTTTCACGCTACAGAAAAAAGGAGGAGATATGGAACAGCCTCAGGAACTCAACCAACCTCCGATACAAAGACAATTCCATATTGGTCCTGCAAGATCTATCCCAGGACACCCTAAATCGGAGGAAAAGCCTACGTCCGTACACTCAGCTTCTTCAGCAGAAAGGGATTCGGTACCGTTGGGGCTTTCCCTTCCGTCTCATCGTGGCAACCGATACAACGCAATACATGGCTACCAACGAAACGGAAACCCAACAACTATTGAGGAACCTTGGGCTCGACCCTCCATCGAACCAGCAACAGAAAGACTTACCAAGTGACAGCCGAGATCAAGAAAATGGAACAACAGTACATGAATGGATGGAAGTAAAGAGGGGAAAGAGACAACAGAAGCAATACGTCAAGACTCGCCGATTCAATCATCTACCATCGCGCACAAAATCATTCTACCGAACATTCTCCACAGGACGCCAAACCATGATCAACCGACCCAAAACATCACTGAAGAACAACCCTACTACTACTACTGCTACTACAACAACAACCATAGCTGAATGAGGCAACTGGAAAACATCTCGAACTGCAAGACTGGTGATTCCCCTCCCCCCCCTCCCCATAGGCCTTGAACATAACTAACATCATCAATATCCCACCCAACACCACCCCTCCATAGAACCTACCCCCATCCCAACCCCACCCCAACACCAGTCCAGATAACCTCAATCACATTCCCCATCAACCACAACTTATATCTCCAGTATCCCTTTCATACCAAACAAGAGAAAAACAACTCCCCCAACATCCATAACACAACTCACTATCAGGCTAAAACATGATACCTATTCAACAACATGGTGGCACCAGAGCGCGCCAACACATACACACACTCTAACACATCAGTGATGTTGCTATTAACATTGGCAACATTGCTCACGAACCTTATACCTGACGCTACCATTATAAAACCACTCTACACCGTCTCGCTGATCACCCCCTGTCACAAACGACAAAGGGGAAGGCCTGTCCTTGAGTACAGCCCTTCACATCAGCCGAGACCAAGGACCGACCGGCTAATCGCCAAAAGGTCCAAAATACCCCAAACGAACACCTATATAACTACATATAGGAAACCCTCTATAACTTACCTCCCACTCTTTAACCCGATTCTAATTCTGATCCCATTGAACCCCCACCTGCCACATCATAAGTCAGCGCAACTCCAATGGTTCAATACACGACACGAAGTGAGGGACATAGGACAACCCAAACGGGTTGGCAAGGAACCATCCTACAGAATAAATAAACAAGATGGCTAGCTTAAAAGCAATCACACTAAATGTGAGGGGGCTGGGAAACCCAATCAAGAGAAAACGTATCACCTCATACATAAATACCATGAAACCACACATCACCTTCCTACAAGAAATACACAACCCACCCAAAGGGAACAAACTCCTGAATGACCCTCGTTTTAGTCAACAATGGGTAGCACAAGGCTCAGGAAAGGCCCGCGGAGTAGCTGTAATAATTAGTAGGGACTTAAATTTCAACGCCACAACAGTCCTAAAGGACAAAAAAGGTAGATTCATTTTCATTAAAGGAATACTAGATGGCAAAATTAAACTGACAATCGGCTCATTATATGGCCCTAACTCGAGACAACTTGAATTCTTTCAAAAAACACTAAACAAGTTCCTTTCTTTCTCTGAGGGGGAAGCAATTCTAGGAGGCGACCTTAACTTAAATATTAAGGGCATAACTCTGGAAAACACACATCCTGTAAACTCACAGGCAACCCTCCTCAACCCTCCCTCCCAAACAACTAAGGCTTCTTACAAGTTACTAAAAATGTTAAAAAACAGGGGTCTTTATGACATTTGGGGCGAACACAACCCGGGAGACATCACCCACACATTCCAGTCCGGACGTCATGGTACAACGTCCAGACTGGACAGCATCCTGCTCACACAGGGTCTGATCCCCTTGGTAGAATCAACAAACATAGGCAGCATCAAAATCACAGATCATGCCCCAGTAGAAGTCACTGTTAAAATAGGTGAAGAAACGCAAACTACTCCATCATGGTCTTTCAGTCCCATTCTAACCACAAACACCCAAATTAGAGCAAGTATCACAAAAACTCTCCAAAACTATTTTAAGGAGAATGATGTAGACAATATAAATACCCCCCTCTTATGGGACGCTATGAAAGCGGTGACCAGAGGAGTTTGCATAAAAGAGAAAGCACTCCTTAAAAAACAAACCTCTTCAAAAATTAACAAAATAGAACAAGACATCACTGCCCTCTCATCACGTTACAAACAAACAGGTTCCAAAAAACTACTTAAACTTCTAGAACAAAAGAGAAGAGAATTAGACTCCTTAGAAATCAACAAAACAATGATCAATATTTTATATTCTAAACAGCGCTTCTATGAGTATGGAGGGAAAAACTCCAGACTATTAGCAAATAGATGCAGGAAAAAAGCACTTAAAACAAGAATACACTGCATCGCCAAAAAAGACGGCAACGTGACATTTTCCCCGAAAGAAATAACCTCTGAATTTGCAGAATTCTACTCCAATCTGTACACTTCTCACAACCCAACTGAGGAGGGAATTAGAAAATTCCTGGCAGAACTGACCATGCCCACCTTAACCAACGAGGAACAGGAATTTATGGACAGCCCTATCACCCCTGAGGAAATAGATACGGTCCTTAAAAACTTGAAACCACATAAAGCCCCGGGCCCAGACGGCTTCACGGCAGAATTCTATAAAAAATTCAAAGAACCCCTGATGCCCTACATGATACGCCTATTCAATGATATCATGAAAGGGGGGCTCATTCCCAAAACATGGAATCAATCTAAAATAGTCTCCATCCCAAAACCATTAAAGGACAACCTCAAAGTAGAATCTTACCGCCCAATTTCATTAATAAATCAGGATTACAAGATATTCACATCAATATTGGCCAATCGTTTAAAAATCTTTCTAGGCAATTTAATAGTCCCAGACCAGACTGGCTTCGTCCCTGGTCGCAATATTACAGACCCCATCAGGAAACTACTAAACTTAATCAACCACAGTAAGGCAACTAAACTTCCACTGACAATTATGTCCCTAGATATCCTCAAAGCTTTTGATTGCTTGGAGTGGAAATACTTATTAGCAGTACTAACTAACATGAAATTTGGCCCCAACTTCCTACAAATCCTCAAACAAATATATTCCCAAGCCTCAGCAAAATGCAGAATTAATAATATGGACTCAAACACCATAGCAATTCAAAGAGGCACAAAACAAGGATGCCCGCTGTCTCCATTCCTATTCATCCTAGCTTTGGAGCCCCTAGCAATCCGAATCCGAGCAGCCACAGACATCAAGGGAGTGGAAATAAAAGGCAAAAATTATAAATTAGGGCTCTTTGCAGATGACCTGATGGTCACAACATCAGACCCATTAAATACAGCAACCTCCCTAATCAGAGAACTCAACACATTTGCAATGGTGTCGGGCCTACAGGTAAACTTTGGAAAATCAGAAGCCATGTGCTTCAACACCCCTCCCCATATCCAAAAAGAACTTACTAATATCACCAAAATAAAACTTTGTCATACCAAATTCAGATATCTAGGGGTACAAATAACCAAGAACCTCAATAAATTATACCTCCATAATTACAAGCCCATGTGGCGACAAATAAACAAAGACCTAAAGAAATGGGACAGTATGAGTTTCACTCTTTCAGACAGAATAGCCATCGTCAAAATGGTCACCCTCCCAAAACTGACATACTTATTCCAAACCCTCCCAATCTGGATCCCCCCAACCCAACTTCGCAAATGGCAGGGAAAATTACATTCTTTTATTTTCTCACATAAAAAACCAAGGATTGGCACCAAATACCTTCACCTCCCCACCTCAGTAGGAGGATGGGGAATCCCCAACATAGAAACATACTACAACGCCAACCAAATACGCCATATAATCCCATATATACTACAAGACGAGACAAAACAATGGGTACATCTGGAGAGGGACTCAATTGAAAATATCTGCACCACAGCATATCCATTTCTCCCAAACAAATTAAGGAAGATTCCCACAACACTCAACAGATACACACAAACCATGTTCAAAGCATGGAAAGCAGAAACTAGTAAACTATCTCCATCCCCATCCCCATTAATTCCCCTGGCTTACCATCCCTTGTTCCATCATGCAGCACAAAACCTCCAGATGAAGACCTGGCAAACCAAAGGTTTACATCGCTTAATAGACTTTTATAAAGACAACAAACCTTTGTCACCACAAGAAATACAGGACAAACTAGAAGACATCCCAATGTCCTGGTTAGCACAACATCAACTACATGCCTTTCTGAACAACCCAACTGTAAAACCAGCAGCAACTAGACCCCTGACAGCTTTCGAAAGCCTCCTCCAATTGCCAAAAGGACACGGAAAAGGGATGGTATCTGCAATTTACAAGATACTGATTCAGAATCCCATAGATCCCCTGGACAAGATAAAACGACAATGGGAGGATGACATAGGATATGAAATCAACCCTACCCAATGGACTAAAATGTGGTCGAAACCCCCTTTCAAATCTATATCAATGAAAAGAAAAGAACTCTCATTGAAACTAACTCACAGATGGTACCTGACTCCACGAAAATTATCACTAATACGATCAGGAATCTCATCAAAATGTTGGAGAGGATGCACTTCCACAGGCACGTACCTCCACATGTGGTGGGAGTGCCCTAAAATTCAATCATTCTGGAAGACATCCATGCAAGAAATTTGTAACATAACTAAGCAAGTGCTAGAAATTACCCCAGAATTGGTTTTACTAAATATCTTTCAAGATAACAACGCTCACGCAAATCATAAAGAACTTATAATCCATCTGTTGTCAGCAACCAGAAGCATCATAGCCAGGCACTGGAGGGACTTATCGGGAGTGGGCTTGGACCAATGGTACCAAGTTGTATGGGAAACAGCCCTGCTAGAAAAACTGACCAGTAAGCTGAAACTGACACGGGGACAAACAGAAGAAGACACCTTCACCCCAGTATGGTTCCCCTTCATCACTTATACAACCCAACAGGACAATGACAAACACTTACCGTCAGCATACAAATCAATATGGCTAACTTGATCAAAACACCCTCCCTCCCCACTCACGCAAGAAATTAAGGATCATCACAGCCAACCATAAACAAACAACCACATTCTAAGACACATCCTGACCTCTCTCACCAACAAAGAAGCACGAACAAACAACAGAGAACCTGCACAAACGACGCTGACGCCGAACCCCTACACATATCAAGAAAAACAGAAACATCGGCAATCCACCACACCCAACTCCCCATCCCACCTACCTCTTTCCCCCCCTTTCCCCCCTTCCTCATAATGTCTCAACAAGTTAAAAATTGATGTGTAAAAATGATGCATGAAAAAAAAAACCGAGACATTGCACTACCTTTGTAATCTAAGAAAATCTTTAATAAAAATAATTATAAAAATAAAAATAAAAATAAAAGAGAGTCCTCTTCCAGCCTAAACGTGGCCAGGTACCTATAGAGACTCGGGGCTATAAGTAAGACTGTTCCTATGTGTTCTCACATAAGGGTTTCACTTCACTAGAAACTCCCTTACTATAAAGTTCTAGCCTCCTTCCTGAGGTAACTTTATTATCATCCAGAACCTGTCTCCTCCTTCAGCCCCCCCCCCTTTTCCTGGTGCACTCTCAGCCACAACCTAACCTTTCTCCTCTAAAAGGCAGTTTTGGCAGCTTAAAAGAGTTCCCCACCAACTGGGTTCCTGGATACCTTAGCTGGAAAATGAAATAGACGATTACTGGTATGACACTTTAAAGATGGATATTTATTGGCTTGAATCTTAATGGTTGCTTTCTGGTATCATTGGTACAAACTTAATTTCACAGGTAACGTTCTTGGTAATCAAATAACAGAATACCTATCCACTACTTCATCTACTCTAAGTCTACCTTCTCCACAACCACCCAAGCTCCCCCACAAAAAACCCCCAACCGCCAACTGACATAACGGTTCCCCTTTCCATTTAAACCCCATGCAGGCCACGCCTCCCATGGAATGTTGCTGTCAGTTAGCCAGGAGTCTGGGTTAACCCTTCGATAGGTCGGTTGCGAAACAAAAACATAACATAACAGTTTCAAATTCGCCACAGGGGGTGATTTCCACAGGTCCCCACATCAGCTGCCCACACCACTTAGAATCATAGAATTGTAGACTTGGAAGGACCCCGGAGGGTCAGTCTAGTCCCACTAGACCAGGGGTCCCCAGACTTACCGTGCGGCGGGCCGGAGGGCAGGGGAGTGTGCGCGCAGCAGGCCGGAGGGCGGGGGAGTGCGCGCCCGTGTGCATGCGCACATGCACACGGGCGGGGAAAAAATCGCCGAAAAACGCTTGTGCGCATGCGTATGGGCCTCCCCCGACCCGGAAGTGCACCAGAAATGACCTCTTCCGGGTCGGGAGAGGCCCATACGCATGCGCACAAAGGATTTTCGGTGATTTTTTGCCAATTTTTTAGATCGTCGCTGCGCCGCGCGCCGTGAGAGCGGGCGGCGGGGGTCGTCGCGGGCCGGATTGGAAGGCCGATTGGGCCGCATCCGGCCCGGGGGCCGTAGTTTGGGGACCCCTGCACTAGACTGTCCCATTGCAGTCTAGTCCCCTGCAATGCACATGCGGTCCCCATCCAATGTGAAACCATACCAGACCTGTTTAGCTTTGCAAATGTGTGAGTAGTTTTATTGCTGCACCAGTCACAGGTATTAAATAGTGGGTAAGCATAGCAGACGACACAGGAATCTCTCCAAAAGCAGCTCTTTATTTGGAAGCTGGAACAGAACTGAACTGCATTGCTGAGCCGGCCTGCTTTTATAGAGGCTGGCTCAAACAATGTATCAAACATAATTCAAAGTTCCCTCCTAAAGTTCCCTCCTAAAATTCCCTCCTAAAACAACTGACAAGGACCTGAGGACCTGAGGGAAAACTATATACACTAATACATAACAACAGGGATTCCATGTTTTGTTTTGTTTTGAATGGAGTGTCAGGGCTGGAATCAGATACAGGTCAGCAGGAAAGATGCAAGGAAACAGCATTCAACTCCTGCCCCATGGAGCCATTGGCAGGAGTGAAGGTCCCTGCCTTGCCCTCCACCCTCTGTAAGGCTTCTCCTCTCCCCGATGTTTCCCAAGCAGTCTCAAACTGCGCCTGCCCACCTCTGGCCTCTGCTTTGCCTTCCTCATTATTCTGCACATTCTTGGAGACCAGGGCAGAGGATGAGCTTGTCACACGAAGAAGGGGAGACTCCCTTGCTTCCTCAACAGCCTCTTGACCCTTTCCTCCTCTGCCTCAGCCTCAGAGTCTGAACCGCTTCCTGTCACAGACTCCTGCTGCTCACTAAACCCTGTTGTTCCTCCCCCCAATTTTCTCCCTCTGATCTCTCCTTGGTGTCCCACCGCCAGTCCTCTGGCTCTGAGCCTTCCTCTGGGGTTTTCCTGGGGACGGGGACGGGCGGGTGGCTGGCACCTCCTACCACTCCTCTCTGCCCAGCCAGTCCATGGCATTAGGGTTCCTCACATCTGGAGCAGATGTGAGTGGGGAGTTGCAAGAGGAAGGGGGGCATTCAACTAAATTCACGTCTCCCTGCTCTCCTTTAGGAGTCAGAAAATGGAGACAGGCTCCCTGTAAGGAAGGAACGGGGGATCTTTTTCAGCCAGGGAGCAATTACAACCCCAGGAGGGGTGCGAGTGCTTGCTTGGTGAGACCCAGAAGCAGTAAGTTTGGCTACAGGGGTGCCAATTTGAATAAAATATGGGGCCAACCCAGGTAAGCCCCGCCCCACATAATTGATCACAAGATGTGGCATATGCACACCACTTGAATGGCAATGCCAATCAACTGGGGAGGGGCTGGTCCCTCAAATATTTTTTGGGGGGGGGGGCAAAGGGATCTTGGTCCCCAGAAGTTAGCTCCTATGGTTGGCTACGTTCCAACCACATAACACTTACACAACCCTTGCCATACAGGCCAGCAAAAGGCATTATCATAGTTCAGTGAGGCATCCCAGGTAGGCATTGCAGGGGGTTGGACTAGATGACCCTTGGGGATCCCTTCCAACTTTACAGTTCTACGATTCTGAAATCCAAACTATTCTCCCTGACACTTCACTGCCAGCTGACCGACTGGAACCTCCAGCCAATCAGAGTCTGCTGTCCATCTACCCAGACCAATTAGACGAAATTTAACTGATCCAGGCCCTACCTAATAAATTTTCAAAGCAGTCCTTTCTCTCTCTCTCCTCTCCTCCATCACAACCTGTCACCAAAGCAGGCTGGGAGCCTCATCGACAGTACAAGTCCCCAAACCTTAAAAGTTCCGTCACAGGATACAGTATTGCTTTCTCCAAAACATGAGCACAAGGAGGCATCTATAATTGCAGCAATTATCCACAGATTTTGGATTTTGCATAATGAACACCCCCACCAGGGTTAGCAATGGCTGCTTCCAAGCTCTCTCCTCTTTCTTCACAGACTTTATTGAAGAATTTAATAACAATAACCAAACCAAAAGCGTTCTCCTCCAAGACAAGTGTATGTATAGATGTTAAGCCTTGTGTGCAGTCGTCCACATGGCGTCGAAGCAAACTTTGAAATACCTTTGCATTGCGCATGTAGTTCACACCCACGGGGTCTACTTCAGTCTAAAGCGTTTCTCTAATTTCTCCATAGCTGCTGTTTGCAAGCTTGTGGTTGGCTGTTGGGGATCATCCTCGTGGAAAGAGGCACACATGGTTTTAAATGTTTTTATTTTTTTTAATGGTTTAAAGGTATTTCTGCATATAATAATAATAATAATAATAATAATAATAATTTATTATTTATACCCCGCCCATCTGGGTGGATTTCCCCAGCCACTCTGGGCGGCTTCCAACAGAAAAATGAAATAAAATAATCAATTACACATTAAAACATTACCTGTATTGTGCAGACAATATTCAGCCAGGTGGATAAATCAGCTTCCTAGTTGGATTGCCTTAAATTGATACACCCTCTTGTGTGAGGCTCCACATTTGGCGAACGAATTTGCTATGGATTGCGGTGCGATCCATCCAATGCACTGTATTTACTCCGAGGGAAATGTTCGCACGCACGGAATCAGCCGGTCTGAGTCTTTGCTTACTTGCAAGCCCTCGTTTGGCCACAGGGGCGCGCGTTAAACTTACCAATGCAGGAAGCCTTCTGAGCGCATCCTGGCAGGGCGGTGTCGCACTCCGCTCATGCTCAGAATCACCCAGCCACAAAAACAGGCGCTCCTGTCGTTTGCAGGGAGAGCTAGCTGCCCGCTTCCCAGGTCTGTCTTGAAAAGCAAGCGAATCCACCTTTCCAAACAAACCACAGCAGACAGTTACATAATTGTAGAGTTGGAAGGGACCAAGAGGGTCATCTAGTCCAACCCCCTGCAATGCAGGGATCGTCTGCCCCACATGGGCTCAAACGCACGACTCTGAGATTAAGAATCTCACGCTCTTCTGACTAAGGCAACGGCTGGGCTCAAGACAACAGGCTGATTATAGTCAGCTGAGGCAGAGGCGTCATCATGGCTAACATGGCTGTCCCATTCCCAGATGAGGCATGGAGGCAGTGTGGTGTAGTAGTTAGAGTGTTGGGCTAGGACCTGGGAAAGACTGGGTTCAAATTCCCACTCAGCCCTGAAGCTCACTGGGTGACCTTGGACCAGTCACCAGCTCTCAGCCTGACCTACCTCACAGAGTTGTTGTGGGGAGTGAATTGGGAGCTTGGAGGGCCATGAACTCCTTGGGGGGAAAGGTGGGATATAAATGCATGACATAATAAATAAAGCCTTTGACTGTGTCGACCACAGCAAACTATGGCAAGTTCTTAAAGAAATGGGAGTGCCTGATCACCTCATCTGTCTCCTGAGAAATCTCTATGTGAGACAAGAAGCTACAGTTAGAAATGGATATGGAACAAAATTGGGAAAGGAGTACGACAAGGTTGTATATTGTCTCCCTGCTTATTTAACTTATATGCAGAATTCATCATGCGAAAGGCTGGACCAGATGAATCCCAAGCTGGAATTAAGATTGCCGGAAGAAATATCAACAACCTCAGATATGCAGATGACACAACCTCGATGGCAGAAAGGGAGGAGGAATTAAAGAACCTTTTATTGAGGGTGAGTAAAGCTTTGGTTTTCCCAGTAGTGATGGAAGTGAGAGCTGGACCATCAAGAAGGCTGATCGCCGAAGAATTGATGCTTTTGAATTATGGTGCTGGAGGAGACTCTTGAGAGTGCCATGGACTGCAAGAAGATCAAACCTATCCATTCTGAAGGAAATCAGCCCTGAGTGCTCACTGGAAGGAAAGATCGTGAAGCTGAGGCTCCAATACTTTGGCCACCTCATGAGAAGAGAAGACTCCCTGGAAAAGACTCTGATATTGGGAAAGATGGAGGGCACAAGGAGAAGGGGACGACAGAGGACGAGATGGTTGGACAGTGTTCTCGAAGCTACGAACATGAGTTTGACCAAACTGCGGGAGGCAGTGGAAGACAGGAGTGCCTGGCGTGCTCTGGTCCATGGGGTCACGAAGAGTCGGACACGACTAAACGACTAAACAACAACAACAATAAATAGGGAGATCCTGGGAGGGTGTCAGGGGATGGACTGCAGGCAGCTGTGTTGAGTGGGAAGGGCAATACTGTAGCTCAACAGCAGAACATCTGCCTTGCATGCAGGAGGTCCCCAGTTCAATTCCTGACATCCTGTTTGTAAATCCTGAAAAGCTGTTGCCAGTCAGTTTCGACAACACTGAACCTGATGGGCCAAGGATCGCCAATTGTCTAGATCCTATGTCAGGCCGGGAGGTGCCAATTGGGTCAGAATTTGCAAAAACTGAATTTTTAAAGCTCTTTCAAACTGCACTTTTTTTCAAATCGCTTTCACGGTGATTTTGATGCCTCCTAAGTCAGCCTGGTGGTTCCTGGGTGTCATATAAATACCAAGGGCAAACCATCAGTCAACAGTGCGATGCAGCAACAAACAAGCCAATGCTATTCTAGGCTGCATCCACAGAATTATAGTTTCCTGCTGTAATAGTACTTCTCTCTTCTGCCTTGGTCAGACCACACCAGTTCTGGGTGCCACAACTTAAGATGGATATTGACAAACTGGAACAAGGTGACCAAGATGGTCAAGGGCCTGGAAAGCAAGTCTTATGAGGAATGATTGAAGGAGTTGGGGATGTTTAGCCTGGAAAAGAGGAGGCTGGGAGGAGATAGGAGATCTTGTTTTCTCCTGCTCCGGAGGGCAGGACCCGAATCAATGGCTTCAGGTTAAAGGAAATTCCGACTAAACATCAGGAAAAGCTTTCTGGCACTGAGAGCTGTTAGACCAGGCACCCCCGAACTTTGGCCCTCCAGATGTTTTGGACTACAATTCCCATCATCCCTGACCACTGGTCCTGTTAGCTAGGGATCATGGGAGTTGTAGGCCAAAACATCTGGAGGGCCACAGGTTGGGGATGCCTTAGTTAGACTGTGGAACAGATTCCCACAAGAGGTGGCGGAATCTTCTTCCTTGGAGGTTTTTTACACAGAGATTGGATGGTGTCTGTCAGGGATGCTTTAGTTGAGATTCCTGCATTGCAGGGGCTTGGACTAGATGACCCCGGGGGTCCCCCTACAATTCTATGATTAATAAACAAACCTGGGTCTCTGTGGTTTTAGATGCCATTTCCGCAGTGCCTATCTGTTTCTATTAACCTGTGGTGCAGGGTTTTTAATGCCAAAGGACATTTCAAGCCAAGGTCACCCAAGGCTCCTTCTGCCAAGCCAGAGGGGAGCTCTTGCTTTTCTGTGTAACCAGAAGAGACAGCAGCTGCCTTCAGGCTCCATTTATCTTGATTAGTGGACCATTTGGCGTTCATTTTTCAAACCTCTCGAATCGATTGCAGAACTGGTTGAGGGGCTGGGGAGAGGATCGGCATCTAAGCTGCAGAGAAAGCTGTTGGCTGAGTGTAGTGCTTGGAGCAAATCAGTTCAGTTTTTCAGTGAACTGCTTCAAAAATAAGTTACAGGTAGGCAGCCGTGTTGGTCTGACGTAGTCGAAACAAAAAAAATTAAAAATCCTTCCAGTAGCACCTTAGAGACCAACTAAGTTTGTCATTGGTATGCGCCATGGGCGTACCCCCCTAGAAGCCGGGCCGGCGCAGCCGTGGGCGAGAGCAGTGCTGCCGGCGGGGCTGGTAGGCAGAGGCGGAGGACAGCCCGGCGGAGCGCGAGTTTGCCGTTCCCACCCACTACACCGTGCCCTCCCTCCAGCTCCCCGTCGCGCCCAGAGAGCACGACGGGAAGCTGGAGGGTGCGGCGCGGTGGGCGGGAATGCCGAACTTGCGCTCCGCTGGGCTGTGCTCCGCCTCTGCCCACCAGCCCTGCCGGCAGCGCTGCTCTCGCCCACGGCTGCGCGCTCGGCCGGGGTCCTGGCCATAGTAAGCGCCCTGGCTGCGTGCTGTCAGCGGAGCCCCGGCGCCTCCAACTGCAAAAAGCTTCGCGGTGCCTAGGTGAGACTGGAGTCAGTTTCACCTGGGCTCCGTAGCCCCATCCACATTCCCACTTTGTGGCCCCTCCCCTCCCGTGCCTTGGCCATGCCCCTTGCCCCCCCTAGTTTTGATCCTGGGTATGCCCCTGGTATGAGCTTTCGTGTGCATGCACACTTCTTCAGATACACTGAAACAGAAGCCGCCAGACCCTTATGTATAGTCAGAGGGTGGGGAGGGGTATTACTCAGAAGGGTGGTGGGAATGGGTGATTGGCTGATAGGAGTGGTAAACCTGTTGACGACTGTTACAGGAAAAAATTCAGAAACAGACTGGAAAGAGAAGTTGCCGAATTGCAACTCATTACCAAGCTTAAAACCATGGAGAGACCTGGTCTGAATAAAGACATTGGATTCTTATCTCATTATACATGATAAAGCTTTCTTTAGCCATCTCACCCCTTGCTTTTTCCTGCAAGACCAATTGCAGTCGTTAACAGGTTTACCACTCCTATCCGCCAATCACCCATTCCCATCACCCTTCTGAGTAATACCCCTCCGCACCCTCTGACTATACATACGGTAGGGTCCAGGGACTTCTGTTTCAGTGTCTCTGAAGAAGTGTGCATGCACACGAAAGCTCATACTGTACCAATGACAAACTTAGTTGGTCTCTAAGGTGCTACTGGAAGGAATTTTTTTAAAATTTTGTTTCAAAAATAAGATTTAGGGCAGAAAAATGAAAGGACTCCTCTCTTTTTTAAAATATATTTTTATTGGTTTTCCATCATATATACATTCCATTACATCTCACATTGTTTTTTTTTAATCTTCTTTCTCTTTACTCCTAAGAGTTGACTTCCATTCTTCTTTCCTCTGTTTCCTTCAGTCATCTTTATCTTGTAAGGACTTCTTCAAGCAGTGCATAGCTTCCGTAGCATGGAACTCACTCCTGCAAGAGGCAGCGATGGCTTTAAAAGATTAGAAAAAATCAGAGAAGGCTATCAATGGCTACCAGCCAGCATGGCTCTGCTCTGTCTCCACAATTGGAGGCAGCGAGGGGAGAGTGTTGCTCTTTAGGACCTGCTTGTCGGTTTCTCACTGGGACATCTGGGGTGATGGGTATCTCAGTTGTTAGAGCATGAGATTCTTAACTTCAGGATTGTGGGTTCGAGCAAAAAATCCCTGCATTGCAGGGGGTTGGACTAGATGACCCTTGGGTACCCTTCCAATTCTATGATTCTGTGACTACATTGATCGATTCCATTTCTATGCTGCTTTTCATTCAGAGGAACCTCAAGCGTCTTACAAACAATAAATAACAGTGAGCATCATAAAACATACCAGAACAACGAAATGCGGCATAACTCGTATAAAATAATTAACAAATCATCAATAAAGCTATCACAATCTATAAATCACTATTAACAAAACGACAACAAAAGCTAAGCTGAATATCACAATTACAGCAAAAGTCATATTAACATTAACAAAATAGCAGCTTTTTTAAAAAAAAGCCCTTTTATGTTCATACGCCCCTGTCTCCACGCCCCCATGACTCATAATCTGATAGAGTTGTGGGCCTAACAAGTCATTGACTGTCTTTCCCTGCATTGTCTTCATGGTTGGAGGCAGAAATGGTTTCTGAATCCCAGTTGCTTGAGGTCCCCAGAGGAGAGTGTTGCTCTGGTGCTCGGATCCTGCTTTTAATTTAGGGCTTCCCATTGGGGCATCCAGGGCCGGCTCTAGGTAGACCCCCAGTGGCGTAGGGCACCACGGCGCCAGCCCGCCAGGAGGGCCCTGCGAGCTGCGCCCGCCCGCTGGCCGGCCGGTCTGCCGGTTCGACGCGCAGCTGCGCCCACGGCAACCGCGCTGTGCCTGCCCGCCCGCCGCGCAGCAGTGCCTGTGGCAGCCGCGCTGCGCCCGCCCACCCACCGCGCTGGGAAACGGGGGGGGGCCGCTGGAGGGATCCGTCGCTCCATGGCGCCAGGGGCGCTTAAGACGGCCCTGGGGGCATCAGGTTGGCCATGGTGAGAACAGGAGGCTGGACTAGAGGGGCCCCTGGCCTGATCCAGCAGCCGGGCTCTTCTGAACTACGCCCAGGGTTGCCCAAATAACGGAACATGAATTAAGTTGGATTCAGTTTGAGATTTGAACAATTCCAAGTTTGTCTTCAGGCTCACTCTCTTGAAGGTGTCTTTGGACCCTTTGAAAGGGTCTCCTAAACCCAGACGAGTCGGAGGCTTGTGGCAATTCACGAGTGGCAAATGTGCAAGAAGCGGCACTCTGCACATGCTCAGGGTGCATTGCTTTTAATTTGTTGCACCTGCTCCAAGGGAGAGCCTGGGAAGGAAAGTTCTCGAGCAAACCACAGGCAGATCCACAGCGATCCTGCTTCAGTCTCCTTGTATGTCAATCAGTTTCTGATTCCTTGTGCTGAAAACTCACCAGCTGAGTTTGGGGGATGAGCGATATGACAGACAAGCTGGTGCATTGTGCTGAAGAATGAAAGAAGCTTTTTTCCGGTGGTAACCCCCCCCCCTTCCCCTTTTCTGTGCCAACTCCCCCTCCCCCCCCATTTCTCCTGCCTGCCAGTGGTTCTAAAACACTAATTGGATGCTTAATGGTGGTAATTAATGGGGAAACTTCATTATGAGCTTGCGTGACATCTAGCTTCAGGGTTTTGTGGGGAGGGTTGCAAGGTCAGAGGAGCGGAGCTTTCCAGGCGGGGAGACAGACAAGGAGAGAAACTGAAACACAAACGACAAGGGGATTTGCTGTTATCTCTGATAAACAGGGGACGCAGGTGACTCTTCTGTTCCCTGCACTGGGGGTCTTCTGGCTTTTCATAAATGCCATTTGTTACATCTGGGCTGCAATATGACTCCAGAGAGAGGATCTCAGGGGCCTTGGTATATATACAGTATCAGCTTACCCTCTCTGCTGTCAGAGAGAGAGAGAGACCCAGTGCTGTCTTGCTGCAGAGATCACACCGCGCTGGCCCAAGTGAAGTTGGCAAACTCAGAAAAGGACTGAGAAGCTCAGTAACTGGCCGGCTGACTGAACCCAAAGGGTGCTCATCAATGGCTCCCCCTCATCCTGGAGAGTAGTGACTAGTGGGGTGCCACAGGGTTCTGTCTTGGGCCCAGTCTTAGTCAACATCTTTATCAATGACTTGGATGATGGGCTTGAGGGCATCCTGAGCAAGTTTGCAGATGACACCAAATTGGGAGCGGTGGCTAATACCCCAGAGGACAGGATCACGCTTCAGAATGACCTTAGACAACTGGGCCAAAGCAAACAAGATGAATTTTAACAGGGAGAAATGTAAAGTACTACACTTGGGCAAAAAAAAAATGAAAGGCACAAATACAGGATGGGAGACACCTGGCTTGAGAGCAGTACATGTGAAAAGGATCTAGGAGTCTTGGTAGACCACAAACTTGACATGAGTCAACAGTGTGATGCAGCAGCTTAAAAAGCCAATGCAATTCTGGGCTGCGTCAATTGGGGTATAGCATCTAGATCAAGGGAAGTAATAGTACCACTGTATTCTGCTCTGGTCAGACCTCACCTGGAGTACTGTGTCCAGTTCTGGGCACCACAGTTCAAGAAGGATACTGACAAGCTGGAACGTGTCCAGAAGAGGGCAACGAAAATGGTCAAAGGCCTGGAAACAATGCCTTATGAGGAATGGCTTAGGGAGCTGGGTATGTTTAGCCTGGAGAAGAGAAGGTTAAGGGGTGATATGATAGCCATGTTCAAATATATGAAAGGATGTCATATGGAGGAGGGAGAAAGATTGTTTTCTGCTGCTCCAGAGAAGCGGACACGGAGCAATGGATTCAAGCTACAAGAAAGAAGATTCCACCTAAACATTAGGAAGAACTTCCTGACAGTAAGAGCTGTTCGGCAGTGGAATTTGCTGCCAAGGAGTGAGGTGGAGTCTCCTTCTTTGGAGGTCTTTAAGCGGAGGCTAGACAGCCATCTGTCAGGAATGCTTTGATGGTGTTTCCTGCTTGGCAGGGGGTTGGACTGGATAGCCCTTGTGGTCTCTTCCAACTCTATGATTCTATGATTCTATGAAATGTCATCGTCTGACTATGCACTGTGTGAAGAAGGATTTTATTTTATCTGCCCTGACCCTTCCAACATTCAGGTCCTTGAATACCCAAGAAACACCTTTCTCTGTTCACTTTCCCCATGCTAGGTAAACTGGGTATGTTCCTTTGTCTCCGATGTTCTACAAAACCGCTTGACTGATAACGTTGAAATTTGGACACAAAGTCAAATGTGACTGGGTGAGTGTCCCCAGACCGTTTTCAAACACAGATGTGTCAGCTACACCAGGTAAAAAAACCCAAACCCCATGTTCCAGAACAGGGCCGTCTTAAGCCCATCCAGCGCCCTGGCGCTAAGGTCCCTCCAGCGCCCCCCTCCAGAGCCTCTCTGGCAAGTGGCAAGCGGACCGCGGCAGCAGCGGGAGGCCACCTCCGAGGACTCCGTGCTGCGCCTCCTTCTCGTTTCCCCAGCGCTGGGTTCCACTCAGTCAAGCTTCGCCACCAGCGCACGCATTGCGGGACCAGCAAGAGCTGCTTGGGCGCTGTGTGCATGCTGGTGGCGAAGCTTGACTGAGCGGAACCCAGCGCTGGGGAAACGAGAAGGAGGCGCAGCGCGTAGTCCTCGGAGAAGGAGCGCAGTCCTGGCCAGATTGCCGGAACCCTGCGCTCACTTGGTGCCCTTCCAGCGCCCTCTAGCACCCGGCGCCGTGGTTCTCCGCGCCACTAGCCTCTATGGCTAGGACGGGCCTGTTCCAGAACTCACAAATCACCCGCAAGTGCATGCTGGGAGCACAGGAGATATTGCAACACAGCGCCCTCTAGCAACAGCTACACCGGTACTAGGAAACCTACCCTCTCCACAGGCTTGGCTTCACAGACTAGGCCGCTATCCAGACTAGGCCGAGTGGAGGTAGGGCCTTGTCTGGGGGGGGGAATAGGGGGCAGGGATAGGTAATGGGTCGGAACAGGGTGGGGGGAGATACAGGGATGAAACCTGCCCTCTGCACAGTATCTCGGCTCGGCTTTGCAGACTAGGCCTCTTTCCAGACTAGGCTGAGTGGCGGTAGGGGCCTACCTGGGTGGGGGATAGGGGGGCTGAATAGGTCATGGCATACCTGCCAAGTTGCTGTCAGAGAAATAAGGGACCGGGCCGGAAATAGCAGACCGGAAGTAGCGCCGCCGCCATTTTGGAACTGGGCGGAGCATGCTCAGAAGTGACTTTTGATGCTGCTTTGCCCAGTTCCAAAATGGCCGCCACGCCAGAAGTCGCACTGCAGCCATTTTGGAACTGGGCAGAGCAGCATCAAAAGTCGCTTCTGAGCATGCTCCGCCCAGTTCCAAAATGGCCGCCGCGCCAGAATAAACCGGGGAAAAGCAAAAAAAATCTGTTTTTTCCAGCTAGGAACAGCTGAGAAAATGGGGATTTCCCAGGGAAAACGGGAGACTTGGCAGCTATGCGGTCATGGGTGGGGGGAGACATAGGGATGCGCCTATGTAAACATAGCACACGAAAAACAGGGGGACTCTGAAGGTGAGGGGAGTCTGAAGTGGGACTCTGAGGCTCCATTTAACAAACTGAGCCACCGCAACGCGTGGCAGGGCCAGCTAGTAGCTTTATAAACTTCTATCATGTTGCCTCTTTCGCACCATTTCCATAAAGTCCCAACTGTTGCGACTTTTCCTCCTGAGGGAGTCACTCCCCCCCCCCCGGATCTTCCTGGTCACCCTTTTCTGGCCCTTTTCCAACTCTAAAATATCCCTTTTGAGGTGAGGCCACCAGAACTGTACGCAGCGTTTCAAATGCAGTCTCACCGGAGATTTGTATAACAACATGAATGGAACTGACAGCTTTATTTTCCCATTCCTTTCCTAATTGTATGGAATTTGCCTTTCCCACAGTTGCCACGAGAGAAGGTGGTCAGTCTCCTCCTCCTGTACCTTTGCAGAGAATCTTGCCCCCCCCCCCCCACAAATCTGCACAAACGCATCTGAATTTTGTGAAGGGTTCCCCTCTCAGAGTCTTGATGAGGTTTGGAACAAATTAAGCAGCGCACACTCAGTTGCAAAAAATTGTTTCCAGACCCTACCAGCCATCCGGTGTTCAAAGACTCTGAAGGGCCGTTTCCTTCAGAAAGAAACGTATATATCAGCTTCAAACGCCACTTTCATGACAATTTTGATTAGACCAGCTGCTCAATAGCAGATTGAGTCCCAGGAGGGTTCGAATGGCGTTTTGTGTTTCTGACAATGCCAACACCCTCTCTTCCCACCCCCACCCCTTTATCCTTCATTGCTATTCCTACATCAGATGATTACAGCCCCATCCCTTTGATTCGCTAACAGATCGGAATGGAAAAGTTGGGGTGGTGGAGGAGGGGTCCCTTCTCTCTCTCCCCCCCCCTTTAAAAAATGAAATCTGAGCAAAAGGGGACTTTCGCTTCCCAGTTAATGAATTGCTTTCAAAGGCACCCTGCAGAGACATTTCCTAACAGTATCCCACAGAGGCCCCAAACAGATGCCAGTTTTTGCATGATTAATTCTTTTCGCTCTTCTCTCTCTCTCCAACAAATCTCTCTGCCATCCCATCCTCCTTCCCCACACCTCCTGCTGGGCTCTGGCACCATCTTCTCCACCAAAGAAGGTGGCAGTTTTAAGACAGGCCTGAGAAGAACCCTCCATGATGGGAATTGGCAAGCTGAGAGCAGGCTCTCACCAGCGCAGTCTGCTCACATCATCACATCTTTTTCCTCTTTTGAAAAGCAAGGAAAGAAGTGTTGGAGGGGGCAGAGAAATCTCAGCTTCCATTCCAGGGGTCCTTTGCACTAAACTCCCTAATGCGTTATGAAGGATTCAACTTGGGATTGCTGAGGTTTTCACATAGTCAGAGGCAACAGTGCTTCTGAACAGGAGTGCAGAGTTCCTTCATGCCACAAACAGCCAAGCGCCCTCACATGCACATCCCCTTCTCAGATTGGAATCATAGAATCATAGAGTTGGAAGAGACCACAAGGGCCATCCAGTCCAACCCCCTGCCAAGCAGGAAACACCATCAAAGCATTCTTGACATATGCCTGTCAAGCCTCTGCTTAAAGACCTCCAAAGAAGGAGACTCCACCACACTCCTCGGTAGCAAATTCCACTGCCGAACAGCTCTTACTGTCAGGAAGTTCTTCCTAATGTTTAGGTGGAATCTCCTTTCTTGTAGTTTGAATCCATTGCTCCGTGTCCGCTTCTCTGGAGCAGCAGAAAACAACCTTTCTCCCTCCTCTATATGACATCCTTTTATATATTTGAACATGGCTATCAAAGAGTTAACTTAACTTACTCCGTGTGATTTATTGCTGTCCCGCTGCTGACATTCAGCCTCTTTTTTTTCTCTTCTTACATGCTCAGAGGCACTTTTCACCAGCAGCACAGGACTCTCTCCAGGCTGCAGCCCTCATTAGTCTTGCAGCACATCCCAAATATTTTTGCCTGGGTGAAATGCCTCCTTGGTGGAGGACAGAGCTGTGGGTGTGTGCAGAAGTGGAACCACACAGTCATTTTTCCGCCCCCTTTTGCTTCTGATCCTGCCCATTTGGCCCCCGGAAAACCATTCATATTTTGCTTTTTAAAAAATTACATCCCCCCCAACCTCTTTTTGACTTTGTCTTTTATCACCAGTTGTAGTATTGTTTGCATTTTCTATCCCCACCCCGTAAACCACTGAGAGGTTTTTTAACAATCAAGCAGGATATTTAAAAATAAGAAAATGCACAGTAAAAAAAATAAGATAAATCTCAGGGCTTGGCCTCATTGCAACACGGTGATTGGTTTGAATGGTAAATCTACATCTGACCATAATTGCTATTTTTTTAAAAAGCAAGTGACACAGAGATCTGGCCCCACGTGCAAAGGGCTTTTAAAAAGGCCAGATGGTGTTCTGGGGTTGCTTGTTGGTTAGCTTGTTTGTTTGGATCAGAAATTGAGGCGCCATTGTTTTTCACCTCTATTTTCACCGCTTATTATAATCATTCCCTCTGCTTCATATGCGATTGCTGGGTGAAAATCAAATAAATAAATTTGCAAAGGCGAGAAGAAATTTTAGGTACCAGAATGAGGGAGAGAGAGCGAGAGAGCAGAGAAAGTAGGAGGTGATTGGAGAGGAGTCTGCGAAGGATGCGAGGGGAGGGGAAAGAGCCCTAGGAGACCCCCCTGCAAGACTTGTGAGCCGAAAAAGGCTAATTGTTACAGACAGATGAGCCCCCCCAGCCTATCAATAATTCAGCCCAGAGAAGTGCTGGAGCATGTTGGATTAATAATAAAACAGGCAGCTGGGGCCCTCTGCCGCCTCGCAGGCAGGGCGCTGGGCTAAAGAGCCCCGTGGCCTGGCTCTGGTGCAGGTGCCTTCTCAGCTCCAATTAGCCGACCCGAGGTGACCGGATGGAGGTCACAGGGGGCACCTTGGGGTGGCTGAGGGAGGTGAGCAGGTGTAAGGGGGGCCAGGGGGCTTCTTCCAGGTGCCTCCTTTGTGGCAGCAGCAGCAGCAGGAAGAGGTGGTGTTCACTCTCCAGCCCCCAGTTCCCTGCCTCCTGAATTGGGCAGGGGGGGAAATCTTTGTGGCAACCCCTCCACCCCTAAGGCCACTACTATAATGAGGGAAGGGAAAGGATGCAGGGCACTGGCTGCGTCCCTGTCCTCAGGCTTAAATCCGAAAGGCACAGCGCTAAAGGAAAACGGAGCAGGAGGGAGGAGGAAATAAGCAAACTCAGGGGCCGGTTCTTAGCTCAGAGTGCTGGCAGGGGTGGGGAACTTGGGAGTCAAGCAGCACAGCATTTAGGGCGGTGCGGGCGGTTCTTCTGTATGGGGCACTGAGCTGAGGGGCTGCAAAATAACACCACCACCACCTATATTTATATGGGTACCTACTCAAAGTTTGTACAACAAAGGTCCGTATAGTTAAAGCTATGGTTTTCCCAGTAGTGATGTATGGAAGTGAGAGCTGGACCATAAAGAAGATTGATCGCCAAAGAATTGATGCTTTTGAATTTTGGTGCTGGAGGAGACTCTTGAGAGTCCCATGGACTGCAAGAAGATCAAACCTATCCATTCTGAAGGAAATCAGCCCTGAGTGCTCACTGGAAGGACAGATCCTGAAGCTGAGGCTCCAATACTTTGAGAAGACTCCCTGGAAAAGACCCTGATGTTGGGAAAGATGGAGGGCACAAGGGGATGACAGAGAATGGATGGTTGGACAGTGTTCTCGAAGCCACCAACATGAGTCTGACCAAACTGCGGGAGGCAGTGGAAAACAGGAGCGCCTGGCATGCTCTGGTCCATGGGGTCACGAAGAGTCGGACACGACTAAACGACTAAACAACAACTCAAAGTTAGGTCCTGGTCAGGAAAAGTGACTGCGCCAAAAGGAATTAATGTGAAAATAATAAATATTTAGGGGTGGGGGCACCAAATTTTGTCCTCGCTCAGGGCACCATATTACCAAAGTCTGCCCCCTGAGTCAAAAACCCGCTGCCCAAGTTTGATTATTTTCTCCTCCTTCCTACTCTGCCCTCCTTTTGTGCCATGTCTTTTTTCAGATTTACATCGGAGGGGAAGGACCATCTTCATTTTGCTCTCACCAAGGCTTAAGATAAATAAAAATGGCTTTTGCAACCCTGCTCACTGCCTCTCAGCCTTCACCTACCTTGCAGGGTATTGTGGGGAATAAATGAGGTGGATTGGGGCGAACCATGCCCCCTCCCCTCCCTGGAGCTCCTTGGAGAGGAAAAGGCTTGAAAATCAATACAATTGATTGATTGATTGATCAGCAATATCATGGAGAACAGGAGAGTATTTGATCACATGGGGTTTAGCTCTCTGCAAGAAACCTGGCACAACGGGTAGAAGTAGGTTTGTGTCTCTTCAGGTCCCACCCAATTCCTGTGAGCGGTCTCTGTGTTAACTACAGGTACCTACCTGTGTTGGTCTGACGTAGACGAACAAAAAATAAAAAAAAATCCTCATAGCACCTTAGAGACCAACTAAGTTTGTCATGGGTATGAGCTTTCGTGTGCATGCACACTTCTTCAGATACACTTCTGTGTTAACTGTTTTTAATTCTGAATTTTAAATCATCGCAACCTGCCCTGGGACCTGCTAGTGAAGGGCCAGTAAGTAATTATTCAATCAATCATTACTGTTATTATTACTATTTGGTGTTCTTGCTGATACTATTATTTTAATGTAAGAAATACAATACAACTGAACACGTTCCTCCTATAGAATAATAGAATCGTAGAGTTGGAAGAGACCACAAGGGCCATCCAGTCCAACCCCCTGCCAAGCAGGAAACACCATCAAAGCATTCTTGACATATGCCTGTCAAGCCTCTGCTTAAAGACCTCCAAAGAAGGAGACTCCACCACACTCCTTGGTAGCAAATTCCACTGCCGAACAGCTCTTACTGTCAGGAAGTTCTTTCTAATGTTTAGGTGGAATCTTCTTTATTGTAGTTTGAATCCATTCCTCCTCCTCCAGCTAGAATTTGGGGCTTCACCTCTTTGGTTTATTATTGCTTATTTATCGCATTTGCAGCTCATCTTTTTCTCCAGGGAGCTCAAAGGTTCTCGCTCTCTCGTAATCCTCACCGTACCAACAACCGCAATTTTATGTTGTGCACCGCTCTGAGATCTACAGGTGTAGGGTGGTGTATTAATAATGATAATAATAACAGCAACAGCAGTAACGATGAGAGTAACAGCAACAACAGCGCTATGGGGCAGGTTCGGCTGAACTTCACCTGCCAGCTTCATTGCGGCCGAGTGGGGCTCTGAACCTCAGTCTCCCAGGTCCCTGTCCAACCCTCCAACCACTGCACCACGCTGCCTCTCCCCTGGGCTTCCTCCCACAGCCCCAACCTGCCCACCCACCCATAGTTCTCTCTTACAGTCCTTGCATCCAGACCAGGAAAAGGGCTGAGTCAGGCTGCCTGGACTGATGGAAAGTGTTTTTCTTGCCCTAGCAAATCAATGGGGCTGCCTCTGGAGCTTCTCCCGCGCTGCCCCTCGCACTTAGCCGAGTCTCAGGAGAGACATAAACTTGGCCTGGCCTTTTCTTCTGCTGACTCTCCTCGTCTCGGTCTGGTGCCTACAGCTGGTTACAGTTTATTTAATATTTTAAGAGGCATTTTGTCTTACCCTCCGTTCAATGGCAGAGAGCTGCGTTTAGCCCTGAGGGTGGGCAGGATGCACTCTGCACACGCCTAACGGCACTCTCACCAGTGTGCAGAGAGGGTCAGGCTAGGACTTGGGAGGGGCCAGGGTTCAAATCCTGCCCAGATCGCAGGGTTGTTGTGGGGGGTTAAGTGAGGAGGGAGAACGAATGCGTGTCTATTATTATGGCTAAACACCCAGCATAGTAAAATTCAGCATAATTTTTACATAAACATTAAAATGGTGAAATTTAATAATCGATATACGGCACCAACTTAAATAGATTTTAAATATGTATCCAAGGAAATATAAACTCCACTAAGTTTTTTTTTTCTAAAAAAAATAGAATAATTTGACTGTGAGCTGCTATTTGGGGAGCAGTGTCACTTTTTGCTTTCTTTGACATTTCTGGTGACCTGGGGATTCCGTTCAGACAGGAGGTCACTTAAATACTATTCCTCTGTTCTCCCTGGTACTTTTCGTACAAGCGGCGTTATGAAAGAGGCTCTGGTATCTGGCGAGGAGGGAGAGAATCATGAACACCATCTTGAGCTTCGGGGAGAAAATATTAGGATATGAAGATATAAAATACAGTCCTAAAACAGAGCCAGTGTGGGACTAATTCCTGCCTCTCAGTCTCACCTACCATATTTCTCCGAAAATAAGACGTCTTATATTTATTTTTCCTAAAAAAAACCCAGTCTTATTTTTTTATTACGCGTCCAGCCTCGCCTCTTCCTTGGCGCCCTCCAGAACTGCGCCTATCACTATGTCTTATTTTTTGGGGTATGGCTTAGATTGCACAAATGCTTAGAAATCCTGCTACGGCTTATTTTATGGGTATGCCTTATTTTAGGAGAAACAGGGTACCTCGCAGGGTTGTTGTGTGGGTTAAATGAGAACCAGGGTATGCCACCTTGAAACAAAGATGGGGAATAATTGCAACAAATGCAATAAGAAAATAAACAATACCACACTATTCTAAGTCCCGAGTGCTGGAACCCATTTGAAGTCCAAAACGTTATAGCAATGTCGCCGGGATGTCTTCTGATCACCTTTGCTTTGGGGATTAAATGTGTCACATGTTACCTTGAGCTCCTCAGAGAAAAGGGTGAAGCAGAGGTTTTTAAACGGAGGTCTGCTAGCCGCCTGTCTGCATTGCAGTGGGTTGGGCTAGATGACCCTTGGGGAACTCTTTCAACTCACAATTCTGTGATTCTCTAAATGCAATAACTAAGACTAGGCCTTGGGCTCTGTCCAGTGACAGCGCCTTTCTCCCAACCTAGAGGCTGGTAGGAAGGGGCATAATTTTGTTGCTTGCAGGGGGCAGAGACGACCACATTTTGCAAAACGGGTTTTGGGGTGAAGGGTGGGGTGAGGTGAGGTGAAAGAAAAGGCTGGGTGCCCAGGCAGCCTGCCCCCCCCATGACTCCCCACATAAGCAAGCAAAGCCGCTTTTGCAGTTGCAGCCACTGGAAGGGCCATCCAGAGTGCCATAATTCTGCTCTCTGCCTCTTTTCACCTTGAAGTGACAGGAAGCCTTATTGGCGCAATGCTCTGGTTTCTATGGAGACACGGGTCCTCCAGGCAATGGGATGGAGCCCGGCTGAATTGCAGGGGGGGGGGGAGAGAGGGAGAGACGTGGAGGTGAGGCAGACAGCTGGTCTTGGGTAAAACTGGGGTGTGCTTGGTACAGCTGGCACATTATCCTCCTTTTTGTTTTGCCAACTGCAGTAAGGGATTTGTTCCAGCAACGCAGCACCTGTTTCAGATGCCAAAAGGGAGCTGCAGACTGCTTAGAAATTAGTGTACATGCATTCACTCCCTGGCCCCCCACCCGCTGCACCAACTGCAGTTAAATCTGTGGTTCCTGAAGCTGGGATGAACTGACTTTATTGTCATTTTTGCTTTGCATTCGTGTACCTTTTATTTTTATAATGCTGGATTTGTTCAGCGTTTGCTAAATGGTTGGTTTACTGGCATGCTCTGCGCTTTGTACATTTGTATTTCCAGCGCTCCCAACTTGGATGTTTTGAATGTTTGCTGTGAGCCTCTTTGGGCTCAGCTCATTCTGGGAAAGCAGAATATAAGTAAAATCAGTCACTCGACCAACCTGGTTCCTCCTCAGAGAGCTGGCAGAAAGAGGTTTTCTAAACATAAAAAAACAGAGCCAGAGATCAAAATGACTGTTTCTTTTTAAGAATTGGCTCGGAATAATGGTCCACTTAGCTCTGAATAGAACTTGCCCAGAAGGACCAAGGCATGATGGGAATATCCCCACCTCACTCTAAAATCCCCAGCATCTGGTAGGCAGGCAGAGGATTGGCTCCCAAAAAAACTCACCACACATTTAAAGCACATCCAATACACTTGTCAAACCCCCACCCCACCCCACCAAATAATCCGGGGAACTGTAGTTTGTTACAGGCTCTGGGAATTAGAGCTCTGTGAGGTCTAAACTACAACTCCTGGGATTCTTTGGGGGACGTCATGTGCTTTAAATGTGCACTGGTTCTGCCCAGGGTCGATGAAGCACCAGATATCAATGCTGCGTGTGGCATGAATGTAGGTCTGTGGGTTTGTTTGCTTGCTTGTTTTAATTTTACAACTGCTAGTTGCTTTGAACTGCAGTTTGTTAAGGGCACTGAGAGTTGTTAGGAAACTACAATTCCCTGTGTGGTTTAACAGCCAGTCTCTCTTCCCAGGGAACTCTGGGAATTGTAGCTCTGGGAAGAGGTCTCCTAACCATTCCCAACACTCTTAGCCAGGCATAGGCAACCTTGGCTCGCCAGATGTTTTGGACCTACAACTCCCATGATCCCTGACCACTGGCCCTGTTAGCTAGGGATCATGGGAGTTGTAGTTCCAAAACACCTGGAGAGCCATGGTTGCCTATGCTTGCTCTTAGCAAACTATGGTTCCCAGGATTCTTTGAGCGAATCCATGTCTGCTTAAAGTGCTTTCAATGTACAGTGCAGATGTACAAACTGCTGAGCTATCTATGCCTTACCCCAGGGCAACTATTTGTGCACCCCCCTCAATCTTGCCTGCTCTGACTGGCAGCAGCTCCCCAGGGTCTCAAGCAGAGAGAAGGGCCTTCCCACACCCCCTGGCAACTGATCCTTTTTAGCTGGAAAGACCAGAGGCTCAACTGGGAACCGTCTGCATGGAAAGCGGCTGTCCCCACCCCTGACTGAGCTCCGTTCCCCTTCCTCCTGGGGAAAGAGGCTCTCTCAGTGAAAAAGGGACAGGCAGGGCCGTGCGGATGGAGGAGTTTAATGCAATGGCAACACCATCGTGGCAAAGAGGAAGGGAGGAAATATATTGCACCAGAACACAGGACAAACAGAGGGAACAGACACCCCCTCTCCCACACGAGATGCCCGAGGAAACATGTAACAAAGATGGCAGAAATAGCTTGGAAGGGAGGGAGACGACAAACGACCCAGCCTGGGACAGCAGAAGCCTCAGTCCTGGGCCACAAATAGGTCTTGTGCTGCCTGCATGGCCAAGGCCCCCACATCTCCCCTACACCATGAGTAAGAGGAAAGACACCCCCCCTTCATTTAGGGGTGTCAGACTCAATAGAGGACAGGACTTCTGTGCCTTTAATTACCCTGCTCTCTTTTGAGTCTGGAAACCTTAAAGAGAAACCAGCAGACCCTTGGCTTGGAAATTAAACAAAGGGTCTGCTGGTTTCTCTTTAAGGTTCCCAGACTCAAAAGAGAGCAGGGCAATTAAAGGCACAGAAGTCCTGTCCTCTATTGAGTCTGGCAACCCTACCT
The DNA here is from genome assembly GCF_965207765.1 of Zootoca vivipara. NCBI lineage: Eukaryota > Metazoa > Chordata > Lepidosauria > Squamata > Lacertidae > Zootoca > Zootoca vivipara. The sequence continues at coordinate 84,439,606 of NC_142589.1, read as the reverse complement.
TCATTGCATTGAAAGCTTCCTTCTCTTTCCTGCTCCATTAAGGCTGGAGTAGCAACAATTACGAGGCAATCCAATCACCATCTTACTCTACTTGAAGCAAAAAGCAATCAAAGAGTCTTGTGGCACCAGAACAGCTAACAAATGCATTATGGCACAAGCTTTCGTTAAAAATGGAAAGCGTAATGCTGGTGGTCAACAAAAGAGGTTTAAAGACTGTCTCAAGGCAAATCTTTAAAAAATGTAGTATAAACACCGGCAACTGGGAAACACTGGCCTGCGAGCGCTCCAGTTGGAGAACAGCCTTCACCAAAGGTGTCATGGGCTTGGAAGAAACTCGATCTTAGGATGCAAGGGAGAAACGTGCTAAGAGGAAGGCACGCTTGGCAAATCCACACCGTGATCAACTCCCGCCCGGAAACCAATGTCCCCACTGTGGAAGGACGTGTGGATCCAGAATTGGCCTCCACAGTCACTTACGGACCCATTGTTAAAATCTGTGTTTATGGAGGACAATCTTACTCGGCTACGAGGGATCGCCAAAGAAGAAGAAGGAGTCAAGCCCACTTTGTCAGATGCCCTTCTGCCTTCTACATGGGCAAGACGGGTCAGTCTCGATGCAAAAGAGCAAATGGCCCCTGGTCTGGCAGCAGGAATGGCAACAACCAGTGCTTTGATTCTAGGGGGAAAGGGGGTATTGCCAGCACATGCCGCCAGCAAAAAGAACTGGCAATATCCATCAAGCAGAAACTGCCCTTAAGCTTGCCCATGATAGAGAACAAATGAACATCAAAGGAACCATATGGCATGCCATCACTCTGAGTTAAATAAAAACAATGTTGATTAGCATTTTGTGTTAATTAGCAAATGGTGTCCATTGGCTTACCAATGCCACACTACCTGTGCTATTGGTGACTGTTTCTTGGGAGTGTTTCCTTGGCCAACTCACAAGGAATTAGAAACACAACACACACACACACCCTTGAGAATAGAGCATTTTAGAGCTTCCTTTGCCAACTTCCTTGAGAAATGCCGTTACTGAGCTGCGTTGCCAAATGATGAGCATTGCAGTCTTGGATGGCTGCTACAACAGGTCCCATATGCAGACAGACCCTGGATTTGGGGTCAGCCTCGGGTAGAAGGCATCACTCCCCATCTGCTAGCCTGCCCCTTATATAGAGACCCAAGAGATTGCTTTCCGAAACCTTTCTTCACAAAAGCAAGCAGACGCACCCAGGCAGAAATGGTCTGGTTTCTTTTGAGTGACAATGCTAGACAATACTGGCGCTGTGGGTTAAACCACTGAGCCTAGGGCTTGCCGATCAGAAGGTCGACAGTTCGAATCCCTGTGACGGGGTGAGCTCCCGTTGCTCGGTCCCAGCTCCTGCCAACCTAGCAGTTTGAAAGCACATCAAAGTGCAAGTAGATAAATAGGTACCGCTCCGGTGGGAAGGTAAACGCCGTTTCTGTGTGCTGCTCTGGTTCGCCAGAAGCGGCGTTGTCATGCTGGCCACATGACCCGGAAGCTGTACGCCGGCTCCCTCGGCCAATAACGCGAGAGGAGCGTGCAACCCCAGAGTCGGTCACAACTGGACCTAATGGTGAGGGGTCCCTTTACCTTTTTACTAGCTTCATAACACAGAGAGCGCCCCTCTATGTGCAGGCTGCCGGGGGGGGGCAGGAAAAAGAGATATAATTGCTATAAATTATGGTGATTCAGAGGTTTAATTTGAACACAAGCTGGATTTGACTTTGTTGGTGTCTCTGGTAACCTCTCTCTTAAATTACGGATGCTGGCTTATACATGATCTGTATTCTTTTATTGGTACTCTTGCTGTGGGTTTGTCATGGCCTTTGGCAAGAACAATAAACTTATATTGAATTGGATTGAATTTCTGCCTTTATCTGCCTGCCAAGTAAGATTCCCCTTAATGCGTCTGACAAAGAGAAAGCTTTGTGCCATGATAAATTTGTTAGCCGCCTAAGGTGCCCCGAGTCTCTGTGTTTTGCTTTTTCTGCAAGAGCTTGTTGCAGAGAGAGGGTGGAACAGCTCTGGTCCTGGACGGAGCTCCTGAACCAACAGGCCTTCAGGACAAGAAAGATGCTCCTTCTCAAAAAGGTTTTTAAGCAGAGGCCTACCTGCCAGGGTTGCTGCAGCAACCAATGTCCCAAATTGCTGGGGGCTAGATGAGATGGCCCTCTGACGTCCTTCCCAAATCAATCAATCAATCCATGTGATGGACAACAACAATTTGCCATACTAAACGTTACAGGATAAGAGGGCATTGTTTTTTGGGGGTGGGACAATTGTACAAATTAGAAATATTGCAGGAGTCTGAGCCTGCTGCCAGGTGGAGGCAAATAACAAGCCCTGGGTGCAGGAACGCTCCCCCCCCTCAAAATTCTGGCTGCTTTGAGTAATTCAGCAAAAACATGAGCTGTGATTCCTGTGTTGCAGGGGTCCAACTCTACAATTGTGTGATTGTGTGATTCTATAGTGGGGAGCCTCTGGAAAGCAAGATACATTCTGAGATCTCAGAAGGCTCATTCTCCCCCCCCCCCCCCATGAAGGCAGGACCAGCAGGGTGGAGTTTGCTGGAATCTGAAATGAGAAAGAAAATGGAGAGCAGGCTCCGGGGGAAGCCTCAAAACGGGGCCTCCTGGCGATGGCTCAGAACCCAGCAAATGCAAGGCCAGACGTGTCAGGGTGCCCAGCAAGTGTGGGGAAGGGCAGGTCACCGCAGGATACCCTTCCCCACTGCTGGAGATGTCGCGGTTGTGGAACGATGGTGGCCGCGGGTTGGGGTGGCCAACTGCCCATTGTTCTTACTTAGGAGCAGGAGGACACGTAGTGGGTGCCTCTCCTCCCGATGTTCTGCACTCCAGACATTCAACGTGCCAAGTCTCTTTGGATCAAATGAAAAAATAAAGAATAAAACAGCAGCCCCTTTGCTCCCACAGCAGCCAGTGGCCAGAGTCCTTTTCACAGAGTCTGAACAGCGACGGGATACAGCAAGGAGAGGTGCTCAGCACCTTTGACAGGCAGCTCTTGAGCCGTGTAGAAATGGATGACTTCGGGGACGCTATCGAACAGGGCGCTGTTTTGGCCCAAGACATACTTGTTCTCCTTCGTCCGGGTGAATTTCATGTGCATGAAGCCTTGGCTGCTCCTGCCAGAGAGAGAGAGAGAGAGAGAGAGAGAGAGAGAGAAGTTAGAGGTGCTAGTCCTCATGGCTTTGGAAGCTAAGAAAGAAAACACAGCCGAGTTGTTTCCAGAGTTGTTCTGCTTTCATTCACATAGGAAGTTGCTTTGATCAGACCACTGCCCACACCGGCAATATCTAACTGAAAATACCCTCCAAGTGTCCTGATTTCCCAGAGACAGTCCTGGAATTACATAAGCTATCCCAGTTTCTGATTTGATCCCAGAATGTCCCGCTTTTCCTTTTTCCTCCCCTCCACGTCTTGGAGAACAATTAAAAGTGGTGTGTGTGTGTGTGCAAAAGCAAGAGTCCTGTTTACACGGAAAATAAGGCACAGACACCAAATGAAAGAAATGGTGAAACTGGCACACAAGGCCTTTCCTATAATTTTGAAGGAAAATGTCACCAATCCCCTTTAAATTCTTAAAAAATAATAAAATTTTATTTATACCCCGCCCTCCCCAGCCAGAACCGGCCTCAGGGCGGCTGACATCAATAAAATTACAATAAGACATACAAGAAAGAAAAACAATTAATTAAAATGCGGGTTAAAATACAATTGATTTTTTTTTAAAAAAGCAGTCTTATTTTAAAATGGCCCAAATCAAAACCATAAGGGGCCAGACTGAGTCCAGCCCCAAAGGCCAGGCAGAACAGCTCTGTCTTGCAGGCCCTGCGGAAAGATGTCAAATCCCGCAGGGCTCTGGTCTCCTTTGAGAGAGCGTTCCACCAAGTCGGGGCCAATACTGAAAAGGCCCTGGCGCTCATTGAGACCAATCTAGCCTCCTTATGGCTCGGGATCTCCAAAACGTTGTTATTTGTGGACCTCAAGGTCCTCTGCAGGGCATACCAGGAGAGGCGATCCCGTAGATACGGGGGTCCTACTCGCATAGGGCTTTAAAGGTCAAAACCAGCACCTTAAATCTGATCCTGTACTCCACCGGGAGCCAGTGCAGCTGGTAAAGCACTGGGTGAATGTGGTCCTGCGGCAGGGACCCCGTACGGAGCCCCTCCGCGGCATTCTGCACCCGCTGTAGTTTCTGAGTCAGCTTCAGGGACAGCCCTGCGTAACGCGAGTTACAATGCGTCAGCAACCAACCATTTATTAGGAAACGTGTGGAGTGTTTATCCCTTTATTATAAATTGTTTATCAGAAGTAAGTCCCACTGCATTCAATGGAGCTTACTCCAAGGTAACAGGGTTGAGACTGGGCAGCCTTACACTGCAATCTGAAGCATTTTTACTCATTCGCACCGAATTCAAAAGGATTTACTCTCCTATTCTATTCTATTCTATTCTATTCTTATCCTAACTTTTTTCCTGACAGGGACTCAAGTCAGCTTACCACTAAAATTTTATTTAATTCCATGTATCTGTAGACGCTGTTGTACACAATCCCTTCCCTTGCACATTTTTCCTTTACAGCAACCCTGCAAGGTAGGTTCAGCAGAGAGGTTGCCCTTGGCTCAAGGTGACTGATGTACGCGTGCATATGACGTCTATGCATGTGGAGAGATGAAACACAGGAGAAGCTTCCTGATGTAGAATAAAGGTAAAGGGGCCCCTGACCATCAGGTCCAGTCGTGTCCGACTCTGGGGTTGCGGCGCTCATCTCGCTCTATAGGCCGAGGGAGCCGGCGTTTGTCCGCAGACAGCTTCCGGGTCATGTGGCCAGCATGACAAAGCTGCTTCTGGCGAACCAGAGCAGCGCATGGAAACGCCGTTTACCTTCCCGCCAGAGCGGTCCCTATTTATCTACTTGCACTTTGATGTGCTTTCAAACTGCTAGGTGGGCAGGAGCTGGGACCGAGCAACGGGAGCTCACCCCGTTGCAGGGATTTGAACTGACGACCTTCTGATCAGCAAGCCCTAGACTCTGTGGTTTAACCCACAGCGCCACCTGGGTCCCTTGTAGAATAGGGTGTCCCTATTTTCATCTGAGAAATGTTGGAGGGTAGGCACTGACAGGCAGAGGCTGGCTGGGATTTTAGCCTGCCCTACGCAGAGACGTCAGGGACCGAACTCCTTTACATGCAAAGCACCTGCTCAACACACTTTTCCCATAAAGGACTTGGGTCCAGGAGACCCCCCCCCCCCGGTCTCAAGTCTTGGTCCGCCAAAGACAAAATTGGAGGAAGTGAATGTTCCCTAACAGAAGGCAAGAGGGTGCTGGTGGAAAAGAGCAGACTGCAAGAGTCTGAAAATGAATTTCAGGGACACGGCGAATGACTTTTCTGCAGCAAGCCGTCCACGGATCATGAGGTGGGGAGGGAATTGGTGCTGGAGGGAGAGAGGCCGTTTTAATGTTACGGGTTTGACAGAGCAGGGAAGCAGATGAAAGGCCGCGTCCATGGCAGTTGACACGGCTTGGTGTGATCAAAGCGCCAAAGGACTCGGGAGGAGAAGGGGGTCGGGGAAGCCTGGAACGCCAAGCTCTGACTTTTTTGCCGCAGATTACAACTCATCTGTCACTTTGCTTCCCTTCCATTGCAGGCAAGGGATAAATCCCGATGGATTAAAGCACTGCATAATCACGACAGAGGAAGGGGGTGGGAAGCCTGGCGGAGGGGCTGAGCTGGGTCCTGGGTCTGCCCAGAATGAAGCCCAGCTTTAGGGATGCTCTGAGATTCCAACCTTCTCGTTTATTTACTATTTTGGCCTTTGTATATCCCTTCCTCCTCGATCACTGCAGATGGTGACAGCAGTCATGAAATTAAAAGACGCCTGCTTCTTGGGAGAAAAGCAATGACAAACCTAGACAGCATCTTAAAAAGCAGAGACATCACCTTGCCTACAAAGGCCTGTATAGTTAAAGCTATGGTTTTCCCAGTAGTGATGCATGGAAGTGAGAGCTGGACCATAAAGAAGGCTGATCGGCGAAGAATGGATGCTTTTGAATTATGGTGCTGGAGGAGACTCTTGAGAGTCCCATGGACTGCAAGAAGATCAAACCTATCCATTCTGAAGGAAATCAGCCCTGAGTGCTCACTGGAGGGACAGATCCTGAAGCTGAGGCTCCAATACTTTGGCCACCTCATGAGAAGAGAAGAATCCTTGGAAAAGACCCTGATGTTGGGAAAGATTGAGGGAACTAGGAGAAGGGGACGACAGAGGACGAGATGGTTGGACAGTGTTCTCGAAGCTACGAACATGAGTTTGACCAAACTGCAGGAGGCAGTGCAAGACAGGAGTGCCTGGCGTGCTATGGTCCATGGGGTCACGAAGAGTCGGACACGACTAAACGACTAAACAACAACATATCCCTTCCTCTTCCTCCAAGAAGCTCAAGGTCAGGTGCCTCATTTAATCTTCACAACGACCCTTGAGAGGAAACAGCGACTGGCCCCCAAAGTCGCCTGGCCAGCTTCGTGGCCAACTGGAGATTTGTACCCTGGCTTCTCCAAGGTCCTCCCTCTAACCACTACACTGCAGTGGCTCTCAGGCTCATAGATTTAAAAAGCAAGCATCGAAAAGCATTTAAAGAACATGGATCTTAAGAGAAAGGGTGGCCTCTTCAGTATCAACCAACGCAACACACATGGAAGAGCCAGGCTGGTGTGCTCCCTCTCGGCGCATGCTGAGCCCATGCGGTCGCACATGGAGGCCCCAAGCGATGAATGCTTCATCATGTTCATGCACAGATCAGAGGGACAGATGTTCTTTGCTCTCTGAACAGCAGGGCTGGCTATCAAATATTTATCTTGGTGCAAAGGAAGGGGGAGGGAAAAGGTTCTCTCGCTCTCCGCTGGGGGCCTTTGGGGCATCCCATAATAGCAGGGCAGCCCCTTTTTGGCCTCTTCATCTTGCATGTCCCAAGATCACTGGCCCAGTGGGGCGGACGTAAAAGTGTCGCCTCTGGGGCAGACAGCTCCTGCGGTTTTGGTATATGAATTTCAGGGATTAAATGTCTGGTGTCTTTTTGGCTTGCTGCTGTTTTTTCATTTCTTGAACATTTTGGTTGCTTTTACTACTACTACTACTACTACTAATAATAATAATAATTTATATCCCACCCATCTAGCTGGGTTTCCCCAGCCACTCTGCGCAGCTTACAACATATAAAACACAACAAAACATCAAACATTAAAAAAACAAGATATCCTATACCAGGGATGGCCAACTCCCAAGACACTGCAATCTACTCGCAGAGTTAAAAACTGGCAGTGATCCACCCCCTTTTAAGGGGTTCAGGTCAAAGTTGTTGAACTTTTTTTAAGGAGGGGGAAAGCCACGTTTTTTAGGGGTGCTGGGCAAAAATGATGAGCTTCTTTGGGGGAAGCCAGTGATCTACCACAGACATCCAGTAATCTACTGGTAGATCACGATCTACCTGTTGGACGTGCCTGTCCTATACAAGCAACAAACAAACAAACCAATAAATCATTAATACCAACAACAACAACAACAAACAGTTTGCAGTTATACCCAAATTAAAGTAACTGCCACCCCCCAACTAAATACTTAACCAACACCAGCCCAACAAAAATGAAACAGAGGAATCAAAATCAGAACTGTCTAAAACATTTTACAACATTTTAGCCAGGTCCCCCAACCCAAGCGCTGTTCCAGCCACGTCCCGGTGGCCCCCAGGAGCCTCTCTGAGCTGTCCAGAGGGGGTTTGGGCCCCCCAGGCCAGGGGGAAACGGGCCTTGCAGCAGGTAGCAGGTCTTTTTTCCAGCACTCGGGCAGCAGCAAATAGATTCATTGCTTTAGACTTTTTGCAAACCGCTTCAAGGTTTGTTATGATTATGATTATTTAGATCAAACGGCATATAATTTTTGTAAAACCAATAGCTTGTATGTTTTTAGCTTATCACAGCTTTTAATTTTCAGGAAGTTTTAGTTGCTTTGTTTGCACACCCTGCCATTTTGGGAGGCAAAACTCCCATTTTTCATATTTCTTTTTCTTTCTTTTTTTCGTCAGACAACATTTAGCTTGTTAAGTACCGTATGTTTGATGATGAAGTGCATAAACTGCTTTTGAAAAACCAAAGTATCTCCATTGCACCTTCTGCAAATGTCAGGAAATGCTAAATCATCATCATAAGAAAAATAACATTAATATATAATATACCTGCAGGTACTTGGCAGTCATCCTTTAAGGATTTTGATGTGATTTTACATACCTCTTCCCAAGCAAAACTAAATTAGATTAGATTAATTTAACCAGCATATATTTCAGATCCAAAAGTTGCGTTGCAACTTTTTTTTTTTTTGCAAACCTCGTTTTTGGAATTTGAAATCTGGAAAAGTCAACATGCCCAGCTCCTGGAATGTTCCTTAAGATTCCCAGTTTGGAAAGCGCAGACAGGGAAGAAAATGCCCGCTTACCTGAGGGAGAGAGAGTAGTCGTTGCGGCTGGTCTCGCTGTTCCGAACTAAGTAGCTTCCTTCCTTGCAAAGGGTCAGGAGGGATTCCGCGTCGGCTCGGCTGATTGTGCCGTGAAACCACCTGGGGGGGGTGAGGGGGGTGAGAGGAAGCCCAGCAGGGTCACAGCTTGCAAATCCTCATCCCTTTGCCCAGATTCTCCCCTTCCTCTACCTTTGCTTCTCTGAGCATCCTTTCCGGGGCCGGCTCACCTATGTGGCAATGAGAGGCGACTGCCTAGGGCAGCAGGACTCCCAGGGGCAGCGGAGGCAGCTTCCAACAGATGCTTTGCTTGCTGCTGCTGCTGGATGGGGACCATTGGAGGCCGGATCCTTTTCAGCAACACCCCCACAGTGATCTCCAGGCAGGTAAGAGCCACTGCCGGTCTCCTCTCATCTTTAGGTAGGTAATAGCTGCCCTCTGGGGTCTCCACTCGCCACAGCCTTTGACTCCCACTTTAACTATCAGGTAAGGTTGACCTGATTCCCCCTTGTTCCTGATGGAGATCTTCATTCACCATGTGTTTCCCTGGTGCAGGGAGCCTTTTGCAGTTCGCCTCGGGTCCTCACCAAAATATCTTGGGCAGGCCCCGATTCCTCCATTGGTCAGTGGCTCCAGACAGCGGCAGATGGCCCGTTTGGGAAAACGGGGTACCACCCCACCACCCCAAGACTGCCTCCAACCTCATTATTATTTTATTAAACTTGTATACCACCTTTTATCCACTGTCTCAGGGCAGTTCACAACATAAACACACAAGATGAAAACGCAAAACACCCCCACAAACCCATAATTCCCTCTCCCCCCACAAACACGTTGAAAAGGTTAGGTAAAGGCTAAGAGGCCCCTGGCCATCAGGTCCAGTCGTGTCCGACTCTGCGGTTGCGGCGCTATTCTCGCTCTATAGGCCGAGGGAGCCAGCGTTTGTCCGCAGACAGCTTCCGGGTCATGTGGCCAGCATGACAAAGCTGCTTCTGGCGAACCAGAGCAGCGCACGGAAACGCCGTTTACCTTCCCGCCGGAGCGGTCCCTATTTATCTACTTGCACTTTGATGTGCTTTAGAACTGCTAGGTGGGCAGGAGCTGGGACTGAGCAACGGGAGCTCACCCCATCACGGGGATTCGAACCGCCGACCTTCTGATCAACAAGCCCTAGACTCTGTGGTTTAACCCACAGCACCACCAAGGTTATGGGCTGTTAATCAACCCAAGGCCTGGCTGAAGAGGAAGCTTTTTGCCTAGTACCTAAAGATATGTAATGAAGGCACCAGGCAAGCCTCCCTGGGTAGAGCATCCCACAAGCAGGGAGCCACTGCAGAAAAGGCCCGTTCTTGTGTTGCCCCCCACCTCTGGACTTCTCGAGGAGGAGGCACACAAAGGATGATCAGAGGATGATCGCAGAGTCCAGCAGAGACAGCTTTAAAGTACAGTGGTACCTCTACTTACGAATAACTCTACTTACGAATGTTTCTACTTACGAATGGAGCTCCGTCCGCCATCTTGGATGCGGTTTAGATAGGAATTTTTCTACTTACAAATTTTTAGATAGGGTTGCTTCGACTTACGAATTTGTTCTCCCAATGCATTCCTATGGGATTCGACTTACAACTTTTTCCGACTTACGAATGTGCGTTCGGAACGCATTAAATTCGTAAGTAGAGGTACCATTGTAGATCAGCCACACTGGGCGCTGCGCCGCAGGGGCTGCCACAACAATGCAGTAGAACAGAGCTTGAGAAGCAGGGGGTGCCACATTTTAAGAGCACCAGGATCTTTGAAGGAGTAATGCACAAAGAGGGAAGGGGTATGGAGAAGGGCTGTAGAAAGTCAGGGCTTGTCCTGCCATCCCAAGGAAAACTGCTCTTTAGCGCTCAATAGGCAATTTGGGTTTCCTATATAGGCAAAATGGACCTATCCATTCTGAAGGAAATCAGCCCTGCGTGCTCACTGGAGGGACAGATCCTGAAGCTGAGGCTCCAATACTTTGGCCACCTCATGAGAAGAGAAGACTCCCTGGAAAAGACCCTGATGTTGGGAAAGATGGAGGGCACAAGGAGAAGGGGACGACAGAGGACGAGATGGTTGGACAGTGTTCTCGAAGCTACGAACATGAGTTTGACCAAACTGTGGGAGGCAGTGGAAGACAGGAGTGCCTGGCGTGCTCTGGTCCATGGGGTCACGAAGAGTCGGACACGACTAAACAACAACAACAAAGATTGCCATTTGTTCCAATTGATCACCAAAAGAGCCAGTTTTCCCTTGGAAAGGAGCAGGGCAAGGGGAGAAAGCAATTGGACCACGCTTTCTGTGGCACACAGGTAGAAGTGTGGGTAGACAGTCCTGAGCTATATTGACCAGTGGCCTGCCTTCCCATAATACAGCTTCCTCTTTAAATCAGGCTCACGAGGACTAGAATCTTACTTTATTAACAAGGGGAGGAGTATAGCTCAGTGGTAGAGCCACATCAGCTCAATCCCCAATGGCATCTCCAGGTGGGGCTGGGTAGGTTCATACGGGGAGAGGTGGTCCTTGATCCTTCATAGGTCCAAACCAGCACTTTGAATTGGGCCTGCCTAGAAGCTGATTGACCAGCAGTGCAGTCTGGCACTCTATCCTCCAACCATCTTGCCCTGGAGAGCAACGTGGCTGCTGAATTCTGCACCAGCTGAAGTTCTGGGCTGACCTCCCTGTTCTTTAATGCCTAGACTGATACTCTCGAGTTGCATCCTCTTTATAGCTCCCTCCTCCTCCTCACACGTCTCTCTCTAAGGTGACAGTATGAGAAAACCTCCCCCCCCCTTCACCTAATGCTAGAACTTGCATAAATGCAGTGAAATGGGATGTTGGAAGATTCAGGACAGAGAGAGCAAAGTCCTTCTTCACACAGCATATTGTTTAATGATGGAACTCCACCCCGAAGGAGGCAGATGGGCACCACCGTGGAACAGCTTTCAATGAGGACTGGACAAAGTCATGGAGGAGGAGAAAGTCTGTGAGCACCTAGAAAGAAACTCTGTGATCACTAAAAGTCAGCATGGGTTTCTGAAAAATAAGTCATGTCAGACTAACCTGATCTCATTTTTTGACAGAATTACAAGCCTGGTAGATGAAGGGAACGCTGTGGATGTAGCCTATCTTGATTTCAGCAAGGCCTTTGACAAGGTGCCCCATGATATTCTTGTAAAGAAGCTGGTAAAATGTGGGCTAGACAATGCTACCATTCAGTGGATTTGTAACTGGCTGACTGACCGAACCCAAAGGGTGCTCATCAATGGCTCCTCTTCATCCTGGAGAGTAGTGACTAGTGGGGTGCCACAGGGTTCTGTCTTGGGCCCAGTCTTATTCAAAATCTTTATCAATGACTTGGATGATGGGCTTGAGGGCATCCTGAGCAAGTTTGCAGACGACACCAAATTGGGAGGGGTGGCTAATACCCCAGAGGACAGGATCACACTTCAAAATGACCTTAACAGATTAGACAACTGGGCCAAAGCAAACAAGATGAATTTTAACAAAGAGAAATGTAAGGTACTACACTTGGGCAAAAAAATGAAAGGCACAAATACAGGATGGGTGACACCTGGCTTGAGAGCAGTACATGTGAAAAGGATCTAGAAGTCTTGGTAGACAACAAACTTGACATGAGTCAGCAATGTGATGCAGCAGTGTGATGCATTGCAGGGGTTGGACTGGATGACCCTTGGGATCCCGTCCAACTCTTATGATTCTAAGATGAGAGGTCGCCTTGATTCTCTCCTCTGAGGACAAAGCAGCAAGCAGCCTGACTGCCTTGTTCTTCTCTGGAGCAAGTTAGCTTAGAACAGGCACCCCCAAACTCGGCCCTCCAGATGTTTTGGGACTACAACTCCCATCATCCCTAGCTAACAGGACCAGTGGTTGGGGATGATGGGAATTGTAGTCCCAAAACATCTGGAGGGCCGAGTTTGGGGATGCCTGGCTTAGAACTAGAATCCCTTTTCTATCCAAGTTGGGCACTTGGATAGAATAAATAAACAAAAGTGTGATTGTGTTCTTCCTCTACAAGCATCTCTCTCTCTCTTTGTGAGATTGCAAGAGAAGCGTCATCTCTGGACAGTTAGCAAAATGAAAGAAGGGCACCCAGGTAATTTCTAGTGAAGGTTACAGACACGAGACTCCTAATAGAATCATAGAATTGCAGAGTTGGAAGGGACACAGAGGGCCATCTAGTCCAACCCCCTGCGATACAGGAATCCTGCCCACAACCATCCCTGGGTGGGCTCACACCACCAACCTCCTGGTTAACAGCCAGATGCACTGGTCCAGGCTTCCCCAAACTGCAGCCCTCCAGATGTTTTGGCCTACAACTCCCATGATCCCTAGCTAACAGGACCAGTGGTCGGGGAAGATGGGAATTGTAGTCCCAAACATCTGGAGGGCTGAAGTTTGGGGGTGCCTGCACTGGTCCATTGTGTTCCTAATGTTAAGGCACATTGGGTGGGGGGGGGAGGGTTGATTGAAGGTTTCAGCCCCACCTTCCAGTTTCCCATGGCTGTAAAAAGGACAATTTACTGGAGCAGTACATTTTCAATAATTTGGTCAATAGCGGCTAACAAGAAAAATTACCCAGACTAAAATAAATTAAAACATCAACAATATCTAAAAAACATGACAAGAAAGGCAATGATGATAATTCTTTATGACCAGTCAATAGCACTCAGAGGATAATAATGTCCCATTCAGACTCTGACGGAAATTGTGTGCAAGGGAGACAGGGACTTCTTTTACGCAACACAACCTTGATCTTCAAAGCTAGTTTTGCAGTGCCTGAGAGATTTAACTGAACCCAGCGTGAATATTTTATTTTTGCCTTACTCTTGTTGAGCAGCATCAGACACCCCTTCCCCCACCCCAAATGCAATATCCCAAACTGCTTTTGAAACTGTTCCGTCGGAACGGCAAAAAGCCACTTAATTGCAGTCCCTAAAAAAACAAATTTAAAAAATAAAGTTCCTAGTCCATAAGGATGTATGCAGCTATGTGTTGGGGCGATGCTTGAGGAAATTCCAAAAGAGGTTTCCCAAGTCTTTTGGCCTGTAATTCTCTTCCTCAAGGACAGATATTCTTCTTGTAGAGGCCAATAAGTGCCTTGATTTTGCTGGGGAACTTTCCTTCTGGGAAAGCTTGTTTTATCAAAATCGGCTTGGGTCAAATGAAACAGCATGAAGGATGCAAATCAAGCCACTTTGCATAATCTTTGCAAAGCACAGGGGTGTCCATTGGCCTGACTGCATTGCTGAACAATAGCAGCATAGGAAAAGACCTCCCACTACTAGCCCTATGTGATAATCCCCTACACATATGTAGATTTGTACTCTGAGTATTCAAAGTTTCCTGCTCTGTGCGTTGTCTCTGACATTAATCCTGCTTGGATAACATACTTGGGTCCATTAATTCCAATGGGTCTGCTGTGAGGAGGATTCAGTTTGAGACAATCTTCTAACTCACAAGGTGGAACCCAAGATGAGTCCTCCTGGATCAGGCAGGGCCGGTGCTAGGGCTTTTTGCGCCCTAGGCAAAATCACCTCCTGGCGCCCCTGCGTCCCCTCCATAGGCGGGAGGAGCGCAAGCCAAAAGGAGAGCTCAGTGGCCTCCTGCCTATGGAGGGCATGTTGTGAGCTCCTCAGTGCCAGTGTGTCCATTTAGGCGAACTAGGCAGTTGCCTAGAGCGCGTAAATGGAGGGGGCGCAAAAACCCCGTGCCACTGCTGCCCTCCCACGGCGCGCGCTCACGCTCCTCCCGCCTATGGAGGTCCTATGGAGCGCGAGTCAAAAGGAGAGCTCAGTGCCCTCCCGCCTATGGAGCGGACGCTCTGTGAGCTCCTAAGCGGCTGCAACGAGCGAGCGGCGACGGCAGCGCCCATAGCTGAAGGCTCTCCTTTTGGCTCGCGCTCCTCCCACCTATGGAGGGCATGCTGTGAGCTCCTCAGTGGTGGCTGAAGGCTTTAGCTACATTGCTCCGTGTCCGCTTCTCTGGGGCAACAGAAAACAACCTTTCTCCCTCTTCTATATGACATCCTTTTATATATTTGAACATGGCTACCATATCACCCCTTAACCTTCTCTTCTCCAGGCTAAACATACCCAGCTCCCTAAGCCGTTCCTCATAAGGCATCGTTTCCAGGCCTTTGACCATTTTGGTTGCCCTCCTCTGGACACATTCCAGCTTGTCAGTATCCTCCTTGAACTGTGGTGCCCAGAACTGGACACAGTACTCCAGGTGAGGTCTGACCAGAGCAGAATACAGTGGTACTATTACTTCCCTTGATCTAGACGCTACACTCCTATTGATGCAGCCCAGAATTGCATTGGCTTTTTTAGCTGCTGCATCACACTGTTGACTCATGTCAAGTTTGTGGTCTACCAAGACTCCTAGATCCTTTTCACATGTACTGCTCTCAAGCCAGATGTCACCCAACCTGTATTTGTGCCTTTCAATTTTTTTGCCCAAGTGTAGTACTTTACATTTCTCCCTGTTAAAATTCTTAATCTTACGGTCATGGGTTTGAGCCCCACATTGGGCAAAATACTCCTGCATTGCTGGGGGTTGGGCTAGATGGTCCTCAGGGTCCCTTCCAACTCTGCAGTTCTATGATTCTGTGATCATGAGTTCATCTGCAGGACCATTGTTGGCCGTTCCCTGAGTTGGCAAGGGAGTCTACATTCGCTCTGTCCTCTGGAACACACTGCCACTAGAGATTCAGCCGGCGGCCTCCATCTCAACTTTTAAATACCTGCTGAAAACGTTTCTATTCTAAGGTCTACTTAGGAATGCATCTATCCATCACAGTTTGTTAATTTCTGATTTTAACATTTCCGCATGGTTTTCATTGCATAATTTGAGGCACAATGATTGCAAATCACTTTTATCGATAGCAGTATTACACTTACTTACTTGCATGCATGCATGCATGCATGCACACATAGGTATGTGTGTATGGCAATCCCCCATCTATGCACATTGAATACGAGCATGACTGCACACTTGCACATCACAAAGAACCTGGAAGTGACCCAAAAACGTCACCAAAAGGGTTGTAACGGGGCGAGGTGGAAGAGGGTGTTTGCAGGCTTCCCCAATGGCATTTCAAATATACGCACCTCAGAACATAACCCCCGCTTAAATGGGGGGGGGGGGTTGCCTGTACACACACACATGCAGGAAGGAACCCGATGAGTTTTTGATATGCTACTATTTAAATAATTGCAATAACTAAAAATTAAACAAAAAAGCAGTATACACAGCCAATATCTTCCTTATGTAGCGTAAATGACTCATAGAATCACAGAAGTGGAGAGCTGGGTGAAGCCCCCAAGGGTCATCTAGTCCAACCCCCTTGCTTCCCTTTATACCTGGAACTCCCCTCCAAGGCACCACAGATGTCCCACAGTCCTTTGCTACCTGCAACTCTCCTTGGAGAAAGAAGGAACGTTGGTGCTGGCCCACAAATGCATTTTTACGTGGGTATCGAGGCTTGCTGGCACACACACACACCCCATCACTTACGCCTGGTCTTCCAAGGGCAGCGAGGGGTCAATGCGCTCCGCAGCAGGAAGGCTGTGTTCAGGGCTCTGTGACCGGACAAACTTGGAGCTCCCCGTCAGGTGCGGGCGCCAATGTTCTTTGTGCGTGGAAGAGGCAGCGGCGAGGGACGTCCACTCCCAATCTGGGGTCTCAAACTGCACTGTGTGGGGAGTGGAAGGGACCTGTTAGACTGGGGGGGTTCAACTGCTGCCCAATGGATGGTTTTAAAATAAAATAAAATAAAAATGCTCCCCCCCCCGGTGGTAAACAGATAAAGTAAATCTTCTAAGCAAAAACATAAGCATTGAACTGTATGCATTGCACTGCCTAGACCAGAGCATGAGACTCTTGATCTCAGGGCCGTGGGTTTGAGCCCCACCTTGGGCAAAAGATTCCTGCATTGCAGGAAGCTGGGCTAGACAGCCCTCATAGAGTCCCTTCCAACTCTATAATTCTAGGAATTAAGCAAATGTTATGGAGAAAGTGTGATGTGGTGGTTGAATACAGACAAAGGATTTCTTTTAATCACGCTGCATTGTGTTGATTAGCTTACCAATGCCAGGATACCTGTGCTACCCACGATTCTTTCGTGTGAATGATTTCCTAACGACAGTTCAAGGTCAAAAGCATGCCAACTTAACATCAGAAGAGGCTGCTGGATCAGGCCAAGGGCCCATCTAGTCCAGCTTCACAATGGCACTCTCCTCTCCTGTGGCTTTCAACGGAGGCACAAAGAATTTGTCCGTTCCTTTTTTAAAGCCATCTAGGCTGTAATCCTTTCATTGGGCTGTGAAGCCTTTCAGGCTCCCCGTAGCCAATGCAGTATTTGTTAAGGAAAGGCCTTCAAATACCATGGCACTGTTTTCATTTTCTGTATATTAACCGATCTGAGGGCTTTTATATTGCTTTAATTCTATTCCATTTGAATTACTTTCCAATGACGATCTCTTATACAGTATGTATTTAGCTGTTTGCATTTCTTATTTATTTTTTCACAGCATTGATAACCACGCTTGATTCGCTTATGCTTGAATATTTACAGCTGGCAAAATCAACTAACTCAATAAGAGAAGGACCATCACAAAAAAATATCAAAAGAATGGAGTGCCTATAAAAAATATCTAAAAATGTACTATCCAAACAATTCTTGACTAGCAGAAATAGAGTAACGTTTGAGAAAAAGAAAGAAGAGGAGAACAGAAAAAGAAGGAGAAGGAAACAGGAAATTTATAACATCAACCCGTGGTATAAAAAGAATTTGATATTGTATAATTGGGAGGTCTGGAAGTATCTAAGACATAACAGGAAGAGATATACCAGTCATAAACCGTTCACGTTACGAACAAAGTTTTTTGCGTTTGATTATATATTACTTACACATCATATCTGTAATTTTTGTTTTTGTTATGCATTTGTTGAATCGGAAATCATTCCGTATATCGATGCTATATCTGTATAAATTTCTTTTTAAACAATAAAGTTTATTTTTTTTAAAAAAAAAGATAACCATGCTTGATTGTAAAAACAAAACACATTGAAGCAGTTTACAAAAGATAATACGAAAGATCGAGAAAAATTTACAACCCTACTTTGAAGAATACAAAAGTTAAAAAGCACTAAAACAGATTAAAACCATGTCAACTTCCTAAGAGTCTGGGAAGGCATGTTTGTTTTTAGAAGGCACCTGCTTGACCTCAAGAGGCAGGGAGTTCCAAAGGGCAAGGACTGCCACCTGCAACGATGGAGCTCTTACAAATGCAGAGCAGGGATTGCGTGGCACCTGGAATGGTGCCGATTTCATTTTATCTGCGTCATTTTGTGTAAGCTGCCTTGAGTCCCAGTCTGAGGAAAAGGCAGAATAAAAATTGTAATAGAAGAAGAAGAAACCTAATTTATCACTGTTTTTAATCCTTTGGTCATATTTCTTTTTAAATTAATACAACCTTCTTCACAATCTTAATCTTGGGGTGGGCTTGTGACAGGATGTGGAAAATGCAGGTGGGGGGGCAGTAGCACATGGGACATGCCACGCATCCATGTGCAAACCAGCTGTCATGAATGTGGCAAGCACAGGAACAGCAGCAGGTAAGAGGGATGAAAGAGAGACGAATCAGAAGAGGAAGAACAAGAGGAAAGTCCAGGGAGAAAAGGAAACAAATACAGAAAAGCCAAGGCAGGCTTCCAACAGACATTAAAATACAATAATCTATTAAACATTAAAAGTTTCCCTAAACAGGGCTGCCTTCAGATGTCTGCTAAAAGTCAGATAGTTGTTTATTTGATTGACATCTGGTGGGAGGGCGTTCCACAGGGCGGGTGCCACCACCGAGAAGGCCCTCTGCCTGGTTCCCTGTAACCTCACTTCTCGCAGTGAGGGAACTGCCAGAAGGCCCTCAGAGCTGGACCTCAGTGTCCGGGCAGAACGATGGGGGTGGAGATGCTCCTTCAGGTATACTGGACCAAGGCCGTTTAGGGCTTTCAAGGTCAGCACCAACACAAAAGATCTTTCCAACCCAGGGGAGAGAGGCTGAGGTGGGTAAGAGGTTAAAAAAAGACGGTCACCTTCTGGATCTAGGGATTCCTCTGTGCCCGTGAGTTGTCCTACTGGAGGTGGCCAGGGCAAGACTTTATTCTCCTTAATGTCTACTGCAATGGGAGAAGGCATCATGGAGGAGAGGAGAGGAGAGGAGAGGAGAGAGAGAGAGAGAGAGAGAGAGAGAGGAGGGAGAATGTTGGGAGGGAGGCCATGTGAAGGGAGAAGCACAAGTCAGGAGTGGAGAAGAGATGGTGGGAAGAGAGAAGGAAAGGAAGGGAATAAAAAGAGAGGAGGAGGAGGAGGAGGAGGAGGAGGAGGAGGAGGAAGAGGAGGAGGAGGAGGAAGAGGAGGAGGAGGAGGAGGAGGAGGAGAAGAAGAAGAAGAAGAAGAAGAAGAAGAAGAAGAAGAAGAAGAAGAAGAAGAAGAAGAAGAAGAAGAAGAAGAAATTGAAATTATGGGGAGAGGAGCATAAGAGGGAAGAGGAGAGAGGACAAGGAAACATGAGAAGAAATGGGAGAACATGATAACAGAGAATAAGATGGAGCAGAGGAATTCATGAAGACAGGAGGAGAAATTTGGTGGAAAGGGGAGAAAAGAAAGCATGATGAGAGGGAAGAGGAGCAGAAAACATGGAGAGGAGGGAGAGAAGTGTGTCGAGATGAGAAAGAGGAAGGGAGGAAAGAGACAAAACAGACATGATAAAAAAGAAAAGATCTAATGACGGACAGACAAGGGAAGACGGGCGGTTGCCCCCTCAGCCCCCTCCCTTCACAACAGCCATTCTCTGAGTCTTGCCCCCGCTGTTTCCTCAGTTCTTTTTAATGAAATAGGTGCTTTATTTCTGCTTGACACTGCAGAGGACTGGAGGATACATAATCTTTTTTTATAATATATAATAATAATGTTATTTTTAAAGCTATAATATTGATGGAGTATCCTGTTTCAGTTCCCCCCCCCCAACCTGTTCCTCTTAAAGCTGGCAAAATAAAACAAAAGCCAAAGAAGTTCCTTACAGTTCAGCAATTTGGAGCTCCATTCATAACAAAAGTTTTAAAACTTTTAGAATGCAAATTACGTTTCTCATAATTCTGCATTTTTTATACGCCAAATGTGATCATTTAAAAGCAAAGCCCAGTTATACACAATGCATTTTATGTTCCAAAAGGAACAAAGTGACATTTGATTTGTAAAGCGTGGTTTTAAAAAAGCATATTTCCCCCCTTTTCTCCCAAAATTTCTGTCCCTGAAAGAAGACCCAGGAATGGGAGGCTTGGGAGTGGGGAGAAGCTGGTGGCAAAAATAAAAGAGCAAGGAGGACAAAGAACGAGGAAGAATTTCAAGGAACGGCGCTGAAACGCAGAGAAGATTAAACAGAAAAGTTTGGCTCTGTCTCGTGGCTCAGGGATGCTTCCAGAAGACAGCGAAAATTGGCTGAGGAGCTCCAAAAACCTGGAGTCAGAGTCTACTCTGAGGAGGACTTAGCTGGGGAGACAAGTGTACAGGTAGTAAGGGGTTTCATATAAGGGAGATAATTCCCTACGCTCTTGGTGGTGTTTTCTTAGCCAGGTCGACTTCTGACTGCGTATAATCTGTGTGAAGCGTACTTTAAAGGGCCACTGGAAACTGGGATATATGATTTAAGTTAAGCAAGTTTCAATACCCAGTTTTCTCCAATATTATTCTTATTATATATATATATATTTCCAAAATGTTTTTCTTTTTGTAAATCTACAAAGAATAAAAATAAAATCAGGATGAAGCACCATCTCAGGATGGCGGAGGGTGTGTGTGTGCTGTGTCCCGTTGGTGAAATGGCTCTCACCATTCTTCTGATAGGAAATGCTCTGCGGAGGAGGGAGACGGAAAATGGGGGGGGGGTTTGAGAGGGGCTAGTTGCGGGGGGGGGGATGCCCCTATTTCCACGTGAGGGAGGTTGGAGAGTATGCTCTCACCTGCGAAGGCCCGAGAGATATGGTTCTTCTTCCACTCCCATGGCTGGTCATATTCATCGGCCGGCCTCTCGTCGTCCTGGGGCAGCCGGCTCTCTCGGGGCTTGCTGGTGGGCCTGCCCTCCGGATCAGCCTCTGGCTCCTTCTCCTCATAGGGGGTGTCGTACAGCTGCAGCCCGATCCGGGATTTCTTCACCCGTTGCTCATCCCGGTCGCTTTTCCGCTGGAAATCTGGAAGGCAGGCCAGAGAGCCGAGACACTCAGGATTCAACAACCACAAAAAAAAAAATGGTAGTCAGCCAAGTCATGCTCAGAGTAGACCCGTTGAGCATGACTAATGTGGGTCCATTCACTTCAATGGGTTTACTCTGCCTACAACCCAATAATAGCAAGACTGGACAAAAGAGTTCTGCAGTGCTTCAGGGGGTTGGACTAGATGACCCTTGTGGTCCCTTCCAAATCTAAAATTCTCTACTTCCAACTGCATCATGCTCAGAGTAGACCCACTGAAATGAATGCACATGACCAACATGGGTCCATTGATTTTTGGTCAGGATGCACACAGCCCTAAAACTATTCCCCGCAGCTACATTTCTTTTTGATCCCAGCTAAACAAGCCAATACAGTCATACTTCGGTTTAAGTACACTTCGGTTTGAGTACTTTGCTTCAGCTTCTGACTTCTCTCTGCCAAAGACTCTCTATGCTGACTGAGCCCTGTTCCCTCTTTCGGACACCTCCTGGAGTTTTCTCCCTCTGACCACTCATCTTCATACCACCACCAACCCCTGGGGGTACCCCAGCTGGTTTCTCCCACTACTCCTCTGTGTCCAACCGGTCAATGACACTTCTCCTCCAGTTCTTTTTCTTCCTCTGCACTTCCTCCCACCACTAAGCCCTTGAGATGGAGCAGAAGGGGGAGAACAGAGGACGGCAGGTGCCCCAGATCGTTGGCAGCCGGCTTCTGCTGGGCTGAAGCTTGCAAGCTCCTTGCACGATCACCATGTACACATCACCATCATCTTAAAGGTGCTCTTGTCCACCTGGAAATTAAACCCCTCCCTCTGCAAACCTGGAGACGTCAGGTCAGCCCTGAAGCTCTGGCAACCCTGGGGATGACTCCCACTGACCACAATGGAGCTTCCTTCCAGGAAAGGGGGCACAGCACTGCAGCTTAAATGACTCACCAGCAACCACCTTCTGAGCATCGTAAGGTTCCATGTAGCCGTTGTTCTCAGACTCGGCCTCCTCCTCCTCCTCTTCTTTGGGCTCCCGGTGGGCGTCGAAGGGATCCGAGTATTCACTCTCTCCAGGGGCCTACGGAGAAGGAAACATTGATGGCATAGACCAAAGGTTCCCAACCTTTTTTTGGGGGGGGGTCTAGTAACCTCCTCACCCCAAAAAAGTTTGCAAATGTTTTCAAAATGCTGCTGACGTGGGAGGTGACATAGGAGGCCACTTCACAGGCACTGGCCAATCAGTGCAATCCCCTCTTCTTCAACCCAAGGGGCAACCTCTGGTGTGTGTGGGGGGGGGGAAGGTCCAGGTGAAAAAAGTGGGTGGAGGAACAAATGTAAATCTTGCTTTTGTACCATAGGCTGGTTTCTACACACACCTCAAGCTTGTTTTCTGCAGCTCCGGAGGGCAAGTCTCGAAGCAACGGATTCAA